>NC_140944.1:51584954-51869954 GCF_014529385.1 Adiantum capillus-veneris | reverse complement strand
AGTTCGATCCATCTATTATAGATCGAGTTGTTGCCAATTATAACTCATCGGACTCTGACGCTGGCCAACAAGCAGCAATCTTGCAACCCAATAGACGTGTTCGCAGGCGCTTTGGTCAAGCAGCATATGTGAGGCCACAAGATGTAGCCTCTGACAGCTCGGGGGATGATCATGCAGAGCACATTCCCAACGAGGCAATGTTTGAGCCCGAGATTGATGAAATGATCGAGACGATCATGGATTCAGAAAGGCTTATCTATGATGATATGAAAAGTGAAGCCGATACGCCATTGTATAATGGAGCACGTATGTCTAGATTGAAAGCACTCCTGGTTCTTCTCAACATGCAGGCAAAGTTTGGATGGAGTGACACTAGCGTCACAACGCTTTTCAGGTGATCTATTACAATTAGTTTACTTTAATAAAACTCTAAATGTATAATGATCTGATAGATTTTTACACGACTGTACCATATTTTTATGTTGTGTAGATTGCTGAAAGAGCACATACTACCAGCTGACAATGTGATGCCAGATTCCCGAGATGAAGCAAGAAAGATTTTGCGAAACTTGGGGATGGATTACAATTCTATCCACGCTTGTCCTAATGACTGCATTCTTTTCAGAGGGGAATACATAGACATGGAGAAGTGTCCGAAATGTGATTCCGAAAGATATCGAGTAGATCTCCACGGGACAAAAATTCCACAAAAGGTTTTGCGACATTTCCCTCTGCTTCCTCGCATCAAGCATTTCTTCGAATGTAAGTCCATGGCCGCCCTAGCATCATGGCATGAGGAGAATAAATCTTCGGATGGTGTGATACGAATTCCTGCAGATTGCGTAGCGTGGAAACATATAGATGGAACATGGTCGGATTTTGCCAGGGAAGCTCGAAATTTGCGCTTAGGCCTGGCTATGGATGGCGTAAATCCATTTGGTCAAAGATCAACATCTTACAGTGTATGGTCCATTGTCATCGTCAACTACAACATTCCCCCGTGGTTGACTACGAAGAAGGGGCACCTATGGCTAAGCTTGATTGTGCCAGGGCGATATAAAGTGGGGAATATGGATGTGTATCTTCGTCCACTATTGGAAGAGCTACAACAATTGTGGATTGGCATAGAGGTGGTGGATATGAGCCGACACACAGGACGACGGAATGCTTTGATCAGAGGCATTCTAATGTGGACCATGCATGACTATCCCGGGCTAACAGAATGCTCAGGTGATCTATTGACACTCCTCACTCAGACACTGTAAATCTTGTTTTTTCCCATAGTTGATCTATTATCATGTGTATACATGCAGGGCTTCAAACAAGCGGATACAGAGCACGTGTCACATGTGGACCTAGACTGAATGCACGTAGGGCACCCTCACTGAAGAAGCAAATCTACGAAGGTCATCAAGCGTATCTTCCAGAGAATCATGTGTTACGCGACGGCTTTTTGGGAAGAGAGCCACCAAGGATGTCTGCACAAGCATGGTTAGAGCAGAATGAGATGTGCGATGACGGATTGCCTCCAGGGATGAAGAGACTATCTCTATGTTACGAGTTACCATACTGGCCCCGACTCATGATCAATCACTTGCTCGATCCAATGCACATATTCAAGAATGTGGGTAATCTACTATGGGACCATCTGACCGGCAAGAAAGATACTTTGGGAGCCAGAGTTGACCTTAGAAATGTGGATCGTATGGAGCAATATTGGCCGCAAACAACGTCTGATGGATCGATAAAACTCCCTAAAGCACCATGGATTTTCACAGGAGCCCAAGAACGCAAAGTAAAAGAGACCATTCGATCTTTGCGGACCCCCACTGGCGTAATGCACTCGCTCCGAACGTGTTTTACTAAAGAAGGAAAGCTTATCGGTTTGAAGTCACACGATTGGCATGAAATGTGTCAGGTACGTTCATAGTGGACTTTAATATCATTGCATAAAATGTGGACTTTAATATCATTGCTGCACATACTTTACAGTTTATTTTACCGGTTGCCATTGAGGGATGTTTGTCTCTCGACATCCGTAACACAATCTACAAACTTGCAAAGCTGGTGCAATGGATCTCACAAAAGGAGATCAACGTAGACTCCATACCATTCGCCAAACTAAATGCTGCGGAGCTTGTGTGCATGTTTGAGAAACATTTTCCTACTACAATGCTAACCATTCAGGTGCATCTTCTTGTTCACGTAGTTGATGAGGTGGAAATAGCTGGCACAGTTCATTCCAGATGGATGTTCTTCTTAGAGCATTTCATGAAAACGCTTAAGAGATATGTGCGTCAAAAGGCACGTCCGGAGGGTAGCATGGCAGAAGGTTGGTTGGTATCAGAGTCCCTAGTGTACATTGGAGAGTGGCTAGACGGATTTGATAAATCCCGCGACACGCTATGGCGAACCATAGATGATGAGCGCATATCTGGGATTTTCATGTGCAATCTCGGTGTTGAGAAGAAGATGACGGAAGATCTAGAGGCTAAAATCAATCGATTTTGCATGCTTCACAATCCAGTGATGCAAAAGTGGATTTCACAATATGAGGATGCAAAGCAAGAGCGACAAAGGGCACGAATCGAGTGGAGACGGGGAAGACGACCACCGATGCACTATCCAGCGGTTCTGGAGAGCCTACCAGCCTTCATGAGCTTAAGATGGTTGCACAACCAATTGAAAAGCGCACAACAATGCGGTGACGAAGTGACTGAGGAAGAGTGGGAGTACTCTCGGGGTTGCGCGACCAAGGTAAGTTTGCAATGTACGACTAGCAAGTGACTTTATTTATAAACGTTTGAATGGCCACTCATAATCTTTGTTCGTTGTAGTATAAGTCATACACAGCAGCATGGTGTAAAGGTCGACATTTTAGGGTGGAACGAATCGACAAAAAGCGTTTTACTCAAGATTGTGGAATCATGGCAAAATTTGAACAGTTTAGTCGACGACGTTCCTCTGATGCAGATCCTGTGGTGGCGGAACTCACTTACTTCGGCACGCTGCAAGAGATTTTGAGGATCGATTACAGAGGATTTTTTGTCGACTTGTTCGACGTGCAATGGTTCAAGATAATCATGGAGGGTCGCAACGCTACTGTGCGTAGAGGAGAGTCTGGTTTTCTTGAGGTGGATTCTACTAAGAAATGGACTGACCTAAGAGACACTTTCGTACTACCCGAGCATTGTGAACAAGTAAGTATGTAAATAGTTAACATCCCCCTTTTACAAGTTATGTGCTTGAAAGCTCTCATGTAAGTTATGTGGCTCTGGCAGGTAATATTTCATCCTACAAAGTCTACATCAAACTGGTGGTACGTCATAGAGGTAGCCCCTCGTAGTGCAAGGACGTATGAAGGCTACCATGTGCCAATCACAACGGCATCAATGGAGGAGATCAGAGAAGATGCTCAATCAGAAGCCGCTGCGGTGGTGCCAGACGAGCATCAAGATGCTACTACTCTATATGGGGTGCATGCAGAGGAGCTACAAAATGAAACAGAAGATGTGTTTAAACGGAGAGCTCTATATAGATATAGGAAGTTATGCTGAGTTATACGAGGATGAGAGAGAGATCTCTTAAAGCCACAAATATTGTATTTGAACAATTTTGCTCCGTATTGTAAAAGCTTTGGCTCTTTAAGTACCTTCCATGGTGTATAACGCTCTTTTCTACTCGCGCTCACATCTTTTGATTGAAAATTCTGAGTTTTCGACTTGCCTCTTCTATCACTCAATTCATTGCGTCATTGTATGTATATGCGTCATTACATCATTGTATTTAATGGTTTTTGCGTCATTGTCTACTCTATTCGTTAAATATTAAGTTTAAATATTCGTGTGTTTAATGTAGGTATAGATGATGAGGAGTTTCTTTTTTCTTTGTCACCGCAGCAGAGACAGTGGTACGTGGAGCGTCATCGCTCTGGCGCATCATCACGCGTTCCTACTCCATCCGCATCTCCCTAATGGTGCCCCATATATCTGGTTTCACTTTCCGGCAGAGCACCTTCACCAAGAAATCACGTTCAGCTTGGGAGCCCTTACAAATCCCATTGTGCTTGGTGATGTACTTTACAGCCCTCCCGCATATTTCACGGCTCATCGCAGTCCTATAAGATGTATTTGTGCTTGTCAACGACGCCCCCGACGATTTAATGTACTTTTTTTTCTGATTGATTGGAGACATATCATCCCATGCAGCTTCCCATGCCTTCCACTTCCGTCGGTTCTTCTTCTGATTGATCACATCGACACCAATACGGAAGAAGATGGGGAGAAGTAAGGGACGGCCGTGTATCAGCTTATAGTGGTTATAGGCTTCTACCAACTAAATCATGGGCCATAGTTTAGTGAGAAATTCCTCGGACAGCACAAACACAGCCACCTTGCATACGCTATGGCGTCCACAATTCTCTGGGGAAAATAGTCTCCCGCTGGAAGAGACTCTCTATCCACATCCAGGAAGGCCTCCTGCAGCTTCAGCTTCTTCAGCTCTTCAAACAAGGCCATTACAGAGGGCTTGTCCAAGCCTTCATGACTTAAGAAAATAGACTTCACGATATATTAATGGCTTGAAAATACAAACGACTAGAGCCGCTACAATAATTCTAGCTGAGCGTGGGTAACCAGCTGCTAGCTTATAATATGAGGAGGAGGACCACACACACACAACCCCCCCCCCCCCCCCCAAAACACACACACAATAAGCGCGGAGAATTATATTAGACAAGCAAAACCATAAGCGCAGAGAATTATATTAGACAAGCAAAAGATTTACAAGGAGCCATCTTGGCAGATAAAGACCATATACAAAAGAGGACTGACCACATTTTTCCTTGTATTAAGGAACTATCAAAGAAGAGAGCATTTACTTCTTGCTTTTCGATTCTCCCACTTTCAAGGTGAGCCCACATTAGAGTTTGCTTCATATTTACGTAAAAACTTTTTATTCACTTTTCCAGCAAGGTGTAGTGGGACCACTATTAAAAAAACTTTTTCCCTTCACGCCACTAATATCCTTAAGCTATAGGGGCCCTGGCTTTGATACCCCTTCGCAAAGCCCCCCTGAAACTTAATTGATAAGGGAGAGGGATATAGCTCCTCATCAAGCAGGCCTACATGAATCAATCCATGGTTCTAACTTTAAAACTAGTCTTGTTTGGTTGGCCTTGTCGTGACAATTTACTTTTCAAGATATACTAAAATACTATTGGAATTTTTATAAAGAAAATTTCACATCAAGATGAACATAAAACATTTTTTTGAAACATATTTTTTAATGTGAAAATCAGATTGTCATTATTGTGTTACAATCAAATACTCTTTTTTTGTATGAAGTAGTAGTGCAATGTATACATCAAGATAGGGCACTCACCTTATTTGTAGTGGTTTCGCTTAAACAAGTAACAATAGTTAAACTATGAACAGAAGTAGAACAATAGTTCAACTTTCCATATCGTGATGAAAATTTTAAATTATCAAAAAAGTAGATAGTGCAAGGTCTATGTGATGCCATACAGAAGTATGGTGGAGAGTCGGTAGTGTGTCTCTCCAAAATTTATAAGAAACGCAAGTCGTGTTCTACCATATAGTCCATTTTCTACTAAATAGTCATGGTATTGAGAAACAAGATAATGAGCTTGAATTTCTCTCTGATAATTTGATATTCATACTTCAAGTATGTGCCATGATGTGAATTCACTATAAGGGCTCTTTGTAACCAGGGACGCTTACCAAATTTAAGCGATGTCTAATAATTTGCCCCCAAAAATAATAAAAGTGTCGCTAGGTGCGTCACACATTGTGACCCTTGCAAACTAGAAGGTGTCACTTAAGCGATGGTAAAAACTTCAAAAACAAATCCCCAAATTTACTCACAAGCGCCATTTTCACTTCCGCGGTAATTGAGCTCACACAAGCCCCCATGCCATCACCTCACACAGGCCCTGACGCCATGGCTATTCGGTCTTAAGCGTTCTCCACCCCATCTCACAAACCCCCCACCCCATCTATTTGGCTCTTCAGTGGCCAGGTACACACACACACATAGAGAGAGAGAGAGAGAGAGAGAGAGAGAGAGAGAGAGAGAGAGAGAGAGAGAGAGAGAGAGAGAGAGAGAGAGAGAGATGAAATGATATATTCTGCTACATACTGGTGAATCTGATATCATGTCTGAGTACAAAAAAAGAGATAATAAATTGAATCTAGAAGTGTTAGTAGTTGGAACTTGTTGGAATTAGGGTTGCAGAGAAACACACACAGCTTGGAGAAGACGAAGGAAGCTCAAGGCACACAATAGAGAGTGTGTTACTAATTAGTATGTAATGGAAAGATAGATAGCCCTAGAGTGATGGGCTTATATACAATGCAGGGGGGGAAAAACCTCCTAAAGAAGGAAAAAATGCCCCGGCGGTCCTAATGTGTTCACACACATTACTACCCCCTGGAGTGATGCGGTGAACGAGAGCTGGCACATGAGTAAATGGAAGTGCCATGCCCTAAGGACATGATCAGTCCACAAAGGGGAGTAAGCACAAAGCTTTGCAGAAAGCTTCGAGCTTCTCACAAGACAATGCCTTTGTGAAAAGATCTGCAAGGTTGTCTTGTGTTGGCACATAAGCCAAGCTGATCTCTCCTGCTGAGAGCCTCTCCCTGACATAGTGATAATGCACCTCAATGTCCTTTGTGCGAGCATGAAAAACTGGATTCCTCATAACTGCCAATGTGCTCTGACTGTCAGTGTAGATAGTGTTGGCGTGTCTTGTCCAACACCTAAATCAGCCATAAGGCGTCTAAGCCATACACACTCAACTGTAGATGTGAAGACTGCCCTGTACTCAGCCTCACAACTCGACGTGGCCACAGTAGGTTGCTTCTTGCTCAACCATGATATACATGAGCTGCCAAGCATGAAACAAAAACCACTTGTGGACACTCGCGTGTCAAAACAACCAGCCCAATCTGGGTCCGAAAAAGCATGTAAGTCTGGCAGCGATGATCCCCCCTTGGGATAAAACAAGCCAAGATGTAAAGTGCCACTATGGTAGCAGAAAATCCTCTTGACAGTCTGCCACTGCTTAGACCCTGGGCTATGCATAAATTTGCTGACCTATGAGACTGCAAACTGAATATCCGGCCTCGTGTTGCATACATAAATGAGGCAGCAAACAACAGTTTGGTAAAGAGTGACATCAGCAGGATCACCAGCATCATGTAGACTCAACTTCAAACCTATTTCCATGGGAGTGGCAATAGGTTTGCAATCCTCAAGTCCAAACTTACATAGTAATGTCTCTATGTAACTTTTCTGACACAAGGCAATACCACCATCACACTACTTAAACTGTATACCGAAGTAATGATGCAACAACCTCAAATCTTTCATCTTGAAAGTAGCATTCAAATCAGCCTTAAATTCAGCAACATGTCTCTCATTTGGTCCAGTGATCAACAAATCATCTACATTAAGAACCACAATGAGAAGTACATCACCCTCATGCTTTACATACAATGTGCTTTCTGTTGGATTGTTACGAAAGCCTTGTTTGACCAAATGAGTGTTAGCCTTCATACCAAGCACAAGGAGATTGCTTCAACCCATACAAAGTCTTCTTACATCTACACACTTTGTCCTCTTGTCCTTTCTTGAAAAAACTGCAAGGCTGCGTTACATAAACTTCCTCAATTATGTCACCATTCAAGAAAGCAGTAACAATGTCTGATTGATGTACATACCAACCAAAATGAGCTTCCAATGCACATAGAAAACGCCTAGTAGTCATAGACAAGTGGGAGCAAAAGTATCCTCATAATCTATGCATTTTTGCTATGCATAACCCTTTGCAACAAGTCGAGCCTTATGGCGATCGATCTCACCGTCCGGCTTGCATTTTAACTTGTAAATCCACTTCGTACCAATGGACTTTTTGCCAGGAGGAAAATCACATAAAGTCCATGTGTCATTTTCTATAAGTGCATCATATTCTGATTGCATGGCAGCGATCCAATTTTCTGAATTCTATGCTTCATCAAAAGACAAAGGTTCCTCAACATCATGTAAGCTAGACACAGCCAAAGCATAACAATCTGATGCATAAGATGCATGACGAGAGCCTAAATGAGTACGACTAGACAAAGGTGCATCCAATTTACTGTCACGCAAAGTGTGCACCAGCCATTTTGGCATACCTCTAGCCTACTCATTTTCAACCCTTTCCTCGTCAAGTACATCATGTACATCTGCATCAGTAATAGGCTGATCTATAACATTTTCGAAAACCCCCATAGGCTGTACATTTGCCTAATTGGAATTTACATTCGAACTTCCACCACTAAAAAGAGGCAACAAAGTGTCATAAATGTCCTTATATGAGCTTACATTACTGTCTCTAGTACATGCCAGCAAGGGCTGAACAGAATCTTCCACAAACACTACATCCCGTGAAACCAGAATACGCTTTGTTTGTGGATGATACAACCTGTAACCTTTGCTTTCAGCACTATAATCAACAAAAATACATTTGACAGTCTTATCATCCAATTTTCTACGTTGTGTTTGTGGCACCAAAGCATATGCCAAACATCCAAAAACACGCATGTGCTCAATAGAAGGCTTTCTATCATGCCATGCTTCATATGGAGTAATAGACTGCAAAGCTTTTGTAGGAAACCGGTTTAGTACATAAGTGGCACACACGATGGCCTCAAGCCAAAAAGAATGCGGCAAAGCTTGACTTTTGACCATACATTGTGCCATTTTCGTAGGTGACCTGTTTTTCCTCTTAGCAACACCATTTTTCTGAGGTGTATAAGGCCCTGTACATTGGTGTTTTACCCCATGACTAGCCAGAAATGCATTAAAATCATGAGACATATACTCCCCCCCTCGGTCGGAACGGAGGGTGCCCACAATACATTTTGAGACATTGCATCTGAAATAGCCCTTGAATCTGCAACTGCATTTGCAAAATTTTATCCACACTTGTCATACGAAGTGAGCTTATACAACCCACGGCACAAAAGCCCAAACGCAACAATTTCATCAACAAAACTAAGATCATGAACTGTACATCTGTCATCCACAAATTTGACTACAAGTCCAAGTCTAGCAAGTGCAGATACAAACAAAAGATTCTTCTTGATCCCAGGTACATAAAGTGTATCAACAAGTGTAAAAGATACTGTCATTTGTAGCAGGAAGCACAATCTTTCCAACTCTCCGAACCGGATAAGAGGCATTGTTGACACAACTGGCTGAATTCCCATGAGGGACAGACTCGAGAGAGGTGAAAAATTCACGATGTGAGGTAATATGCTTTGTAGCACCACTATTGAAATACCACACATGTGAATCTGCAGCAACTGACAAGCATACATCATGGACAACAGGATTATAAGTACACTCTGCGCTAACAGCTTATTCTGCATCAACATCAGCAACACAGTCTCTTTTCACAGAAGACTCAACAATAGCTGCATTTGTAGTGGAACCAGCATTTGCAGTGGAACCACCCTCTTTCTTCTTAGCCTCTTTGGCCATCAACTTAGGGCACTGCTTGATCAAGTGGTCATTATCTTTACAATAATGGCAACGCATCTTCTTTTTGCCCTTATCACCAGAATTTCCAGACGAAGTGCTGCAAGTAGAAGCATTGGGAACAAAAGTTTTGCCACTCGCAACAGAACCATAAGAAGTAGTTGCATTGTTGTTACCACCCTTTCTTTGAGAAGCAATGAAAACCTGTTCAACTGCACACTGCCTAGTCCTGTTTTTTTTGGAAAGTGACTCTTGCAACAGCAATGTGCATAATGCATCAAACTTGACAACTTCAGTATTTCCTTGGGTCATAAGTCTCCAAGTACTAGCAAAAGTGTGGTAACAATCTGGTGAGGCATCAAGAACAGTCTGCACAAGGGAACTGTTTGAAATGACTTCACCTGCAGAAATAATTTTCTCATTGATATCCTTGACACCAGCAAGGATAGTATCCATATCATCTTCCTCGTGCATAATCTTTGATTCCAGCTCTTTACACAACAAAAAAAATTTAGCCTCATTGCGGCTTGCATAAAGACCAGCCAAAATGTCCCAAGCCTGTTTTGTAGATTTTGATGAACAAATGTGAGGAACAATGGAGCGCTTCACAGACAACCCAATCAATGCATGAGCCTGCACATCCTTTACATCCCAACGAGATTGTTCTGCCATAGGCAAAACAACTCTAATAGGAACAATTATTGCAGCCTCAACATTGCCTACATCCTCAAAACCTGGACGTTGGTGCAGCCAAAGTGTGTCAAGGCTAGAACATGGCATGGACATGTGTGTAGAGGCAAGCAGGAGCATAGCAAAGGGATGGAGCAGCTAGGAAGATCATGGGATGACAGGTAGCAGCGGAAGTGTATGTACGATGCGGCTTATAGGCCAAGGAATGCTCCATAATAGGCTAATTGGGGTAGCAGGTGGAAGAGGTGCAAACAGAATCCTTTGGGCCTAGGAATGAAGAGCTTGAAGTGCTGAAGGAGAAGGTCCAGACGGCTCATCAAACCGAGCTACAGAGCGCAAGTTATCGAAGGTTAAAGTTTTGGTGGTTTGCAGATTTTTGCCGGACAGGGCAGCTGGAGAAGGGTGGTCCAAGTGGAGCTTGAGGTATGGATGTGTAGAGCTCGATTTATGGAGCCTATCCGTCTTTTCGGATTGTGGATCACAGCCACGGTTTGCAGGATATGGTAATTTGAATTTTTTCTGGGGGCCGGGTCTGAGCCCACTTGTCCGCATTGGAGAATGTGCCATCTGGCATATTTTGGGTCTCTACAAAGTTCTAGAGCAGAGTGTACACCATATGGAGCTAGCAGGAAGTGACTGCACGCCAAACGGTGTCCGGAGCAAGAAGATATGGCCCTTAGAAAACTAGGAGTCTTTGCCCGAAGTTGGTTTCAGATGGTTTTTTCCATTTTTGAAAGCTTTTGTTCGAGGATGCCGAGGAGTCCAAATGCAGAGACAGAGGGTGTGGATGGAGCCGAGGAAATGGCATTTCAGGTGGTGGTTGCGGCTCAGCAATAGGATATGGGAACAGAGTATAGAAGCTTGTTGAAGGCAGGCCCAAAAAAAAGGGGGGGGCTTGTGTTAAAAAATATAGTGGGGTTTTTGGATTTCAAAAGTCCATGGTCACTGGGGCTGCCACGTGGCGCTCTTAAAACCCATATGCGAGGAAGGGAGGCGGGATCGCGCGGTATTTAAGCTGGGCCGTGGCCCTCCATAAGGCATCCAAGAGGAGTGTGGGAGCTTCAAGCTCCGTGGGCTATGGCGTGGGTGGCAGGGCCGCTGCGCGGCGGTGATGCGGCAGTTGTGGCGGTGGTTGGGTGGTGCAGAGGCGGCGATGGCGCTTGTGGGCGGCCGCGGCTAGTTGATGCAGTGATGATGCGGCAGGCCTTGCTAGAGGCGGGTCCCGCGACTCCAAATTTTTGAGAAGGAGAGGGAGAGCAATAACGAGGTCGCTATGGCTCCCCCCCTCGTGTAAGGGAGAGGCCCCGCAGCAGCGTGCAAGGAGGTGCCGATAAGGGAAAGTGAAGTCCAAGGCTAAGGGTAAGGCAAAGGCCAAGAAAGAGGCAAACCGACCGGCCAAGAGGGAAAGGACCAAAGCCCAAAGTGTGCACACCTTTCAAAAGTTTCCAAAAATACACTAGGCCAAGTGTTGGCAATGCATAAAATTTCTAAAAGAATTCCAAAGGGAGTGCACGACATGGAATGACACCAGATTTTTTCTTTTTTGAGATTTCTAGGCACACCCCTATAAAAGGGTGATTATGTTCATTTGTAAGGGCTTTTTGGCCAAGAGGTCTTTGGACCAAAGAGGGTTTTTTGTCAGGGCTTTTGGAGCTCTTGTTTTGGGTTGCCGAGGTTCATGCCAGCAGGGTGTTGGATGTACATGCTATTGCCTATCCTAGTAGACGATTCCCTATTGTTTCAGGCATCCTTCCCCCTTCTCTTCTCTGCTTGTGTGCATGTGTTTTCCGGGTGTGTGTCAGCGTGTGTGCCCCCCCGAGTTTGGTCGTGCAAAGAGAGATAGCGAGAGGTTGTGTGAGTGTGGAAGGCTGTGAATTGAGCGAAGCGGAGTGATTGAGTTAGTCTGGTGCATTGCAAGGCGCGTGTGCTTATGGTTGTGTGAAAGCGATGGTTTGCTTGCGGGTAGAGATGAGTTTTGAAGGTGAACTCTAGTGGATTGGGGCGCTGTGTATACCCTGGGCTATAGTGAGGCATTCTGTTGTGTGGTGGGTGTGTTCCCCTTTCCCCCTCTCCATCTTCTGGCAATGATGGTGCAGCCAAAGTGTGTCGACGCTAGAAGATGGCATGGACAGGTGTGTAGAGGCAAGCAGAAGCATAGCAAAGGGATGGAGCAGCTAGGAAGATCATGGGATGACAGGTAGCAGCGGAAGTGTATGTACGATGCGGCTTCTAGGCCAAGGAATGCTCCATAATAGGCTAATTGGGGTAGCAGGTGGAAGAGGTGCAAACTGAAGCCTTTGGGCCCAAGAATGAAGAGCTTGAAGTGCTGAAGGAGAAGGTCCTGACGGCTCATCAAACCGAGCTACAGAGCGCAAGTTATCGAAGGTTAAAGTTTTGGTGGTTTGCAGATTTTTGCCGGATAGGGCAGCTGGAGAAGGGTGGTCCAAGTGGAGCTTGAGGTATGGATGTGTAGAGCTCGATTTATGGAGCCTATCCATCTTTTCGGATTGTGGATCGCAGCCACGGTTTGCAGGATATGGTAATTTGAATTTTTTCTAGGGGCCGGGTCTGAGCCCACTTGGCCGCATTGGAGAATGTACCATCTGGCATATTTTGGGTCTCTACAAAGTTCTAGAGCAGAGTGTACACCATATGGAGCTAGCAGGAAGTGACTGCACGCCAAACGGAGTCCGGAGCAAGAAGATATGGCCCTCAAAAAACTGGGAGTCTTTGCCCGAAGTTGGTTGCAGATGGTTTTTTCCATTTTTGAAAGCTTTTGTTCGAGGATGCCGAGGAGTCCAAATGCAGAGACAGAGGGTGTGGACGGAGCCGAGGAAATGGCATTTCAGGTGGTGGTTGCGGCTCGGCAATTGGATATGGGAACAGAGTATGGAAGCTTGTTGAAGGCAGGCCAAAAAAAAAGGGGGGGCTTGTGTTAAAAAATATAATGGGGTTTTTGGATTTCAAAAGGCCATGGTCACTGGGGCTGCCACGTGGCACTCTTAAAACCCATATGCGAGGAAGGGAGGCGGGATCGCGTGGTATTTAAGCTGCGCCGTGGCCCTCCATAAGGCATCCAAGAGGAGTGTGGGAGCTTCAAGCTCCGTGGGCTATGGCGTGGGTGGCAAGGGCGCTGCGCGGCGGTGATGCGGCGGTTGTGGCGGCGGTTGGGCGGTGCAGAGGCAGCGGTGGCGCTTGTGGGCGGCCCCGGCTAGTTGATGCAGTGTTGATGCGGCAGGCCTTGCTAGAGGCGGGTCTCGCGACTCCAAATTTTTGAGAAGGAGAGGGAGATCAATAGCGAGGTCGCTACGGCTCCCCCCCTCGTGTAAGGGAGAGTCTGACTGGTGCATTGCAAGGCGCGTGTGCTTATGGTTGTGTGAAAGGGATGGTTTGCTTGCGGGTAGAGATGAGTTTTGAAGGTGAACTCTAGTGGATTGGGGCGCTGTGTATACCCTGGGCTATAGTGAGGCATTGTGTTGTGTGTTGGGTGTGTTCCCCTTTCCCCCTCTCCATCTTCTGGCAATGATGGTGCCGCCAAAGTGTGTCGACGCTAGAAGATGGCATGGACAGGTGTGTAGAGGCAAGCAGAAGGATAGCAAAGGGATGGAGCACCTTGGAAGATTATGGGATGACAGGTAGCAGCGGAAGTGTATGCACGATGCGGCTTATAGGCCAAGGAATGCTCCATAATAGGCTAATTGGGGTAGCAGGTGGAAGAGGTGCAAACTGCAGCCTTTGGGCCCATGACTGAAGAGCTTGAAGGGCTGAAGGAGCAGGTCCAGACGGCTCATCAAACCGAGCTACGGAGCCCAAGTTATTGAAAGTTAAAGTTTTGGTGGTTTGCAGATTTTTGCTGGACAGGGCAGTTGGAGAAGGGTGGTCCAAGTGGAGCTTGAGGTATGGATGTGTAGAGCTCGATTTATGGAGCCTATCCATCTTTTCGGATTGTGGATCGCAGCCACGGTTTGCAGGATATGGTCATTTGAATTTTTTGTGGGGGCCGGGTCTGAGCCCACTTGGCCGCATTGGAGAATGTGCCATTTGGCATATTTTGGGTCTCGACAAAGTTCTAGAGCAGAGTGTAAACCATATGGAGCTAGCAGGAAGTGATTGCACGCCAAACGAAGTCCGGAGCAAGAAGATATGGCCGTCAGAAAACTGGGATTCTTTGCCCGAAGTTGGTTGCAGATGGTTTTTTCCATTTTTGAAAGCTTTGGTTCGAGGATGCTGAGGAGTCCAAATGCAGAGACAGAGGGTGTGGACGGAGCCGAGGAAATGGCATTTCAGGTGGTGGTTGCGGCTTGGCAATAGGATATGGGAACAGAGTATCGAAGCTTGTTGAAGGCAGGCCAAAAAAAAAGGGGGGCTTGTGTTAAAAAATATAATGGGGTTTTTGGATTTCAAAAGGCCATGGTCACTGGGGCTGGCACGTGGCACTCTTAAAACCCATATGCGAGGAAGGGAGGCGGGATCGCATGGTATTTAAGCTGGGCCGTGGCCCTCCATAAGGCATCCAAGAGGAGTGTGGGAGCTTCAAGCTCCATGGGCTATGGCGTGGGCGGCAGGGGCGCTGCGCGGCGGTTTTGGCGGCGGTTGGGCGGTGCAGATGCGGCGGTGGCGCTTGTGGGCGGCCCCGGCTAGTTGATGCAGTGATGATGTTGTAGGCCTTGCTAGAGGCGGGTCCCGCGGCTCCAAATTTTTGAGAAGGAGAGGTAGAGTAATAGCGAGGTCGCTATTGTCTCCCCCCCTCGTGTAAGGGAGAGGCCCTACAGCAGCGTGCAAGGAGGTGCCGACAAGGGAAAGTGAAGTGCAAGGCTAAGGGTAAGGCAAAGGCCAAGAAAGAGGCAAACCGACCGGCCAAGAGGGAAAGGACCAAAGCCCAAAGTGTGCACACCTTTCAAAAGTTTCCAAAAATACACTAGGCCAAGTGTTGGCAATGCATAAAATTTCTAAAAGAATTCCAAAGGGAGTGCACGACATGGAATGACACTAGATTTTTTCTTTTTTGAGATTTCTAGGCACACCCCTATAAAAGGGTGATTATGTTCATTTGTAAGGCCTTTTTGGCCAAGAGGTCTTTGGACCAAAGAGGGTTTTTTGTCAGGGCTTTTGGATCTCTTGTTTTGGGTTGCCGAGGTTCATGCCGGCAGGGTGTTGGATGTACATGCTATTGCCTATGCTAGTAGACGATTCTCTACTGTTTCAGGCGTCCTTCCCCCTTCTCTTCTCTGCTTGTGTGCGTGTGTTTTCCGGGTGTGTGCCCCCCCGAGTTTGGTCGTGCAAAGAGAGATAGAGAGAGGTTGTGTGAGTGTGGAAGGCTGTGAATTGAGCGGAGCGGAGTGATTGAGTCTGTCTGGTGCATTGCAAGGCGCGTGTGCTTATGGTTGTGTGAAAGCGATTGTTTGCTTGCGGGTAGAGATGAATTTTGAAGGTGAAATCTAGTGGATTGGGGCGCTGTGTATACCCTGGGCTATAGTGAGGGATTGTGTTGTGTGTTGGGTGTGTTCCCCTTTTCCCCTCTCCAACGTACATCAATGCCCTGCACAATATTCCCAACGCCCTTTGACACAAGAACATGTTGCATCATGTAATCCCCATCCAACTTGTCCTCAACAACAAACATCTTGAACACATCTATGTTGTTGGCAGCCATTGTAATTGCTGCACCTGATTTGAAAACTGCCCGAAAAGAGGAGAAACGAAGCGGAAACAATAAGTGCTATATAGCACAAACCGTAGAAGAGTGTTAAGGCACATGTTATGCAAAAAAAGACACTGACAGAAAGTCTACACAAAATGATGAAATAGCTTGTGCAGTACTGCCGGTAGTGGAAACGAAGGCCGAAATGAGCCCGAATCTGAAATCTGAGCAGACTGAGCTCTACGAGCATACTCAAAATTTTTGTCGACCTGCGAACGCTCGCCAAAGCTCACTGAAATCGGAGAAAGTGAGCAGGCGTGTGCTGGAGCAGCTGGCGACTAAGCACGGGAGGATGCAACCTGCTCTGATACCAATTGTTGGAATTAGGGTTGCAGAGAAACACACACAGCTTGGAGAAGACGAAGGAAGCTCAAGGCGCCACAATAGAGCGTGTAATGGAAAGATAGATAGCCCTAGAGTGATGGGCGTATACAATGCACGGGGGGAAAAAACTCCTAAAGAGGGGAAAAATGCCCCAGCGGTCCTAGTGTGTTCACACACATCACTACCACATGTATATGGTAGCAGAATTGTGTGGGTTATGTGTGGTCACTGATACAATGTGTGCCCAATACAAGAGAGAGATACAATGGGCGATGAACCCATCCTTATCTGTACTTTGGATGTTGAGATAGTATGGTTGGAATCCTCTCTTGTAGTCTCTGTCGATGTTGTGAATCTCCTCTTCTCAGTTGTGGGCGTCTCAAACTCCCAAGCTCCACTAAGATGTTTCCACAAAGAGTGGCCTACGTTTAGGAATATGTGCATAGGATCAAGATCTTCAAATCCTTCCAATACTCCAAAGAAAACCATACAAAGATAGAAGGTCATCATCTCCGTTCCTTGTAAGCTCTGAATCTAGATCAATTATGGGCCCTTCAGTCCACTTTAGGTGTATATCTACGGGTGTCATCCGTTTTGGACATCGTCTGCTCTTGACCTTTCCATTCAAATGCCTAGTTTGTGCTCTTCAGCATAGAAAATGATCTTCGAGTAAGAATCGTCTATGTTGAAGGCATATATTTTTATTGAGAGATGCTTACTATACGTAGATAGATTTCAAACAATCACTGCATGAGGGAAAATCTTTATAGCCTTTGATTGAGCTACCTACATCCATAGTAAAATATTAAGTATGATGATAAAAAATAGAATAAAATGAAAAGTATTTGCATGCACTACTTAAACACAAACCAATACCGTCACAAAATCCGTAGCCGAGAAAGTCGTCTATAGTCCATGCTAAAAGTCCTCGAACTCTAAATCTCCTTTCATTTTCTGGTTTTCACATGTCAAGCACGTCTATGCCTCTCCACAACTCTTGGAGGTAGTCACTTAGAGGTGCCAAGTATACGTTAATGTTTTTAACTTGACGTTTTCTTGGAATTATGAGAGACAAAAGTAAATTCTTGTCTTTAAAGAAAATAAAGGGTGGCACATTGTAGTTAACTAGAACTACTGGCCAAGTAGACCATTTACTTGAGCACATGGAGAATGGATTCACACCATCCAAACCAACACCCATCTTAATGTGTCGTGAATCTGCTTCAAACTCAAGCCATTTTGGATTGATATGTTTGAAAGCAGGGCAATCTAAGGGAATTATCATAATCCTATCTATACTTGCATTCTTTGCTCCTTAGTTCATAAGTCTTGCTAAATGTGGGGTTCAAAATATGTGTTGTATACGAGGTGTCAACGAAAAATGTTGAAGCATCTTACAAGGAATTCCTCCACTCATATCTTTATAACAAGATGTTTTACATTTTGGACACACATTTTCATTTTTGTATTCATTTCTATACAAAATACAATCATTGGGACATGCGTGTACAATGTTGTAATCAAATCCAAGCTTGTGCAATATCTTTTTCACTTCATCTCTTGATGTAGAAAGGACGTTGTTCGAGAGGGTAAGAACTTTTAAGATAGTAGCCTGCAACATTTTGAGAAAACACCAATTATAGAATAAGTATTAAAACATTAAAAAACAATACAATAAACATTGACAACAGAGAATAAATTTAATTTAATAGTGCCAAATCAGATGCACTAATCCAATGATAACAATTTTGGAGGTTCAGAATAAGCAAACTCGCGCTTAATCATGACAAATTTGCACCTTCATAGATTTGCTCAAGCGCTTTCACTCTAAGAAAACTTCTGTTATTACACACTTCAGTTTCTTTGTGCCAATTGTGAATAAAATCATTCATGCCATCATCATCACTCAAAACATCATTCTCTTTGTCAAAATGCGAACCATATAGTTTCTTTAATCTCTCATAGTTGTTTGTATCACTCTTATGAATGAGTTTCATGCACTCAATTGACATATATGAAATGCCATGAGAAGGTACATGCACATCATTTTCAACATCATACTCTGGAACCTATCACATAGACACAATTACAAGCATTCTATATTCAAAAATCAAACTTCATATTTTGTAAACATACTTAGCATTTATGAAGAAAAAAAATTGATTAGCAAAAAAATCAACTAGTATCAGATATAGAATTGTAAATTTCCAATATTTGATACATAATCCACAAGTGCATATTTCCTGTATACAGTTTTATATATTCAATTTAGAGGTGGAGGTGCTCTTTTTGGCCTATGAAATACGTACTTAACTAATAGTTCATCACTGGCACATAATGATCTGATGGCATTTACAGGAATGTATCTTGGAACATCTTTGCTTATGTATTCCGGTTCATGCCCATTTTTTCATTCCACAAACATGCAATTGGTTCGTGCATTCCTTCCCCAACTACTATTAATTGAGCCGACATTGTTTCCATGTGTATATGGTCTACAATGTACATGAAGTCTTTGAATTTCTCCATGGGTAATGCCTTTATCGGAAAGGGATGCTACATTGAGACGCAAACTATAATTGGTCATGCTATGGATGTAGCACACCAACTGATGCCAAGGGCCACATCCATATATGGGTCCACAAAATCACGTAAGGGTTACCTCTTAATGTGGTGGGATTTGTAGATTTTGTGCAATGAATAGGCCACGTCCTCCATTCGAAAGGCTAAAAGGAACTATCATGCAGCAAGCACCCCAAAAGCTAAAAACCTCTCCATCTCTAGGAAGAGATCTTCCATGCCATCCCCCATAGTGTCTGCGATTATACTTCTAAACTAAAGACAATAGACCATTGGAACATGCATAATCCACACAGGATTCACTAGTTTATTCCGTATGGTACCACGTGATTCTACAATAGGGGGGTTTTTAGCAAGTGTGCATAAGCGTATACAATAGTGGTAGCCCTCCAAAGTTGCATACACATATCGTACATTTAGGGGGGGGGGGGGTACAAGTACTATACTTCTCGGACACTTTATGAAATACAAGTACTATCCTTTTTTAGTGTGTCAATGATTATTACTCTCTCTCTCTGTGTGTGTGTGGACATAAGAACCCAATTCAATGCTCATGTTGTCGTGCGGCTCCACTTCCATGATGGGAAAAAGAGCAAAGGGAAGCATAAAAAGTCTATTTGAAGCTTACACATTTAGTGAGCAGTGATCAGGGCTTGATAACAGGCCAAGCTTAATGATTAATGTATGCCAGATGCGGCTTGAAAGAGCCAATAGATGTCTCAATGATGCCAAAAATGAGTATGCTTGTAGTGACCACAGATGAGAGATTATGATCTAAAACTGCAGTGCTTGAAGTGCTCTACCAGCTTGTCTTTACGGCTCGTCGTCGATAGGAGCTACGGTGAAGAAGTTATGGCAGTTTAAAGTTTAAGCCGATTGCAGATCCGCACCGGATTGGGCAACTGCAGCTGAGGTGACAGAAATGAAATGAATGCACAGGCCTAAAGTGCTCGCTTTGTGGAGCGTGTCGATATTTTTAGATTAGCGATCGGAGTTCCAGTTGTCAATATATTAGCCATTAAAGATTCACTTGGGGCCGGCTCTGTACTAGTTCGGTTCGCTCGGTCGGAGTGCTATCTGGGAATTTTGGGGCTTTATTCGGGTTTTGATATGCGGGAGCAGTATGTCCTTTAGGAGTATCATGTCTGGAATGACGTCTTTTGGAATCCAATGATTGCGGGGAATGCCCAACATGGCTGCGGTAAGGAGCTGGTCTATTTTCATCGAGTGCCAAGGATTATACGAGATGCTGGAGACGACAATAAAATTCACAAAGATAGTCAAGGACTGCTAGAGAAAGGAGTCGTGCTTGGTATTGCTTTTCTTGGGTGAATATGTATGCCTAATATGGTGTTGTTACAAAAGCACAAAAAGCCCTTGATGAACTCAGATTCCGAAATATCATCCAATAGAGGCCATGGCTGGCATGTACGTCAAATGTGGTGCCCTTGTAGATTTGCTAGGCCACCCATAAGCCTAAATCCATGGCCGCCCAAAGGCAACCAAGTGGTGTCCACCCATAAGCCAATTAAATGGCCGCCCACATAAGCCTTAGTAAGTGGATTCCCATGAGGCAAAAGAAGGAGGGCTTGAGTGTGTGAAAGGGAAAGCAAATGAAATGGTGATGGCCTGAGGCAGCGAGCGGCAGAGACTGCGCGGGGAAGATGAACTCGCACAGGCTGAGGAGATGCTTCAATGGCGGCGACCATGAAACAAAAAACTCCTAGAATGCCAAGGCGTACCGTTTTGGAGCCTTTCCCGGAGGGTTTCGCGCTAGTTCAAAACCCGACTGCCATGTCATAGGGGTTGTTGTTTTTTTCCTCCCTAGCAATGACGGCGCCGTCATTGCTAAGGGAGAGGGGATCTATTAATAACGAGATCTTGTTTGCATGAAGGGCAGTGCATGGCATGCAAGGAACTAAGGGCAAGAAGAGAGCAAGATAGAAACGAGGTTGGAAGGTGTGACGGTAGAAGGGGAGGAGGGAGTTGATCTTGGGGAGGATCGAAAGCTCTCTCTCTCTCTCTCTCTCTCTCTCTCTCTCTCTCTCTCTCTCTCTCTCTCTCTCTCTCTCTCTCTCACTCTCTTTCTCTCTCTCGGCTTAAGCAAGAACGAAGCCTCTCTCAATCTTATGCTCAAAAAGCAAAGTTCTTAATCTCTCCCGCTCTAATTCTCTCTCTTGGCCCTTGAGAAGAAAAGCAAGATGGAGAAGGGCATCGAGCAAGGAGGATATCAAGGAGAAGGGCAAGAAAAATAGGGAAGGATCTTGAAGCTTTTTCAAAGCAACTAAGGCGGGAAACTTAAAGTAAACAAAAGCAAGCTTGAGAAGGAGAAGGAAAGAAAGCTTGAGAAGGCGAGCTCGGTCAAAGCAGAAGAAGCACAGGACGAGCTTGGTCGAGGAAACCAAGCAAGGGATAAAGTTTCGGCTAGAAATTGAAGAGTAGGAGAAAGTTAAAGCCTGTGAGTGGCAATTAAGCTAGTGCAAAGCATAAGGAGCAAGAAGCTGTGGATAATTGATAATAACTGAAGCTTGACGATTGAGGCAGTGAGGAGAATAAAGCTTGCAAAATCTAACAGAACTTGAAGCAGATAAAGCGATAAGAGATAATTACCATCACCGTCATCGACTAGAGATTGATTAAACAATTTGTTAAGTCCGATGTTGTTAACGGCCCGGTTAATCCTGTAAATGGGAGCTTAAACTCCTAGTTAGTAGCTGATCCAAGTGACGATGTTGTTAATAGCCCGCCTTGGCTAAGGACTAAGTTGTACTCAAAGTAATATTCAATTAATTGACTTTACACCTCCCATAGCCAGAGGCCCGGTGCCTGCCCGGCTCACATAGCGAGCACATATCCCCCGAAAATGTACTCCTGTTTGTCGTGTAAATTTCATTGTTTGAAATAAAAAATCTGGTTGTAAACTGATGGAAGCTTGAATTTCAAGGGTGTTTTAGTTGTATGTCTTGACGAATACCCTAGATTTTGGCATAAATCTCAAATGTCTAATTAGTTTGTCCTCAAAAAAAACATGAGCGAGAAAATCCTTTTCTTTGAGTCCTCTCTCTCTCTCTCTCTCTCTCTCTCTCTCTCTCTCTCTCTCTCTCTCTCTCTCTCATCTAATGCTTGAAAATGGAGGTTTAGTGTAGATCCACTTACAAATTTTGAAATGTAAAGGTGAGAACTATAAAAAAAAACCTTTATATATATCCAATACACCTCTCTCTCTCTCTCTCTCTCTCTCTCTCTCTCTCTCTCTCTCTCTCTCTCTCTCTCTCTCTCTCTCTCTCTCTCATCTTACTGCTAAAAAAACCTTGGTTAGCTGCTACCAACTAGGCACATCCACCTCACTTTCCACCATATAATGTCTTTAAACTTAGAGCATGTCTCTTGATTTTGCCCTTTTACGGGGGGGGGGGGGGGGGGGGGGGGGGGGGGGGTTTAGGATCGTACCCACATACTAGGCTACCTTAATCATTACTTGTAACTATCCAAAAATATTCATTAGGTGGGAAAACTAATTGGCATCTGATGTAGCTGTGAGTGCGCGGATGTGGTGCGTGTGCACAGAGAGTGCAAAGGGGAAAGATGGAGAGAGAGAAAGAGCACGATACAAGATGTGGGTGGAGCTCCCAAATCTCACTGTGTGAGCATCATGTGAGAATGTGAGTGAGAGCTCCTTATTCTTTGTATGTATAAAGAATAAGGAGGTAAATGTGGACAGCCGAGCACTGGCCGGTGGACACAGGCAAAGCACGGTGAGGCACAGTGCCTTTACCTAACATTCTCCCACTAAAGGTTGTGTTCCGATAAGTGGCGAGAAGACTAGCCTACAACTAGTATATACAAGAGGTGAGAGAAGATGACTCTCAACCTATGCCCACTGGCTCACTCCAAACATGCTCTAGTGTAGATGCAACATGCATACCACTAGGGCTAGAGCTACGATGACATTCATGATGCAGGTATCGAACGACGACCTGCATGGCTCCAAAATGCACAATGCCAGTGTCAGTCATCGCACGACTGACAACTCCCACTGCAAATGCACCAACCGCATAAGCAAGATCAGGTCTTGAAACCAAAAGGTTAGACATGAGAGACCCAAAAGCTGATGAAACATGCACTATGTGTGCCAACCTATCCCTGTCAACAACCTCAGTGCCATATGCATCCTCATCAGGAACCACCTGACTATGCATCACCATGTCAACATCATCTAGCAAAGGCATATCCGTTGAGAATGATTGCAAAATCAAAAAATTAGCACTACTACAATCACAAACAGCTGTCTGAAGGACATTGTCGCCCTCAAACGTATTAGATGCATCATAGAACAATGCATCGGTCTCTGGCTCAACTGATTTCACCTCAACTGATGACTGACAAAGCTGTGCATCCCCAGAGATACCACTATCTGCGCGAATATTACCACAAGACAAATGCAAAACCTGCTCTCCATGCAGCACATCCGCAAAAGAGACACGCCTCCTCTCTTGCTCCAAACATAGCTGCAAATACACAGAGACTACACCGCCTCGTGTGTCAAAAATATGCAAAGGGTATACCAGACCACTCCTGACACCTCTGGCTATCACCAGTGATCCCCTATGCATCTGAAATGATAGCTCTCCAAGCAGTACGCGATGTCCACTACTCTGCAACTGACGCAGTGAAATGAGACTCTGACTGAGTCCTGGTACATAACGTACATCTCGTAGCGTAAGCAATGCACCACTAGGTAAAGACATGCATACATCTCCATCACCCTCTATGTCATATGTTGAACCATCAGCAAACTGCAATCAAGTCTCCCACTAGAGAAGAGCAAAATAAATCATGACGTGGCGTCACGTGAAAAATTGCATGCTCGTCTAGTAGAAAACGCGTAGACAATGTGCTATCTCAAGACACAAAGTAGTCTGAAGGCAAGCTAGACTCAAAAGTGACATGCCTATCACATGCATACTTTCTAGCATCTGTCCTCATAGTAGCACTATGCATCTGCCTCTTCCGTTGCCTCATAAGCTTGAAGCAACGGCACCTAATATGCCCCTCGTGGCCACAATACCAACATGTCAGTCGCCGTGAACAAAAATTGCCTCTCATGGCCAATGCCAAACAATGGAAAACAATGCTCGAGATCTCGAGCACAAAACTCTCCCACCTGAGAGCAAACCACTATCTCAAGTAGACAAAGTGAGAAAACTATTAAGCGCACAAGCCTCTACAATAGGCAAACAAATTTGACAGAATTTTGGCAGAGTCTTCCTTGTAAAACTGGAGCAAAAACTCAACAATAAACCGCAAATGGAGACAACACAAAATGCCCAAATGGCCAAATCTGGGAATGTAGTCGTCCAGAATCACCTCACAAAGTCATACAAAGAGCAAGCACGCTCTAGTCGAAGTACCACTCAACGAAATATTGACAAAACCTGTCAACCTGTTTGCATAAACAAGCTTCAATGGATGCGCATAAACAAGTACTCAATTGCAAGCATCAACCATGCATCCAAAATACTTAGCCATGATGGCTCCACATCTATTCCCACATAGAGTATACATCAACACAAAACCATGTGCCGAGAAACTACATATGGATGTGCCTTAGTCCAAGAACCACATCCCAAATTAACAATTGCAAGTTAAACCAGCACCCAATGGACTTCACAAGGTGTCGTACATATCCCTTGACGAAATCTACACAATGATTTGCAGTACACAAGCCCTTAACTGTCAAATCTTTTGTGTCTAAAAAAAACACAGGTTGCTGCAGAAAATTCAGAGTTCAGAATTTTGAAATTATGATATCACCGTTATGTTCAGAACATCGACAAACCCTGGGGTAGACCCCGAGATCATATAGATCTGAGTCCGAGTGTGCAAGATATGTCAAAAATACCGTTTTTGGCCCAAAAATGCAACAAAAACTTTGTGCTGCTACAGAAATTTCAGAGGTCAAAATCAGCTCAAATGGACATTACCATTGCATCCGGAGCGTGCCAAAACCTTAGGTTACACCCTGACCTTGCACAAATCGCATTCTGTATGTAAAAGTTATGCGAAAAACACTGTTTTGGAGCCCAAAAAATGACATGCAGAAATGAAAATCTTCATTCTTCCTGTAAGTATGGCTGCAAATAACCATACATACTTGCAACAAACTCTTCCCTCAAGCTTCAAAATGCCCCTCAAGCTTCTATGAGCACAGATCTGGTGGTTGCTCACCGATCTCAAGCTTCCACCGAAAGCAAGCTCACCATAGCCAAAAGCTCACTTCTTTGTAGCACTCCATCTGTCGCGAAGCCAAAGCTCTGATACCAATTGTGAGTGCACGGATGCGGTGCATGTGCGTAGAGAGTGCAAAGAGGAAAGAGGGAGAGAGAGAGAGAGCACGATACAAGATGTGGGTGGAGCTCCCAAATCTCACTGTGTGAGCACCATGTGAGAATGTGAGTGAGAGCTCCTTATTCTTTGTATGTATAAAGAATAAGGAGATAAATGTGGGCAGTCGGACACTGGCCGGCGAACACGGGCAAAGCACTGTGAGGCACACCGCCTTTACCTAACAGTAGCTCCTTGTGATTCTCCCCTCACTACAAGAGGTTGTGTGCACTTGTGACGTTTTTAGCAACAGAAATACATTGGGTTTTTATACTCCACGACGTCGCTAAGAGCGTCGCTAAAAGCGTCGATACGGGAAGGTTTCTATGAGCGTTGCTATAACCATCGCTAAATGCATTGCTATTGTCATCGCTATATAGTGATGCATATAGCGACGATTATAGCGACGCTTACAGGCTACCTATAGCGACGCTTGTAGCGACGTTGCAGAGCCTTTTATAGCGACTCCCGAGAGTAAAAAATTTTGGTGGCCCTTGCCACCCATCAACCATATTGAATGTTTCAATAATAGAGTAAACCTAAATGAATCCAAGATAAGCCCAGATATACCTTTGAAAGAAAGTGCAAGCTTAGCTATAGACCCAAAGTAGTCACCCACAAGACAACATAACCATTAACTCCATCATCCATAGTATTCTTTGCAGAATAAAGATACAAAACTGACAATAGTAAATTGATGAAAGTAAATCAATGACAATTGTACACATCATAGGCAAAATCACTTAATTGTTAAGCTTTGCAAATGTAATAGTTACAACACCATTGTCATTATTGAGAAAATATACATGGTTTTCCAATAGTTACAAAAAGACATATATACGTCATCTCATGATACATATGCTATGACAAAAAGGAAACTAATGCTATCTAGCTACGGCTAGACTGACGTCGTCTAATCAGACGTCTCATCGCGTCCAAGCGGCATATCTGTCGGATTCTGCAAAAAAAAATATATAAACATATAATTTACAAAAGAATACAACAAATAGAAACGAGTAAACCCTAATACTAACCATACCTCCGTGAGAACTCAGAATGTCTATCAGGGCGTTTTAAGCCCTTCTTACCTGCGTACTGGTGCTCGTATGGTGTAGAGTCACATCCTGTCATCGACCACTGTTCAAAACATACAAAGAATCCATTATGTTAGAATTGAAAAACCCCTAAACCCTAAACTATAAAATCTAAAGAGCAATGCGAAAACACTTACAAAATTGGCCTCAAATGATGCCCACCCGCCGCTCCCCAAGTGGTGCGAGCTCCTTGCCTCTACTCGCGCTTTGGCTGCCTCCTTTTGTAGCTTCCACTTGTCAGGATTCTCGCGTGCTGCTCGCTTCGCATTCTTTCAATCTTCTTTGGCCAACCAATCTGGTCTGTTACACCCATGCTTTATTGATTTTTTGCACTTCAGAACGCTTGTGCTTGCAGTATTTGCGCATTCGAACCTTCAACAAGTCTGCATTGAAGCGGTCATTCCGTGTTGACACAAGAAACTCGTCATGCAGCATGCTGATGACTCTGTCTTTTAATTCACTTGGTACTTCACTCCAGGTGTTTAGTATGTAGTGTCTAAACACATGAGAGCAAAGACCGTGCATGCGCAAGATCACCTGCTTGCCTTCATCATCCAAGATGATGCGGCCGCTGAAGTGGACGGAGTAAGGCAAGCCCCCTCGCCTCTAACACATGAACTTGGGTGTCCCAGCAGTTGTCTCTAGCGGCATGTCAATGGGGGTAAGGACGTCATGTGTCTCCATTGGAGTCTGGGCCCCGAAGCGAGGAGTGTCGACTGGGGTGACTCCTGGAGGAGTAGATAGTGGTGTGTAGCCAGGAACGGCCTTTAGCCGCACAAAACCTGGTGTAGATGGCGATGCCATGGCTGGTGTGGGGGCGAGAAAAGAAGGGGGAGCTAAAGAGCCTCGTCGAACACGAGGCGATGTTGAGGCATCAACGGCGGCATCCCCATAACAACCGCCACCGCCATTACTAGAGCGTCGGTGCTTAGACGAGTGTGAAGATCGTCTCATCGACACTGAAGCTTCGGAGCGTGTTGAATGCTCTGAAACAGAGGGAGACGCTGAAGGAGTAGAATGACGTGATGGTGCTCCAGAGCGATGAAAATCCTCATACCACCTCCGTTGTTGGGGTAACAAAGAAGAAAGAAACTCATCATCATCCATACTTGCATTAAACACACGAACATTTAATCTTAATATTGAATGAATGGAGAAGAAAACACGGACAAGTAGAGAGAGAGAGAGAGAGAGAGAGAGAGAGAGATAGAGAGAGAGAAATCATAAAGGGGGAGGGATTCCTGTGTAGAGAGACTTTGTTGAAGTTCTTGTGAATTTGTAAAAGCACTGTGCTCCAGGTGCGATGGATACTAAAGCTGCAATCACGAAGGAAGTGATCCGTCTCTGCTCATAGATGTTGCTTGTCCCACCACTAGATCTAGTTGATCGGGTGAAAGAGACGCTAATAAGCAATAGTAGTGCTTCTTAGCGTCTCTTTCACCCGATCAACTAGATCTAGTGGTAGGACGAGAGCAGCATCTATGAGCAGAGACAGATCACTTCCTTTGCGATTACAGCTTCAGTCTCCATCGCACTCAAAGCACAATGCTCATCGTCCCTGCTTATGAGAACATACCTGGAGCGTACGTACCTGGAGTGGATGCAATGAAATACAATGACATAATGACACATATAGACAGAATGGACAAAAAGCCACGTGAATATAATATATGTTATAAAACGGACAAAAATTGTTCAAATACAATATTTATGGCTTTAAGAGGTCTCTCTCGCATCTCGCACAGCTCAACATAGCTTCCTATATCTATATAGAGCTCTCCGTTTAGATAGATGTCCTCCATTTCATTTTGTAGATCCTCTCCATGAACCCCATAGAGAGTAGCAGGTCTAGCACCACCTCAACAGCTTCTGACTGAGCATCTTCTCCGATCTCCTCCATTGATGCCGCTGTGATTGGCACATGGTAGCCCTCATACGTCCGTGCACTACAAGGGGCTACGTCTATGCTGTACCACCAGTTTGATACAGATATTGAAGGATGAAATATCACCTTCCATAGCCACATAACTTACATGAGAGCTTCCAAGCACATAACTTCTAGGATTGGAAGTTAACTATTTACATACTTACTTGTTCACAATGCTCGGGTAGTACGAAAGTGTCTCTTAGGTCAGTCCATTTCTTAGTTGAATCTACCTCACGGAAATCAGACTCTCCTCTACGCACAGTAGCGTTGCGACCCTCCATGATTATCTTGAACCAATGCACGTCGAACAAGTCGACAAAAAATCCTCTATAATCGATCCTCAAAATCTCTTGTAGCGTGCCGAAGTAAGTAAGTTCCGCCACCACAGGATCAGCATCAAAGGACCGTCGTCGACTAGACTGTTCAAATTTTGCCATGATTCCACAATCTTGAGTAAAACGCTTTTTGTCGATCCGTTCCACCCTAAAATGTCGACCTTCACAGTAGATCTTTGTTCGAGAGATTACTTAGCACATTACATGTTGGCCTCCAATCTGAGTATCATGCCGTTGAAAGCTTTCCAACTTAAGGTCACATCCATAGAGAGGAAGAGAGGGATCACCGTTCGTCTAACTCTAATTTTTTTACCGTAATCCCGAAGGTAGACTCTAATATAAAAACTCAAAATCTAATCTTAAATCTAACCTAATTGAACATGTGGTGATTCACGGCTAATTGAATATGATTAGTGTGTGATTTAATAGGTGTCATATTTTGATGGGAATATACATACTGTTGTATAACTAGTGTTTTCTCTTTGGGCAAAGCGCGCCTTCATTGACATGCAATAAAATCTAACCTAAATCTAATCTAATCTTAAATCGAAGATAAATCTAGATCTAATCTAATCTTAAACTCAAAATAAACCTAAATCTAATCTAATCTTAAATCTAACCTAAACCTAAATGTAATCTAACTTAAATCTAGTTAATCTTAAATCTTGTCTTAATCCTAAATCTAAATCTAATCTGATATCAAAATCAACATAAACCTAAATCTAATCCAATCTTAAATCCTAAACCTAAATGTAATCTAACTTAAATCTAACATAGCTAGCCAATCTTTAATATTGTCCTAATTTTAAATCTAATCTAATCTTAATCTAACGTAAATCTAAATCTAACATAATCTTAAACACAACATAAACATAAATCTAAATGTAATCTAACATAATCTAGTTTAAATCTTAACCTAATCTTTCTCTCTTTGTTTTCTCCCCTTACCTCTCTCTTTCGTCTTCTCCCCCTCTCTCTCTCTCTTTGGTTTTTTATTCTCTCTCTCTTTCTCCCTCTTTCTCTTTCTCTTTGTTCTCTCCTCTCTCTCTCTCTCTCTCTCTCTCTCTCTCTCTCTCTCTTTCGTTCTTTCTTTCAAAGAGACAATGTGTGTGTGTGTGTGTGTGTGTGTGAGAGAGAGAGAGAGAGAGAGGGAGAGAGAGGAGAGATAAAGAAAGAGGGGAAGGGAACATGAGAGAGAGGAGAGGGAAGGAGCATACCTGGCCCTCCTTCCTCTCCGCGTGTATGTGTGTGTGTGTGTGTGTGTGGGGGGGGGGGGGGGGGGGGGGGGGGAAGAAAGAGAGAGAGAGGGAGAGTGCGGGTTACCTCTTTGATTGAGCGTTGAACTCAGATATGAGATCTGAGTTTTCGGACGCTCTCGGTTTATTTTTTATTCCTATCGGCGTCGCTATGCGCTAGGCATCTCTACATAACAAATCAAATAGCGACGCCCATAGCGATGCAGTGGATTTTCACTTTTGAGTGTCGCTAATGTGAATTACCTCTTATAGTGCCTGCTTCCTCTTGAGGTCCGCTTTGCAAATTTTGGACCACCTCTCTCTTGATATGCACCTAATGGCAAGGCTTCAAGGCTCCAGGAAGGAGGAGGGACCTGATGCATTAAATCTATTGAGGGCCGCTTTTCAAATTTTTGCTCCACCTCTCTCTTGGTATGCACCTGATGGATGAAAACCACAAAAAAATCCCTATGTATTTATTTTGTACATAGCTATGGTTTTGACACATTTGTATCTTGAAATAAGGAGAGGTAGGAACAAACCCTATGAAAAGAAAAAAAATCACTGGATGCTGATTCTACCTGACCGTCACTACCTGACGGTCACTACAGGTGAAGGTAAAAGTCAATAGTGAAAGGGAGGAGAATCTTATGCATTATTGAGTTGGAGTCAACAAAATATTATCAAATTCAAGCATAATTCATTTGTGGACACAAGACTTACACATGAAGTCAAGAGGGAACCACTTGGAAGAATTTTGGAAGGGAAAAGACGAACACATATTTTTGTGGGATTTTCTCTATTTTTTTCATTCCAAATTGGAAACATTTTTCAATAGCAAAGTTGTAGGCATTGAGTTGATCTTTTGGTGCCCTATTTGTTTTAAAAGTTTTGGAGCTATGGTTTGGGAGGTATGGCCCAAATGGTGGAGCCTATCTGTCCACTTGGGAAGAAGTCATGGTTATCCAACTACACACACCAATTTCTTATAGGTGTCCCTCGATTATTGCTATATTTTCTCTTATTTTGTCAAGATTATCTCAAATATTATAAGGAAGATCTTGGACTCAAGCTATTGAAGGTGGCATGGATACAAATCTCGCCATGATGAAGGCGATTAGGAGGAAATTGGTCAATAAGCAAGGCACACGGAGCTCTCTCATTGGGGGAATGCCTCTAACTGAGGTTACTCTGTAATAACTCCTCTTGCTCATAATCTCTTCCCTAATCATTCTTTTGGCCTATAAAAGGAGGCTCTCTTTTGTAAACAGACACTACACTACACACACACACACACACACACACACACACACACACACACACACACACTATCCTATACACACATACCCACACGCCTACACATACACACCCTTGTGCTACATGCTAGTAACGTGAACCCTAATCACATAATCACAACACCATCACCATCACCATCACCATGCACAAAATGAGCACCATATCTCCACACACTTGTAATGAAGGATCGAAGGCACAATTTCAAGAAGAAGAATGATGGCTACACTCATGATATCCCTTGCTATCAACTCCCATCCCTCTGTCCCCTTCTCATCTTCTTCCCCTATGCTACCTATTGTATTCACTTTTTTTCAAGCAATCAACACACCCATCTTGGTGCCATACCTTGTGTCGTTTGGGATATACTTCATTGTGAGTATGGTTTATGCTTGTTTCTTTCCATTTTGCTTATGTTGAGGTGTGCAGATTTGCCACCATACACACACACTATCTCCCTCTCTCCCTCTGATATTCCTATCATCTTTCTACTTGCACCTTAAGGTGTGCAGACTTGCCACCTATGGTATGAGAAGTGAGCATATTATCTTCCTTACTACATGCACGAGTAGCAAGCCCATTCTCACTCACTCACTCAACATTCCTCTCATCTTGTTTTCTGACCACTCCATCCCATGCTTGGAGGTGGATCTTGAAATTTTTTTCCATGGCATGTTTGATTGTGTATGTGTAAGCGTCCTAGCCACATATCTTGCTAGGTGGTGCCCCTATTGTGTACCTCCCATGATGAGTCCATCGTGCATAGTCTTGGTGTCATTAGGAGAAATTTGGACTCACTTTTGGGCCCTGTAAGAAGTGCCACGTCGGCTTAGAGAGAGAAAATGAAAATGTTAACTTGTGCATTTTATGTGATACTTTTCTGTGCAACAAAAAGCCAAAATGACATTCTTTGGTAGGTAGCCGCCGTCTTTATCATTCTTATCCTTTGTTCTCTTGTCAGGAATCCAACTAACCGTATGACTAATGATTTGAAATGCCAACTTACAAGCGTTCCCTCCAGAAACATAAGCCACACGAACTCTATCAACTCTAAACTTGAGAATATGGCTTTCCCTCCCAAAACCTGAGATATTTCTCCATCTTCTTCTCTATCAACTCTAGGAATGGAGAACGCATCTTTTCCTGATGAAAACACTAATTTGAACTTACAATCCTCGGCCCCTTCATCTTTAACACTTACCCAAAGAAAGAATACACATCATCTTCATGTTGATGTATTGCAAGAGTACGCATCGTTGCAAAAACGTAGGAGGGAGTCTTTCTTATCTCAACGGGACAAAGAACTTAGAAGGACAAACAAGGAACATCATTTGGATTTGTGGACCGATGGGTCTATTTATCCAAAGGATCCTATGACAAGTGCGCCACCTCCATTTGCTAATATCACTAACCTCTTACATTTCACAGGCGATGGCAAGGATGGGCTATTGGGATACACCGAACATTTGGAAATGAGAGTATTGAATGCGGAAAGGCAAAGAAACTTCCTGGCAATGGAGAACATGCAGCTGAAGAAACTTAATGAAGCATGCTGTCAAAAGATTTCATCAAACAAAGAGACAATCCAAGGCCTTGAGAAGAGGATCACAAGTTTGCGAGAGAAAGACACCGTGCTTAGTAGTCGGAAAAGAAAACGAGATTTGTGCAACCTTGAGAACATGAAGGTTGGTAGTGGTGGCCTGAAAAAACGAATACGAGCTTTAAGGTAACTCGAAGTTTGTTTCTTCAATGTGCTTCATTAAGAAGTGGATACACTAACTTTCCTATACATGATCATAACGCATTGTGCTTTTTTGGCAGGTCTTTACTGCATCCAAACTCGAATGGTGCAGGCTTCAATGCCAGAGTGCATTACAGCCGTCTAGTTCCAAAAGTAGTTGAAGAGATGATAACTCAGAAAAAATTTCGTAAGTTGAAAGGGAGGCTACTTACCTCCTTCATGAACGAGAATCAGCTGGAACCAATGGAAGTGCAAGAAATACTTGATGAGAGTGGCATCTCGCAGATGGGATACAGGGCACTCTTCAAAGCATTAGCTAAAAAATCTCAAAATAAACTACAGAGAGGATCATTGCTGCCAAAGCCATCACATGTAAAGGCTGCTCGCCGGCACGTAAACGATGAGGTGTTTGAGAAACTTGGGTCACCATTCCATATTGAAGCAACGTTCTTAGGCAAGGGCGGCAGAGAGGTACAGTTTAACAAGCACAACAACCTCTTCATTGATCTTGAAGCATTGCAAAGGTATGTAGTTCACTTCTTTGACATTAGTCGAGATGAGTGCGGTGGGGTTCTCAAGTTTGTTTTGAAGCTCGACGAGTGCGAGGTCCTGAAGAACAAGAAGTTGGAGAGAGTCACCATTACCCTCATGAACAGAGCTCTGGATCCATCAATGACGAAAGAGGATCCACGATACTTCAGCATGCAATCAAAAAACAACATTCTATCTCTAGGATCATTTCACGTATACTTCGGTCAATCTCTGATAACAAAAATATTGATTATTTGGTTGCTGATTTTGTGTTTCATTTTTCACTGCAGGTTGATAAGGAAAATTTTGAAATCCTCGATTGGGTTTTTAGTCAAACCCAAATTCCTTCTATCATCAGTGAACAAAGAAACGGAGCCGTTCTTTCAGAGGAAGGATTTGGCGACTACACAGTGGAATGGCACATGGCAGGTGACTTAAAGACTCTTAAGTGTATGTACAACATAACACATGGAGCAGCTATGGCAAATCCATGCTTATATTGCATGGCTGATGCACAATCACTTGAGAGTGTGCAATGGATTAGAGCTCCCAACAGACATCTTCAAGATAAAACTTTTAAACCAGTGCTTGATATTCCTCTGAGTAGAGTTCACGTCTGTACACTTCATGCACTCTGTCGAATTATTGAAAAGGTGGTTCATTTGTACATATGTTTTGCATGGACATTAAAGCCAGAGAGTGAGTCGAAAAGAGTGATCAAAGCATTAGAGGGAGTGCTCTCAGACATTGGTTTGCATGGAGGCAATGTCAAAATCGAAGAGGACCCTAAGATGTCTCAAAGTCGGTACAAGGTACCAAGGAAAGCATCGATAGGCGGAGTGAAGGCAAGAAGGTTTCTTGGGTTTAGCCTCAAAGATTCAGATAGAGAAGAAAGGAGAATCCTATTCAACAAATGGAAACAATTACATAAAGTGGTTAAAGACAATGCTGGTGGTGGGGCAATCCAGAATCACAAAGCGAACGTGTGGAAATCACTAGATAAAATTTTCCACTACCTTGCGCAACATTCTTGGGACCAAAGTAAGCTCACATCATTTCAAGCAGCCTTGCTGGATTGGAAAAAGGCTTACCTTACAGGGTGGGGTGGGCAACATATCACACATTACATGGTAGGTTGGCATTTTACGTATACAAAACAAAATTTTAAATTGTACTCAATTGAACATTTTGTTTTATTTCAATGCCGCACATACTGTTCAACCATGGTCCATATTTTGCCAAGACATACGGCTCACTATCAATATGGTCCACACAAGGCATGGAAAAACCCACTACATGGCAAGAACAGGTGATTTTAAGCACACTCGGCATGGGGGGAGGAAAAGAAAAGGCCAATAGCCTATTAGAGTTACACCAATGGACTTATAGACGACTAATTCATAGAGCAAGGCAGAAGGAACTTCTTAAGAGTTCAGAAATTACACGGTCTTTACAACACATCCGCAAAGAGAAGAAACAGATGGTTTGGGGAGCTTCAAATGCGGACGAGCGCCATGCGAGGTGGCGTCAGTCACGAGTCAGGAGCGGGAGAAGATGGACCTGAGGCCATCGTTTTTATCCTCTTCCATGCACCTCCTTCCTCCTCACTTTGTACCTCTTTGATGTTCAAGCTCTGTAGACGAGCTCGTTCCTCTGTTGATGGCAGCATCCCTACGGGCATCATGCGTCTTCTTTCCCTCAGAAACAACCGCTTATTGTATGGATCTAAGCTTTCCGGGTCTTCAACCCCTGCAGCCAGAGCCTGAGCTGTGTAGGACATGAAATATGGGGCTCTGAGTGCCTGGCACCCATACCCAATGCCAAATACACGTAGAGCAAAGTGTTTTTCAATCAGAATTACTCTTTCTATGTTTAGTGGGAGGGGGTGCCCACCACACAATCTTGTAATAGCTTTCATTGCAAACAGAGGGAACTTTGCATTGTCATCAGAATATTCCTTGTGGTATATTATGATCTACATAATAATTGCAATCAATTTATTAGCCGTAAGTGAGATGAGTACAATTGTCAAGTACTTGAATTGTTTCTACAAACCTTTTTGTGGTTGAAACGCCCGATGTAGTGAGACAACGCTGCATCCTTGCCTTGGACTCCAGTGACAAGCCCTTGGCGTGAGCCTCCCGCTCTTCTAAGGAAACTATCGTCATACACTAGTACCTGGCAGCAAAACAAAATGTTCATGATATTTTATCACTCGGCCATCTCTAATACTATATGAATGCTCGACAAAAGTTACCATCTGATTCTCGTCCATTTCCAGCATCGACCTCCCCTATAAGTGAATAGACTGACTATTCATTACATGATCTTCTGGTGCCACGTGTCTACCCATGTTTTCCAAGCCCAGATGTTTTTGTTGTCAATTCAAACTGCTCATCTGTTGGCAAATCGGCCTCTCCGAACTTCGCCTCATTGAACGTATCTTTAATCAGTTGTGACCCTGAAGTGAACTGTGAGTCACGGACAGCTGTGTCAGCAATAAGATAAATGTCCACTACATCATCGTCCACAAACCCCATGTCTGTCTCACAAAAATTTGCAATTGCCGCTAGGTAGTAGTCCTCCCATATATTGAGCTCATGCATGATATCTATGAGCAGAATATAGTGGGTGTCACCCGCCATAGCAAAGCAGGGAGCACAATTGAGAGGCAAAGTCAATTCCATACTTGGGCTTTCTTGCCTGCACCCTATTGCTGCATCCGCAAGAGAAACAAGAGTTAAGCCCGCATCAAAGGTTTCCTTTAGTACCTCTTTCCGCTCTTCTTCTGGATTGAATTGCACCTCAACATCCTCTACCTCTTCCTCCGGCACGAATGGACAACTACCGAAAGTTGTTGACTGCGAAGTCTCTGACTCGCCATCCGTCTGCAAGTATAAGTAACAGAAAAACCCATGGTAGAATTCCAATAAGCGACATTTTTTTAAGTGCTTCATACACTTGTCTTGTACAAGCAGTGCATTGGAGGGACACTTTTCAAGACAGCGATTCAGTCTCCTTGAAGCACTCTTGTCAAGGTCAAGGTCGGCAGAGTGCACATATCTCATGCCATCAACTATCATGGAATTGTCACAAGTGACTGCCTCAAACTGTTGCAAATGGTTCTGTATGTACTCAAAGGAGCAATCTATAATCCTCTGTATAGAAAACTTTGCATTGAACATTCCTGATAGTTCTGGTGCACGGTGATGAGCTCGGGCGTTATATAAGAATGTGAATAGTTTTTCTTCACATGTATCCTCGCTCACGTCTGTCTCCAGGACTATGATCCCCATGACTGAAATAAAAAGCAAGCCAAAAATATTTGGTGTCATAACAAAGTGAATGTTGGGCCTCGAGTACCCCTCAATGTCCTATTTTGCCTGGTTCGACCCCGTGCGCTCATGTCATAAGAGGTGACATTAGTTGAGTCAGAACCAAGCGAGTAGGGTCCCCAAGAATTTCCGAAGGACCCTCTTCACTTGGTTCTGTCTGGTGTTCTAAAGTCATAAGAGTTGACGTTAGTTGAGTCAGAACCAAGCGAGTAGGGCTCCCAAGAATTTCCGAAGAACTCTATTCGCTTGGTTATGTCCCGTGTGCTAATGTCATATCGACGGGTTATGTCCCGTGCGTTAATGTCATAAGTGGTGATGTTAGTTGAGTCAGAACCAAGCGAGTAGGGCTCCCAAGAATTTTTGAAGAACTCTATTTGCTTGGTTATGTCCCGTGCGCTAATGTCATGTCGATGGGTTATGTCCCGTGCGTTAATGTCATAAGTGGTGACATTAGTTGAGTCAGTACCAAGCGAGTAGGGCCCCCAAGAATCTCCGAAGGGTCCTATTCGCTTGGTTCTGTCCTGTGGCATCCGGAACAGGTGGATAAGAACAGAGCATATTATGTTTTTTTTTTTACCATAAGGAGCAATTATTCCAACCATGAATGCGATACGGTCACCACATAAGGAGTAATTATTCCAACCATGCATGCGTTTTTACCCTAACGCAGTGGCTTCGGTGCACACACAGTTAACAACACACAGGAAGGGGAGAGGCAGGGAGAAAGAACCTGTCTCTGCAATATCCAATGGCGCCAAGTTGGATGGTGATGTCGCAGGACACCAATAGCAAGAACCAGTAGGGGGGCGATGGCGACACGGCAACAAAGGACTCGACCCAGTGGAGGTCACTTAACGCAGGATCACGAGAGCTGGGCAAGGGGAAGAGCACAAAAAATGCAAAGGTGATGGCGAATGCAAGGGCGATCGGCGTCTGACTCTAAACGCAGGATCACGAGAGCTGGCCAAGGGGAAAGGTGCAGAAAAGGCAAAGGCGATGGAGAATGCAAGGGCGATCGGCAATTGACTCTAAATGCAGGATCACGAGAGCTGGCCAAGGGGAAGGGCGCAGAAAAGGCAAAGGCATGAGAGCTAACCAGGCAGAAGGTGCAAGATGGAGATGGAGATGGCGACTGCAAGGGCGATTGGCGTCTGTCTGACCCTTAACGGTCACTCAAAAAGGCACATGGGCTGCGCTCTCAAGGACAACCAGTATTAAATGGTCTCAGATTCCCATGCAGTATGATTTACCAACCGCAATCTCGTGCATAAGTGAAGTTGTCACCCTCCCCGAGGTAAGCATTCTAAGTTGAGGCATTACCCCCGCCAAACATCTCAAGTTTCAACTATTCTGCCTCTTTTTGCGTCCTCTACTGCGCATCATTCTAATTAACTCTACCCCCATCGACGTTACGCGGTAAGAAAACTCCATCACCTCTTACTCTCACGCATCTTCCTTCTCTTACTCTTGTTCTGCAGTGCTTCAGCGACGCGGAACTCTACACACAGTGAAGAGGTATGCCACTCACTACCCTTCTGTGCACTTGTATTTTGTGCAGTTGGTCAGTACCAAGCGAATAAGGTAAGGTCACTTAGTCCGAAGAGCCCTATTCGCTTGGTACTGACCAAAAGAAAAGTTAAGTGATGTCTGCTAGTACAGAGGTCAATACTAAGCAAATAAGGGGAAGGTAACCCCTGCTTATTGCGGATTTAGGGCTTTCCTTGCCAAATACGCCTTTTGATTTCGGTCCCGTGCGCTTTAATTTGCTGTAGTTGGTCAGTACCAAGCGAATAAGGTAAGGTCACTTAGTCCGAAGTGCCCTATTTGCTTGGTCCTGACCAAAAGAAAAGTTAAGTGATGTTTGCTAGTACAGAGGTCAATACTAAGCAAATAAGGGGAAGGTAACCCTTGCTTGTTGCGGATTTAGGGTTTTCCTTGCCAAATACGCCTTTTGATTTAGGTCCCGTGCCCTTTAATTTGTTGTAGTTGGTCAGTACCAAGCGAATAAGGTAAGGTCACCTGGTCCGAAGTGCCCTATTCACTTGGTACTGACCAAAAGAAAAGTTAAGTGATGTCTGCTAGTACAGAGGTCAATACTAAGCAAATAAGGGAAGGTAACCCCTGCTTGTTGTGGATTTAGGGCTTTCGTTTGCAAAATACGCCTTTTGATTTTATAAGAAAGAAACAAAATTACAACTGAACACCGGGTTTGAGTTAGAAAACACTTCAGACTTTACAAAGAGTGGCCTATTAATTTCCGGGGGGTTTAGGGTTTAGGGGTTTAGGGATTTAGGGTTCACAGCCAGCTTATCTCTTCGCAAAGCATGTTTGCAAAGTTAATGGCCTCCTCATATTAACTGGCTAGCTCAAGCACTTCATCCTTCATTTTAAGAAGCCAATTAATGATTGCCTCCATAGAGCCATTCTCGGCGAGCAATCGCTGCATGTATTCAGGCCTTCTTGCTTCCATAGAGTTTTTAAGGATTGAGACTCTCTGCCTGACGATCAGCATTTGCTGCAGCTTCAGGCTAGCATCCTGCACAGAGCATTTAGCAAGTAAGCTCTTCAAACTAGGAGCTTGGAAATTGGGAGCAGAAAGCAAAGAATTACCAGCAACTTACCTCGAGAATAGACTCCCGTGTTGACAGCAGCCACTCCCGAGCTGTGTCGGTCGAGAACACTAAAGGTAACATCAGGGGAGGGCCAAGGGGGGACCTCATGAGGAGGGCCCGGATGTGGTGTTGCTGGCGCCGCGGGAGTATACCTTGGAAAGGAATCGCCACTATCCTAAGCTTCTTTTAGTTGTTCTGCGAAACCCTGAGGGAGGTTCTGAAACAACTGCTTCTTAAATAGACTTTCAGACAAGCCTAAAAATCAGAGCCTGGGCATGAGGTTTTATGAGAGGGTGGTACTGCCATGAGGTTTCATGAGAGGTGGACGTGGGAGAGAGAATCAATGGTATCATCCCGTCGATATTAGGGGAGGTGATCAGAGGGAACGACATGACAGTTAGAACCGCATCGATTTAAGATCTCCTTCACATTGCTATTTTGTATAAGCGTATGCAAACCTGTTCGCTTGCTTGTACACTTTTCTGAGGTCACCACCCAGCGAATAAGGTATTTTTCTGCAGGGGCTACAAACCTGTTCGCCTGGTAGTGATCTCAGAAAATGTAAGTGATATCTGCTATTACTATTTTTGAAGTCACTACCAAGCGAATAAGGCAAGGCAAACTCTTTCCTATGCACCTATTCGCTCGGTAGTGACCTCAGAACATATAAGTCATGTCTACCATTACTATTTTCTGAGGTCACTACCGAGCGAATAAGGCAAGGCAACTCTTTCCTATCCATCTTTTCGCTTGGTACTGACCTTTCCTTAAATCTGAAGTCCCTTGTGCTGACAAATGAATTGTCTTTTGGTGTTATTGTATTTGTAGAGATGCCTCGTGTTAAGGCCTGCGCTAGGAGGGCAACAGGTGAATCTTTGAATGCTCAAGCAAGAAGACGCCGATATGAGGCGCACAGAGGTGTACTGCAAGAGCTGCGCAGGATAGAATGACACGTTCAACCTGCTATTCCATGTCTCCCTTTCCAGCGAGTAGTGCGGGAGATTTGCGAGCAGTGGAGAGTCGGCATGCGATGGGCCAACAGTGCACTCCTCTGCCTTCAAGAAATTGCTGAGGACTACCTCGTGGAATTCTTCAGCGATGGATATATCCTGGCTGCCCATGCACACTGGGTCACTATCATGCCGCGGGATTTTGATACTCTTCGTAGGCTTCGTTTCCGCTACGATGGGCTGCTTCAGCCAGTACCAATCCGGGATAGTAGAACCATGGATATTCTCAACATCCCCCCTCTCCATCCTAGTGCACGACAGACAAAGCCGTCTAGGGCTGAAACTAACAGTAGAAGGACCCGATCACGGGTCGAGAGAAACGACACAGATGGGCAGGCTGAGATAGCCACAGAGGGCCAAGAGCAAGCCATAGTGGACCCCAAGGCAGTCATGGAAGAAACAGAGACAGTTATTGAGGATCCAGCTAGACACCAAAATGAGCAAGTAATGGAGGATCCGCAGCCCACCGTGGATGATGAGGGACAAGAGCAGGTCAGGGTGGAGCCTGAGGCATCTATGGAGCAACCAATATTGAAGGAAAATGATCCGGAGCCTGAGGCAGCCAGGGAGCCAGTTCAAGAAAGGGAAGCACAAGGCTCTGCATCAGAAGGGCCATCCAACGTATCGGATGAGTCAATTATTTTAGAGCAAATCAACGAGGAGAATGAAGAGGAGTTGAGAATTTTGTTGAGCTCAGCGCCTCTTCATGCGCACATACAGCTGCCTGCAAGGTCAGAGGAGGTCTGCATTACCAACCTCGATAGAGTAGACTTCATGTGCATGTGCAATTTCATCGACTCGCTTGCAACAAATGAGGTCGTCAATGTTGCTTTGTGGTAATTCTCATTCTCTTTAATTCTTATGCTCATTAAATGGGTCTCTACTGAGACATGGGTCAATACCAAGCGAGATAGTGGGTAATGAAATTGAATTTTGGTACTACTCGCTCGGTATTGACCCATGTCTCTGTGGCCGGTGCCAAGTTTTTCTTTATAATGGTTCACTACCTTAAAGACATGGGTCAATACCAAGCAGGTCAGTTGTTTATGGAATTGGAATCCGCCACTGACTCGCTCGGTATTGAACCATGTCTTTAAGGTTGTCGTCAAGTTCTTCATTTCAGCCAAGACAATGGTCAATACCAAGCGAATCAGTGGCGTATGGAATTCTATAGCTGCCCCACTCGCTCGGTATTGACTCACTTGGTGTTCAAGTCTAATTTTTGCCTTTTGTTCATGTTAGCCACGCTGTCTCGCTTCTCCCCCCTGAGGTTCAAGAGAAAGTATACGTAATAGATCCGCTGATATCGCCTTATCTGCAGAACAACTCAGTTTCCTTTTTGAGTTTGATGAGGTGGTTTAGCAAAGTCAACTTTGATCTAGCGCGCTTTCTGGTCACTGCGTACAATCAATCGTGAGTATTTTCTTGCCTTGTAAAAAAATCTTGCATTGCGAATCTCTCCTCATCTTTGATGGTGTCTTTGTAGTGATCATTGGAGTCTGATGTTATTTGACATGGAAGCTAAGATTGTTTACTACGCAAACTCCGGGAAAAGCAGGGCGTTTCACGGTCGTGAAAAAACGTAAGGTCCATTTGGGTACATTTGGAAAGCAGTGTAGTGTCTCTTTGGAATGTGTTTCTGACTCAAGTGGTTATGTATGTAGTGCCGCGAAAAAACTTGTATGTTGTGTAGAGCATCTTTTGTTAGAACGTGATCTAGGAAATGTAGTCAAGCACGAACGGGTAACCGTGCCCACGCAGACTGATGACTATAGCTGTGGCTGGCGAACCTGTTTAAATGTCGTGTTGCTCATCAGTCAAATTATGGATATACCGAACGTAAGTAATCTCCTGTTTTATTGTTTGCTGCAACGTATGTATGAAGCAACAGATGTCTATATCACGCTTCTACAGGAACTTTGATTACATAGCTACACCAACAACGATGTGCGACATTTTTCTGTAATGGCCATCCAGCATATTATAATCTCGGTAAACAGACGCACAAGAGAGGAAGCGGCGAGAGATGACGAGTTCGAAGAGGCTCGCATTAACGAAATGACCCAACGCCACAATCAGACTCAAGAAGAAGTTCGAAATATGCAAGAATCAATACACCAATATTATGCGGATGCCGCAGAAGTAGAGGAATGGGCTGCACGTCGACGGTAAGAGCAAGAACAGCGGGAAGCTTCACAGGTGCAAGAAGCATGGGAAGCCATGGAAGAGGCCCATGATTTTGAGCGACGCGAAAGGATGCCCGAGACTAGCGTCCCCAGAGGCAGAGGTAGCAGCAATCGGAGCAGAGGGCAAGGGACGAGTGGCACAAACCGGGGGAGAGGACAGTAGCTGGGAAAGGGAGAAAATTACTCTTGGCAGATACAACACAATATGTAAAGTTTTGAAACATTGAAAATGTACATTTTTGAAACATTGTTTGACCGCTAAAAAATATCTCTGCATTAGTCATTTTGAAGAGTACATCATGGTTTGCATGGCATCAAAGCTCTTTGCGTGCACAAGGTATGTGACCTAGCTTTCGGTGGAAGCAATTAAGTGAAGTGTATTTGTTATGGACTCCTTGCACAATGTTGTTTTCTCCTTGCGCCTTGGAATTTGAAAAGAAGAAAAAGTTAGATTCAGTTGTAGTGTATTAAATACAATCAAAATTTATCGATTTAGTAAGCACCTTTCTATTGTTGAGACTGAATGCATACAATTCCGACAAAAGTGGAAGTTCTTCACATGTAAGATCTATCCTGAGCTGTGCCAGAGTTGTGCTTAACATTGTCTCCATCACAGTAAGTAGGCTGTCTCAAAAGTAGAGCTCCATTGATAAAGGTTTGTTCTCGAGGCTGTTCTCTGTATCTTGGTCGAGTGGAATAAGCTGCCCACTAAGAAGATGATATCTAATATAGTAAAACGATACTAAGAAATTTTGAGAGCTTATAATGAACTTGCAAATTATGGACTTCTTTTGTAAAATACAGATTTTGTTCTGTGATTGTTTCCTATCCCAGTTATCATCTAAAAAGTCCAAACAGCTCTCAGACTTGCAAATGAACATTGTTGTGGTAGTTCTTATTTGCTCATCGAAGAAAAAATCTGCAAACACTTCAAGAGGCATAAATAGTGCGAACCGAACTATTTTTGTGGCAATTGAATACTTGAGGGACTTTTGTATATCCTGAAACAACTTATTCATGAAGCTTTCACTAGTTTGCGAAGTAGGCAGGGACTAATCCTTGCTGTCAAAGGATGGAAGTGACAAAGGAGCTATACGACCCCAACCAATGGAAGTTCTCGGTTCCACATATGACATATCATAAAAGAAAATTCCATTATCTGCAAGTTCCTTGTGTTGTCTTCCTGGGTACATTTGCTCACCAATAAATGCATGGAAAGCATAAAAAATCCCAACTATACTCTCAACTGGTTGCCAATCTGTCCTATTCGATGGATAAATATCTGAAACATACCAAAGATGATATCCACCACTTAATATTCGAATATAATCATGCACTAAGCGAGATGCTGAAATAACTTACAGTTGGGTCGATGCCTTTGAAAACTTGGAGGAGATGTTTGCAACCTTAAGTCTGCGTGCTGGAAAGCATGTTGTATAAGGACCTCTTTCACCCGCTTGCTTTGTGCACACACTTTAAACTTTTTAACTTGACCCTTGAAAGCCTCCACGAAATCATTGCCTTGCCTCCTCTTCGTCCTCCTAGTTTGCAGTAGAACCCAACTTTCGATAGTTATACGAGATGGAATCCATGCTTGATCGTCTGTAGTATAACTGTTAAAAATGCTAACAGAGTCAATGGTAGTGCTAGGCCTTCGAGAAGTAGACATGGTTTGCAGTAGAATGAATACACAGAAAGGTTAGCGCAAATATAAAAAAGGGAAGAAGTTTTGAGAGGGAAGTAGAGCTACTCAAAGTCATATTTGGGCAGGAACAAAGTACTAGATAGAGTCTTCAATGAAAGTTTTGAAATTCCTCGGTACATAGTTAGTACGACTTACGGCATTTATGCCTTGAAAGCGTGAAATTGTGCAATTTGATGAACCAAAATAAAATTTCCTCCCTTTTTTTTAAAAAGAGCTTGACTCCAAAATGTCGATTTTCAAGGTAACGTTAGCCTCTTCCTCATTGGTCGAGCGCCACTCTCTCTCTAGAACTGAAAGGCCCAAAAGTGAGTCCAGTTTTCTCCTAATGAGAGGCCACCCGGTCTGTTTTGCACTTCTGCTCTCATTTGGTGCCCCCACCTGAGGAGGGCTTTGCAAAGACCTTCAGTCAACAAAGAGTAGCCATGCATGCCATCAATCATGGACAAGTGTCTACAAGACTTTTCAAAATGGAGGACTGAAGAAGAGGAGACTGTAGAAGCACTCAAGGCCTTCATCGAAGTGCTACTGCCAGGTTGTAGCATCGTTGATATCCAAGAGGTAAGCTCTCCATCTCACATTGCTCGTGCTAATTAAAAATCAAGAGCATCAAGAGGAAGGGCTATGAAATGTCATCACTGTTGTCAACCAAAGCATTCTGTCAAATGAGTGTCGACAGAGTAGTTTTGCTTTTGAGAACCGCATCAACACTCTCACATCAATCAAATTTTGTGTAGCGCCAAGTGTTTTCTCTCCAACGGTCAGAGAAGAGTAGTCAACTAGATCAACCAAAGACTAAAGCATTTGGTAGAAGCAAGTAGACCTACGCTCTCTCTAGGCCTAGAGAGTTCAAGTCAAATATGACCACCCAAGCGTCTCCACCGCATGCAAAATGGAAAGCCGATTGAGGTAGACTCTTCTCGTCGAGTCTGTTCTGAATGTGAAACAGCGGTGGTAATGTGTGTCCTAGTCTCCACCCAACCGTGCTATCTTATAGCCTCCCCCTAGCGTACACACTGTTCGGTTGTGCCGGTGGCCTTGCCCATAGGACCCATGTCCTTACATTACCCCCCCCCCCCCCCCCCCCCCCCCCCCCCTTGGAGAATCGTTTTTGTCCTTGAAAAAGAACATAAGAAAACGTTTCTCAAGTGCGGAGACATTCTCCCGTGTAGAACCTTCTTCCGGTCTATCTAACCATTTTACCAACACCTGTCGTCTGACATGATGTCTGGTGCAAAGCTCATGAGAATCCAAAATCTTTTTAGGCTCATGAGGGATGCTTGGCGGTTAGATAAGGTCAAGTAACACACTTGTGTCAATGACATTCTGTCCTATGAAAACAGCTAACATGCAAAACAGGATGAACTCATGAGTGCTCTAGAAGAGCTAACTTATAGGCCACTTGGCCTATACACTTGAGAATGGTAAACGGTCCACAATAGCGTGATGAAAGTTTAACAAATTTTCCCATCTTTAGACTTTCGGAATGCTCCGGAACCTTGAGGAAAACCTTTTCTCCTTCTTCGAAAGTAGCAAGATGATGATGCTCATGTGCGTGCTTCTTATATCGATCTTGAGCTTGCTTAACATTCTGTCTAGCAACTCGAAGCATGTCAAAATGGTCTAGGAGAAAATCCTTCGCTTGTTGTATCTTCTTCTTAGCCAACCCGACCATAACGGGTGATCTAGGTTGAAATCCATATAAAAGCATAAATGGACTAAGCCGTGTAGTCACATGCTTTGAACTATTATAAGAAAATTCCAATATAGGTAAGTAGTCTTCCCAATTGGTTTGCTTCTTGCTAACGTACGCTTGTAGCATATCCTCTAGCACTTGATTAACTCTTTCAGTTTGACGATCTCTTTTTGGATGATCAGCCATACTTAGATTAAGTTTAGTTTCCAACTTTTGAAACACAGCTCTCCAGAAGTAATTATTGAACTTTTGATCTCATTCACTAATGATACTAGCTGGAAGACCATAGAGTCTATATATATACTCTACAAATAGCCGTGCTAATTTCGGGTCTTAACCGTAGACTTAATGGGAATGAATCAACCCATATTTGTGAGACAGTCTACAATTACCTATATGGTATAATGGCCACGATTTGTAGTAGGTATCCCTACTACAAAATCCATAGAGATACTCTCCCACCTACCTTGTGGAATCTCTAAAGGATGTAAAATGCCACCTACCCTGAGGCGCTCTGCCTTATTAACTTGGCACTATTTGCAATTTAGTATGTACTCTTGAACATCATGATGTAAGACTGGCCAATAAAATTGCCATCAAACTAAGGAATACGTCTTATAAATACCTAGATGACCAACACTTGGACTATCGTGACACTCAAATTGAAGATTTGGCGCCTAGTGTCTAAGTCCTTTGGCACACATACTCTACCCTTGTAGAGTAAGTAGCCATCATCAATGAAAAAATTCTTTCATCGCTTAAGCTCTTCCTGAGTAGGGGTGGAGATCTATGTGCTGGAGTTTTTATTTGTGCGTGCAGAGACATGTTGATTTGGATGTACAGAGACATGTGAATGTGGGGGATCCCTTTTTAAAACTGCACTCCACACTTTAGCATATGATTGATCTTTTGCACACTTGCCACTTAATGACTCCAAAAAATCACTCTTTATTTCCGTGAAAACAAGTGAATTAATCTGAGGAATCCGACTTGAAGGATTTTATTGGCCATCTAGCTTTATAGCCCTTCAAGTCCATTTGAGAAGTAAACCATTTTATACTCTCATGGTCAAAAACTACTTCAATCTCAGCACCATATAAATAGTTTTGCCACTTTTGTAAAGTGTGAATTATGGCATAGAGCTCTCTCTTATAGACCGAATAATTCTGTTGAGCTCTATCCAACTTTTTACTTTCAAAGGCTATAGGGATTCCCTCCTGGAGAAGTACCACACCAATTGCTTTATCACTAGCATCAGTCTCTACCACAACGGCTTAAGTGGGTCAATGATTGCTAGGATGGGAGCAGTGGCTATAACTACCTTGAGCTGTCCAAAACTGCATTTTTGGGCTTCTTCCCAAGAAAATGTCTTACCTTTTTCTTTAAGCTGATACGTCATAGGAACAATGATTTTGGCATAATCACGGATATACTGTAATAAAATTTAGCCATGCCTAAGAATTTTTGAAGCTCTTGAACCGTGTTGGGATGTGGCCATCGAAGAATGGCAGTGACCTTGTCAGTGTCCATCTCGATGCCAGAATAAGAGATCACATGACTGAGGTAATGTATTTCTATTTTAAAGAAATCACACTTGCTTTGCTTAGCATACAGAGTGTGAGCTTGTAGCTGTTCGAACACTAATCGTAAGTGTTCTATGTGTTCATCTTCAGTCTTACTGTAAATGAGAATGTTATCAAGGAAAACCACAACCAATTTTCCAAGATAGGGACATAAGACACTATCCATGAGTGTCATAAATGTAGCTGGAGCATTGGTTAAACCAAAAGGCATAACCAAAAATAAAAAATGCCCAAACCGTGTTCTAAAGGTAGTTTTGGAGATATCTTGCAAAAGGATACACACCTGGTGGTATCCTGAACGAAGATCTATCTTTGTATAGTATCTTGCCCCATGAAGTTGATCAAAAAAATCATCCACTCGAGGCAGAGGATACTTGTTCTTGATGGTTATGGCGTTTAATCCGCGATAATCTACGCACATGCGCATAGTACCATCTTTCTTTTTTACCAATAGAATTGGTGATTCCCAAGGCGAAGTGCTAGGTCTAATGAAACCACGGGCGAGACAGTCATCCAAATGACTCTCAACCTCCTTGGCTGCTTTAGCACTCATACAATAAGATGGTTTACTCACAGGTTTAGTGTCTAGCAAGACATCTATGCCATGCTGCACATCACGTGTAGGGGGTAAACTTGACTTGAGAATACATCACTATACTCCATGAGTAAGTGAGTCAGCTTTTTCCATGCAAAAGGAGAAAGTAAACTAGACTTATGTTGGGATGGAGAATCTTGTAATTCATGTAATGTTTGTTTTACAACAGTCACGTGTTTCTCAATAGAATTAAAATTGAGAGAACTTTGCTTGTTAGATTTGTTAACACTTTTCTTATCATTAGAATTCATTGCACTTTGCATACCATTGCTAGAATTCATAGTACTTTTCTGGTTATAATTCACAAGACTTGGAGACAAGTAGTAACACAAAAAGACTTTATCTATTAAATCTGCTTTCTACAAAATAAAAAGCTTGGTTGTACATATAAGAGGTGCAGATCGTATATTTTTCTCACCAAGCAAAAGCACATGTTTACCATTGGCCATAAAAGGATAAGGAGTTGTGTTCATAACTAGTGTGCAATGTGTTTCCGAAACCATGCAGCCACTCCAACGTCCTAAAACTACATCAGCATGGTCCATGTTCATAACTTGAAAGTCAAGGGTCATCGTATGATCTTGAACAATAAGCTCAACCCCTTGAGCTACCGTGTCCCATACTTCTTTATCATTCCCAGACATCTGCTCTACCACATACTTGTGGGAGCAAGGAGTATGTGTAAGGTTCATTTTCTTGACTAGCTTATAGTTTAGGAAGTTATAAGTTTCACCTCATCCACTAAAATACAACGTTTTCCATTAATAGTGCCATGCATGCGAATCAAATCATGGGGACCAAAGGTGGGCTGCCACATTGAAGCAGACACACAACACCTATGCTTTTCTTCCATATGAAGAACCTCTATAACACAATATTTAGGAGATGAATCTAATGTAAGGTGTTGCACCATGTGCATGGCCTTTTCTTTGCCTTGCAAAAGAGGACAGTCCTTCTTGTTAGGTTGGTCCAAAAGACATCTGAAACACAAATTGTGTTTCTTTGCACTCTCAAAATCAGCAGTGTTGAGAGACCCACGTGGAGTATCTCGTGATTCTTAGGCTTCTTAGCCTCTTATGGGCGTGGAGAGGTAGATTGTCTCTTATTCCTCTTGGAACGTGTGCGATATCTACCTCGCCATTGACTCTTAGCCAGATTCCTCTAACAAAATTATTCTTAGAGTAGGGAAAGTTTCCATTCCTCTCTTGGTCATCATCATATCTTTGGGCATGACTGATGGCTTCATCCAAAGTTTTTGGATGCTGGGTCTTGACATGAAGACGATAGGCTTTGTCAAGACCCCTATTAAAACCCCATATCTTTTAGAATTCATCTAGACATTCTAGTTTTAATATGATTTTCTAATACTTTGAAAGTTACTGTGTGAGAGAGAGGCCAGACATGCGGCATGCATCCCATGCTAACCAATTCCTATCTTCTTCATTCGAGTCCAAAAACTCTTTGGGGAAAGAAGCTTGAAACGCAGCTCAAGATGGAGGACGGGCATTTATTGGAAATGTCATCCACCACTTATAGGCCTTTCCTTTAAGAGGTATACTTGTTTCCAGAGCCTTCTTTTTAATGCAGGGTGTGTCTCAACCTATGAATATCACTCCAATTATGTAAGAATGTATTGACCACATCCTTGTTGCGATCACGCTCTTCCCTGTGAAACTCCGGAATGGTGATATTCTTAAGAAATACATTGCTACCTTCTGCATCTTCTGAAGCACTTGTCTCTTGGATTGCTTAAGTCGTGCGAGCTTGGTTTCCTTGAATCGTGCCACTTGTGTCTCCTTGAGCCGTCTGCTGTGAATTCATAAATTTCACAAGTAGCTCAGTAAGATTTGTAACATTTTCATTGAGTGCAGAGAGGTTGCATTCAAGTACGCTTTTGTGATTTTCCAAAGTCTTGAAAGAAGCCATATCTACAAGGCCATGATCTCCTAGATCATCATCGTCATGCAATTAGTGTCAGCAGCCCTGATTTCAATCTATGTGCTCAAAATCAAAAGTGTGCGTAGGTGGGATATTCTCAATGGCCATGGTAAGCATACACTAATGTAAACAAAGTTTTAAAAAAATGTCAACTTGTACCTTGTAAAGCTTAAAGTCTTTGTGTTTTTTATACTCGAGGATTTGTGTTGCATGCGAACCTTGCCTTTCGAAAATTGTAGCGCTTCACGTGTCGTTCATCATAAGAACATCTTTGTTGATTCTTCACAAAAACTCGTCGTTTTTGTGAAGGCTTTTCTTTACGTGTGAGGTTTCTTCCTTGAGGAAAAAGGAATTTTGGAGGAAAACTTGTCTTCCTCTAAGAAGTGAAAAGGAAGGGTGAAACTACTTCCTTGAAGTTTGAAGCTTTCCCTTTCCTTTTAGCTTTCTTGTCAACACAAGTATTCTATCTTTGCTTGTTATACACACCAAGGCTCAATAGCTTGATGGTAGAGTGTTGGCCTCTTACCCTCATGGGGTGGGTTCAACCCTCCTTCATGCAAGGGTTCGGAGGACCTTCCTATATGCACACCGCCAACGGTGCCGATTGAGTTTTCCGTGGTTGCCCACCTTAGTCGCTCACTGTGTGGAGGGTGTGGGTGTGGCGGTTGCGGTCGGCTACCGCTGTCTGCCTTCGTGTGTTGTAGACAAAAAACTAAGCCTGCCTTCTTTTTGTTGCACAATGGAGACGTCGCTGTCTGCGGGTCTTGGGAGAGAAGCAGCACGTCGCATGCATATGAAACCCGCTTTTTCCCTTTCCCGAAAAAATCTCGGATGCCATTGAAGGAGTGGTGGTAATGTGTGTGCTAGTCTCCACCCAGTCATGCTATCTTATAGCCTCCCCCTAGTGTACACACTGTCTGGCCGTGCCGGTGGCCTTGCCCGTAGGATCCATGTCCTTATAGAACCTAATATGGAGGATTAGGTGGACTTCAAAAATAGGTAGAGTCCTGTGGTGAAGGTGTCACCTGGTCAACACTTAAGGTATGCAAATCTAGTGATCAAAGCCTTTCCCTACACCCAACATGGATAACAAAAATAGGTCAGAATTCTTTCCTTTCCGATTTTTGCAACACATGCATGTAAACGTATACATTAAGAAGATATTCTACTATCAAAAGATTTTTTTCCTATTCGGAGCAGAGATGCTCGATCAAATCCTTAGATCCCCATGTCCCATCATTTTGACCTTTCTTGATTACTACCACTCTTTTGATGAACTTCCAAGTAGATCCTCTCCATGTTTTCTTTGATCGCTTTGTGGAGGCACTTCGATACCTTCCACCAACCTTTTCTTTATCTCCATGTCCTCACATGAACATATTGTTTTGATCATGTCCTTGGTCACTTCTTTATTGATATCTTTCTATTGCATGTGGTTTGGATTTTCCCATTTTGATAGTCCTTGAGTAGTGTGTGTCGCTTGCTGTGCCGACATACCATACATTAGAGATTTCATGTGTTGAAATGCATTAACAGTCGCATGTTGTTGATCATGAGGCATTGATAGGGTACCACAAACTTGTTCTTCAAATTGGCCATAGTATCTTAGAGCTACACTGGACAAATACTCAATATCATTGACAAAAATATAGTCTCACGATTCAACAATCTCACAAATACACAAAGACAACAGTCTCATCCACTACATAACACGTTGTAGGCCCCTTAAATATAATTACAATTGATGACAAAAACAAAATCACAATTGACTAAACCAATTGAACCACAAGACAAATGACTAAAGATAGTTGATCCGATTGAAATACAAGACATGACTCAATGTAAATGTTCTTTAAAAAAGATCAAAACATCTGATGCATTTCTTCTAGTTTCTCGCTCTCTTAACTTCATCCAACAATCTACTTTTATCTGAATGGTCCTCATGACATCTTGATCGGGGTGGTAAAATACTTCTTCTGGGAAATAAACTTTCCTAGCTGCACTCCAAATATCTATCAACATGTCAAATAGATAACCTAATACATAAATGTCGCTTGATTTTGTGACGCATCTATGCACCGTGGATCATATATTTTTGGATCAATCCATGGTTGCTTTGCAATCTCTCCTTCTCTTGATGATTGTGACTCCAAAACTTCAAAGTTTGATTGAGTGCTCGGATGCAAATAATTATTTGGTATATGCTTGCTTGGTGTCCTAAGCATCATACCCCAAGTAATGATGCTGATGTGGGGTTTATTTGCGCGAGTAAAGTCCAACATTATGTTGAAAGGGTGTAGGTCGCTGTGCACTATACCAGCCAAGTGAGCAGCCGCAACGCCATCAAAATTAAAGTGTGACATATTGTCGTCATCTACTCAATCACTACTTTGATCCATGCAATCTCTATCTCTAGTAAGTGTTGATTTGCTGGTGGCAATGACCTCCAGTTGTCTTGTAGCCTGTGCATATGGCATCTAAACGCTTCATGGATGAATGGCAAGCGGCACATCATGTCCCCCAAGGTGCCCCCATTGTAGTATGGAAAGATTGTGATCCACAGAGCTTCGGTGGTAAAGCGAATGCATCTTACAATGGAGGGGAGAAGTGTTTACATTCCTTGCTTTGTCTAAAAGCTATCAAATTTTTCCTCACTCCCTCCATTGTAGCATTTTTCACATATGTAATGTGCTCTGGAAATAAAGAGACGTCTTTAATGGTGTATAATGTGTACACACCAAAAGAGCCTGCTCCAACCCTTGTACCTTCTACCAGGGCCGCATGGGGAATGCCAATTAGATAAATGCACTTGGCATTCAATGACATGCACATGATTGTGCCGGCGCCGGTGGCATCTGATCGGCCACCCACAGCCGCTTGCGCATCTTGGGTCATCTTCAATCTCTTGGGTAAGGAAGCTTGGTCGTGATCTTTCACCCGCTTCATCTTGACTTTCTGTTCCTTCCATAATTTATCCTAGAGCTCTAATTTGCCATATCGCAGGTGGGAGGGATATCTTCCTTAAAGTCTCTGCAACAGACTTTTATATTGACGAACACTATCCTAACCTTGTGGTGGGGGTCAACTTCTCGAATCCCTATTGGTATCAGCAACTCATATTGGCCTTCACCTTGCAGTCTACGCTCTGTGTTCTCCCATATAGTGCTAGTGAGGTCTTTAATGATGATGTCACTTTCACTAATCTGCTGTATGCGACCATTTGCACATGATGATATTTCCAAAATACATTCTTTTTGAATGGCACGCATAATAATTTTCTTTTGATCTGGCATCATTTTAGCATTGGACAATAAAAAACAACATATCAAATACAATTTCATGGGTGCACACTGCACTAACACTCTAACACTAGTTTAGACAAACCATAACCATGATTTGAAGACTTTAAAAAATGTACACAATTATATTGATACATATTGAAAAACAATTTTTAATGTAAAATGGAGAGCACGCAAGTAGTTTTTAAGAAATTCATCCAAATCAAACAATACAGGTTAAAAATCTGAAACATTTCAGCATATTGTGAATTTATTACTTAAATTTTTACCGTGCACTGTCACACTAGTTCAAGCAAAGCATACACTGACTTAAAGACTTCAAAAAGTTATGCAAGATTATTTTTATCCAGGTTGATAATCATTTTGACTTTAAAATGGTATGTTTACTCGTGTAAAATGCAATAAAAATAAGTAACTCCAACTAAAATTGTCGAGATCTAGTAGAACATGTTAAAAACCCAAAACAATTCAAATATTTTTTATAGAACAAAAGAACTGAGTTTATATTTTGCCCGTTATCACGATTCATTTCAAACAAAATGCCTCTTAGAAGATACATGCATCGTGATGTACATATTGCCAATTTTATTCCATTTTAAAACATTGAAAGTATACAAACCAATCATAAATTGCAAAGAACGTCTTGCTTTTTAAAAATATAAAAACAAATATTTAACATGCAAATTGTGTGCATATACTTTTTTACATAGAATCTATGTAAATGTAGCATTTAAAATAGCGATGATGATTGATGAATATAGCATTCTTTTGAATATGATTAGCTAGTTTATATTTTTATAAGAATACTTAAAAATAACAATATCAAACAATTCAAACATTTGTATATGAAATACTCTTCACAACCGCGTTATCGACCAAGTATTTCATATACTTAATACTTAAAAAATTGATCTCCACATGCATATACAAGTTATATGGTGTTCATATGGCCGGGTTAACGACTTGAATGCCACATTTATGCAAAATTGGATCCTTCTAACAAACAACACTCAATTAGCCGCGGACGGAGTGCATTGCAGACCGATTCCCATATGTTCTTTTGGGAAAGGGAAAAAGGAAGTTGACTCACCATAAGGATACTAGAATCACTGCGTTACCACTGTAGTACCCAGACAGTGAGCCAATACTTACCCCATATGGACACCATATTCCCTGCGTCACCGAGGTGATACCCCCGTGGTAAGAAGTGTTCCGTAGAATAGGTTATGTACACACTCACATTGTGTGGTAAGGTACCTTATGTTTGCCATGCAATATGACAAAAGGCACGCTACCACTCAACGCACACACACACACACACACAACACATACTCGGGTTGTGTGGTCAGGTACTCCGTTAATGCCATGCACTGCAACATAGAGCATGCTCCCACATGACTCCCTCTCTCTCTCTCTCTCTCTCTCTCTCTCTCTCTCTCTCTCTCTCTCTCTCTCGACGAGTCAAAGACACCTAGCAGGCCCGATTGGGGCCCTATATATTATTTTGCAGCCTTGCCAATGGGCTATTGGGTTTTCTCGATGGGCCTGCAGGGAAGACTGAATAGCCTGGTGGGCTTTTTGTGGGTTTCCAGGTTGCTCTTAACCGGTTTGTTTGTGATTATGTTAAGTGTGATTAAGTAAATGTGTTAATAAGACCTTGTGATCACACAATTTTTTTGGTAATTACGTAAATATTAAATCACTGCCAGGGACCGTCCACATCTCTTCTTATTTTTGAGAAATGGGAAGCATCCTTGATCCTCCTAGAAAAATGTAGTTCTCCAAAGCTCTTCCACCGGAGTTTATCTCCTCTCTCAGGTATTTATATCTTCCACTCTCCCTGAAAGACACAAAACCTACCACATTTTTATGCTCTAAGCCGTCATCCAAGACAATCACAATCTCCTTCATAGCAAGAGCCACATGTATGCATCACCATGGATACCTAATTGATGCACCACACCTCTCTCTTTTTGTCGGGCAAAATAAGGCCTTTCTCTAGAATGCTTTCACTTTGAAGATGTATTGTAGCCTTACCCAAGATGTTGACGTTGATAAGTGAATTTACAAAAAAATTTCTATTTAGGCATCGTGCTTAGTGGTACTTTGGTATATACCCCTAAACAAGGCTGACACTAAGCTGCCAAAGGGCGGCACTACCTGAGAGAGAGAGAGAGAGAGAGAGAGAGAGAGAGAGAGAGAGAGAGAGAGAGAGAGAGAGAGAGAGAGAGGAGAGATTTGCTTACACACAGTCATAGAGAAAGCTATGTCCCAAACAAGACAGAGAGATCCTTAGCATCATGTAATCAACCCTTCCTCTCACAACTCATGAGCAATAACTGGTATGCGTGCGATCTTGCAAAGTCTCTTTAATGGCTGTACATAACTGATTATGGCCTTGCATGTTTTATGAAATCCATATCGCATGTTGTGATTATGGTGACACTTTGCTTCATGAAGCTCTTACACACCGTATAGTGAATGATGGGCCTCCTCAAATTCATTAGCTTTCAACAGTACATCTATCAAGTTGCAACATGTTTGTACTGCCTTGAGACTGATACATCAAGCTGAATCAGGGGCTCGTGAACTTTTTTAAAGGCTCTTGTATGTAAGGTGTATCTGGTTCGCAAGAACTTCTCAGTATTTAGGATTACTATGACACAATGCTTAGCAAGTTCACTAACAAGATCCTAAAATCTAGGACATGATGACCTAGCAAGTATATAATGGAATTCTTAGCAACCCATAAGTAAACCCAATAAAACTTAGAGCTCCAAAGAAAATATGAGACATAGCGCAAAGGGACATGCCACAATCACAAAGAAAGCATCATATGTAAGTTAAGAAAGACTATCTAACCACTATCAAGCTAAGCTGTGATTTCTAAAGTAAAAAGAGAGATTTGGAACGAGTGGAATACCTTAACTAGCCTTTGCCCAGTGCTCGGAAAGAAAAACAGTTGCGTTTCCAATGCTCTCCTTTTTTCCATTGGTTACTAGAAAAGGTTTTGTTGAACCAGTGCCCTAGGTGTAATGTAATCCCACCTACACAACTCGGTTTACTTCTAAATTTTGAATTTGAAGGCGAAAAAACCTACATTATTTATAGGTATTTAGTGTAAAAACCTTCAAATTTAGTCAATTTACCTCGATTTTTTCTTAGTTGTAGGTTTTTCAAATTTTAGTTTTTTTTCGAGCACTATGGTGAAAAAACACTGGTTGAACAAGATGAAATAATTGGTGAATAATGGTAGACTTACTGTTGACAAGAAAATGCAAACTCACAAGCGGTGACCTCCAACAGCAGGTTGGACTTGGCAGGCTCTCAATAGCTGTCGACAGTAGGCAGCGCAGCATTAGGTCAAGAACGATATAATAATGGAGTTGGCATAAAATATAACACCCTCCTTTAGCAATACTTCCCCTCATTGGTTTTTCTGTACTTGGCAACTACACTAATGGTAGAGCCTTTATGAGCTTCGGCGAGGGTGATGCAGCAGGTCATGGGTAGCAAAGGTGAGCATCGAGCGATCTCGTTTGAGCGTGTCACTACTAAGAGCTCCGAGAGAAGAACCTTCTTACTATGCAACACCGCTCGAAAAAACTAGGTTTAGTTTAATCTGAGGTGAATCCCACCTACAAATTTTGAGATTTACCTTTAAATTTTAAAGGAAAAATTACCAAAATACCTCTCTAATTTGTGAGAATTCCAAAATACCCCTCAAATTTCAAAAATTCCCAATATACCCCCAATATTTTGTCATAAATTCTCAAAAATGCCATTCCCAAAATACCCTTGGTTGTGAGATTAAATTTCTCCAAAGATACAAAATTTGTAGCTTTTCATAAGAAGACTAATTGTTTATCAATACAAGATGTTAAAACTAGAATTTGAGTTGATTATGTAGGCTTTCGGGATAGATGGTTCTTTATTTTTAGACATACTCACCTTTTTTTACGAGGTGATTTGTAACAAATTACATGCTAAGTACTCAAAAACGTATCTCCAAAATAGATACAGGGTATTTTGGGAATTTTTGAAATTTGAGGGGTATTTTGTGAATTTCCACAAATTAGAGGGATATTTTGGTAATTTTCCCAATTCAAAGTTTGAAGGTGAGAAAACCTACAAAATGTAAAGAAAGTTTAAACCTCAAGGGTAGCAATAAAATAATACAAAACGTACAAAATTTGAAGCTGTGACCATGGAAATTTTTCAAACCTCAAGGGTACTTGTTCACACAAGCCGTGGCCATGGAGAAAGTTCAAACCTCATGGGTAGCAAGAAAATAAATATCATAATAATATAAAAATGTAAATCATTACCAGATCCTAACGGTCCTTGTAAACATTGAGTTCCGTTTTTGAAGTGAAATTGGAGATTTAGCCCTTCCAACGAGACGGATCAAATAAAGTCTCTTGCTTCAAAATTCAAGGGCAACTCACTTCATCCCTTCAAGTGCAAGGATCTTCATGAGTCAACCCTTCTCTCTCTCTCTCTCTCTCTCTCTCTCTCTCTCTCTCTCTCTCTCTCTCTCTCTCACGCTGCAAAAGACTAAGACACTGCATGGTTCACAAGGGTCAGAGACTCACCGCCTATTGGTGACAAATCATATGAGGAGGAGGCGGAAGGGGACGTTGTGCACAAGGTGCAAAGGATGGTGAGAGGTGGAAGCGCAAAACAGACCCGATGGCCTCTACACCAAGACTATGCATAATAGCCCCATCATGGGAGGTACACCATAGGGGCACCAACTAGCTCGGAATGTGGCTAGGACACATTGTAGGGGGGTTGGCACATAGCACAAGGAAGATGTGTGTGTGTGTGTGTGTGTGTGTGTGTGTGTGTGTGTGTGTGTGTGTGTGTGAGAGAGAGAGAGAGAGAGAGAGAGAGAGAGAGAGAGAGAGAGAGAGGAAGAGATCATTAGAGCTTCATTAATATAGGCTTCATAAACACCATACAAACATTCACAAGGGAAATTGCACATAATCAACATCTCACAAACTCATGTGTGCATGGTAACTCAAACCTCTCTGCCATTAAGAAACCAAAACGAATAACCATAGCCAATACTATGCGTAGAGGTGCATAGACAAGTATGTACCTATGAGAGCGTGGGTGCTAGAGCTTGATTGTGTGTGTGTCAAAGCTTGATCATGTCAAAGCTTTGAGTCCCCATTTACAAAAGAGAAGGCCTCTTTTATAGACCAAGAGAGTGATTAGAGAAGAGATTATGAGCAAGAGGAGTTATTACAAAAAAGTAACCTCAATTAGAGGCATTCCCCAATGAGAGAGCTCCATGTGCCGTGCTTATTGACCAACTTCCTCCTAATCGCCTTCATCATGGCAAGCTTTGTCTCCATGCCACCTTCCATAGCTTGAGTCCAAGAGCTTCCTTATAGTATTTTAGAGAATCTTGATAAAATAAGAGAAAATCAAGCAATAATGGAGAGATATATTTAAGAAATTATGTGTGTGTATGGGGCGAGTTTCACACTTGACATCCCCTGAAGCGAGGGCACGACCATCAATGACTTCTACAGTTGATGGATTAGACTTCTCCACAAGTGGTGTGCCTTGTTCTTTTGCAAATTATTTGTCCATGAAGCACGCCGTTGCACCTGAATCTAGTAATGCTTCACAATCCATGTGCCTACCCGGCATATGGATCTTGACTGTTAGCATAAAACTTGAAGTGGAATCAGCGGGAAGAAAGAGACCTTTTTTTCTTTTGTCCAACCTGTCAGCCTCTATTGGGGTTGGACGTCCATGTTTTCCGAACACGTTGAGGCCATTGCACCATGAACCTTCATCCTTCTCTTCCTTGACATTGTTGAACTATGTGCCCCTACTCTCCACAATATATACATAAGCCATTAATGCATCGCCTTTGCTTCTCTTGGGCTGAGAGAGGATGAAACCGTGTTGAATCAATTTGCATGGGCTCAACCCTTGATTCATGGCCCAGTTGAGGTTTGTAGACATTATGTGTCACTTTTTTTTGGGGTCGCAATGGTGCCCCAGGACGCCTCTCTTGTCTCCTCTCAAATAGTCGATTATCACATTCTATTGCTTGAGAGATGAACTTGCTTAGTGTGAACCTTTGGCATAGTCAATAAAAGATTTTTTATGTCATCCTTTAATCCCCACCAAAATTGGCTAATGAAATATTCCTCATGCCAAGTCATATCACAAGTGAGATGTTGAAATTTGGTTGCATAGACGGATGCAGGTCTTGATCCTTGGCAGAGATTTCTAAGTTTGGTTTCAGCAACCCTTGCTCTATCAGTATCCCCAAAGGTTGCAGAGAACTCCCGCACAAAAGCTTCAAAGTCATGAAGAAGAGGAGATTCTTTTTCAAGTAACGGAGCAAACCAGGAGAGAGCCGTACCTGAGAGGAGGGTCCCAATAAGGCCTACTTGAGAGGCATCATCTGGATAACGCTCTAGTTGCATTCGAATGAAGAGACGCACTTGTTGGAGAAAACCTCTAAACTTTGATCTAGTCCCATCAAAATTTTCAGGCATGTTGACCTTCGGCTCCTTCTTATGTTGTTGAGAATAGCTAGATCTTGTAGCTTGTGCTTGATGTGTTCTTGTCTCTTTAAGCTCTTGAATTTGACGTTGAAGATTTTGCAACGCCGGTCCCAAGATTAGGGGTTTCCCTACTTGAAGTTGAGCGTTACTCTTGCGAAGTTCTTGTAACTGATCTTGGATGCTTTGCAATGCGTTGATGACACCTTCCATTGTCGGCTCCATGATGGCTTGAGAAGATTAAGAGATGGTAGTCTTGCCAAACTGTTATGAGTGCGTATAGAGCTAGAAGAGAGCAAGAGGAGGCACTCACAATGTACAAGAGCTTGGCCTTGATGATAAGCTTAATATTGATTATAAGACTTAATACTTTATTAAGAGAGCTAGATACAAGACTTGGATTACATGACTTGAGTACAAGACAAGGCTTGATTGCAAGGACAAGACTTGAACATGAGAACTAGAAGAGGGATTTCCTCATAGGAGGATCACAACTGGTGTTGGCAAGACTGAGGGGCTTGTGGCCCAAGACCCCTATTTATACTAGTGCTTGAGGAGGTTACTTGAGGAGGTTAGGACTTTCTAGGTTCTTCTTGAGAAGGTTAGAACCTTCTTGATCCTTCTAGTTCTTCTAGAACCTTCTGGATCCTTCTTCAACTTTCTAGAGCTTTCCACAAACTTCTAGATTCTTCCGGAATCTTCTCCATGCTTCTGAAAACTCTAGAATCTCCTTGATACTTTTGGAACTTATAGAATCTTCTAGATCCTTCTAGATTCTTCTAGAGCCTTGTAGCGATGATGTAGGTGATGACATAGGTGATGATGCAGGCAGCGATGACTCTCAAGCTTCCATGACATCTACATATTCAATCTGCTTTAGTTAGTTCTAGTCTACTTACAGTATAGTATTGTTAAGTTTTTTCATTAACATTTAGTTTGTTTCAATCATTTTTGTTTATACCGTCAAGTTTTTTCATTCATTTTTAGTTTATTTCAATAATTTTTGTGTTACCGCATAGTATCAAGGAAGAAAAGACCATACCATGATCATTCAAAATCGAATCAAGCTTTTTCATTCATTTTCAATTTACTTCAATCGTTTTGGTGTAATCACATAGTATCAAAGAAACACCATACCGTGATCATTCATACTTTCAATTTTGTGTTTGCATAAATTCACCGGTTTTCATTTTTTTGTAGTGTATGTACAACGCTCTTGAGTGTGTACTTTCTGCTTCAAATCTTGTTGTTGAGAGAGAGAGAGAGAGAGAGAGAGAGAGAGAGATAGAGAGAGAGAAAGAGAGAGAGAAGAATAATAGAATACGTCATAGAAACTATCCCAAGAGACCATAAAGATCTATCCGGATGAGAGCCTTGTGTGTGTGTGTGTGTGTGTGTGTGTGTGTGTGTGTGTGTGAGAGAGAGAGAGAGAGAGAGAGAGCCTTGGTTATAAGTAAGCACATATATGGTCGGGCTCTTGGGAGCCCGACAGATATGTGCTAAAGGAAAAACGGAATAGCATCGCTTAAGCAACGTATTTTATAGTGCATCTTCTTCAATGATGCAAAAAAGACGGTTATTATTTATGTCGCATAATCAATGGAGGGTTTCGCATAAGCGACACTGTTTTTTGATGCTTATATGATGTTTTTGTGTCTCTATGAGCGCCACTTATGGGACGGTTCTATAGCGACACTGGTAGGGATGCTATTTTTGTTGCTTATGCAACGCAAAAAAGCGTCCCTAGTGCCAAAGCATGTTATTAGTGATTTTTTTGTTTAATCTCATATTCAAGTCCTTGTTGCATTAACATTAAGCACATCCTACAATCAACATGTTTTGAGACGGGTAGAAAGCTCGTTTAGACTTTAGTAACAACATTATACCAACTTTAGTTTCTGTGGTTGATGTTTTTTTGAAGAGCTAGGATTTCTATCATCTCAATCCCTCCTCCATCCATCTATGCATTCATCATCATTGTTGGTGCAATCATATCTATTATAGCACCTATCCTTGCAATTATCATTCTCTCTGCAAGTCATTTTCCATTGCATCCCTATGGCTACAATTCCTTTTATATCAAATTTCATCTTGTTTGTCATGGTCTCCTCACGTTTCATACTTTCTACGGCTTTTGCCCTTGTGTCAACTATTGCGTCACTATTGCTATCATGTCTACCATAACCATTGCTTTGTGTTTTTCCTCTTCTTTCAACTTAGCCTCATGCTCAAGTTTGTTTTGCGGATCTCTGATTCTCCCTAAGTCATCAGGGACAAAAATCATGTTTTTTCTTGTCTATGGTCTTGCTTTTAGGTTGAAAAATAGCATGAAATGCTATTCAACAAACTATTGATGAAGTACTCATTCGAAGCTCAATGTCATAACCTTAGCCCATACGGTAGTGCAGCCAACCTATGTCAACCATAGGAGATGGCATGGGAAGATATGTGCAGGCTAGTAGAAGCATGGCAAAGGGCTAGAGTAGCTAGGAAGGTCATGGGCTGACAGGTAGCAGCGGAGATGTATGGCCGATGCGGTTTATAGGCCAAGGAAGGCTCCAAAAAGGGTTAATTTGGGGAGCAAATGAAGGAGATGCGAGATGCAGTCTTTGGGTCCAAAAATGTAGAGCTTGAAGTGCTAAAGGAGCAGGTCCAGATGGCTCATCAAACCGAGCTAGGGAGCCCAAGATATCGAAGGTTGAAGGTTTAGTGTGTTGTAGAATCTTGGCGGACAGGGTAGCTAGGGACAGGTGACCCAAGTGGACGACAGGATATAGGCATATAGTGCTCGATTTATTGAGCATACCCGTCTTTCCAGATTGCAGATCAGAGCTACGGATTGCAATTTATGGTCAACTGAAGTTTTGTCGGGGGCTAGGTTAGTGCCCACCTGACAACATGGGAAGTCTTGGCATCTTGAATTTTTTTGTACCTTGACAGAGTTCAAGAAGGTGTTGGGAAATGTATGGAGCTAGCAAGAGTTGATTGCTCATCAAACGGAGCCCGGAGAGCAAGTTACAGCAGTTTGGAAGATTGGGTGCATTTGTCTGGAGTTGATTGCATATGAAATTTGGCATTTTTACGGCCTCGGTTCGGGGGCTCTGGGAAGTTTGAAGTGTGTCAAGGTTGGATGAAATCAAAGTCGACATAGTGAGCTTGCGATCTGGTTTTATGGCTCGGTGCATTGTTTTGGAGGCATGGAGGGCTTTTGACAAGCAGCTGCCACGTGGCAGGGGAGTTAGCCCATATACATGCAAGGGAAGTCGGGCGGTCGAGTTGAGCGGACAAAGGGCCAAGAGGTGTGCACCATGCAGTGGTTGCCAAAAATGGACTATGCCAAGTGCTAGCAATGCAAGGGAAATTCCAAGAGGAGCTCAAAGAGAAATGCACAAGCAAGAGAGCTCACTTCTTTTTTAAAAAAAATTGGGTTTAGTTCCCCCTATAAAAGATGTACACGTTCATTTTTTGCAGTATTTGGGCCAATGTTGTTTCTAGCTCTTGGAGCCTTTTGTCATTAGGCTTTTTGGCCAGTTGTGATTTTTCTTGCCGAGGTTCGTGCCGGCAGTGTGTTGGCTGTATATGGTGTAGCATATGCAAGAAGGCTATTCACTACTATCTCCGGGCGTCATTCCCCTTTCCCCCTCTCCATCTTCTGGTGCCCCCACTGAGGAGCTGTCTGATGCTCCAATTTGAGGTTTGAAGCGGATTTTTCAGCCGACAAAGAGGTTGCTTGATGGTTGAAGGGTTTGATGGTTGAGTTTGAAGCTGGCAGAGATGGTGGAGCCAAGTTTTGGCCCCATATTTATGGGCGTTGAAGATCCCGAAGACTGGTTAGCATATTTTGATTTATGGCTGCTGTTGATGCGTATGTTGACAGATGTGAAAAAGTTGCAAACGGTGCCGCTGTTGATGCGAGGATGAGCCAAGGTGTGGTTTGATGGTTTAAAGAGCAGTGATCGAGGATCATGGCAAAGATTGCAAAGTCAATTTTTGCAACGGTTTCGAGAAGTGATTACGGCGGAGGAAGCTGGTGCAAAGCTGAAGGTGGTACGCCAAGATGTAAGTAAGGATTTCTCCATTTTCCTTAAGCAGTTTGAAGCCCGTTGGAAGCAGTTAGAGGTTGCTACTAGGATCAAAAGCAATCAATACTTAAAGTTGTCGAAGTTGTTAGAGTGCTTGCATCTGAGGATTAGAGAAAAGGTCCAAGACGGTGCGGATACCTATGAAGACATGGTCTATCTGGCCAAGAAGAGCAGAAAGGTGAAGCAGAAGCTGGAATTGGGCGTGTTGAAGCCAGCAGATTACATACTAGTTGAGGAGGTAACAAAGTGTTCTTTGATCCGACCAAAGGCAGTTCCAAGTGTTCGAAGTGTTGAGCCTATTGAAGTAAGGCCTACTATTGATTATGTTCCTTGGAATTTTCCAGTTTGTGATGTGTATGTGACAAGGGTGGGTGATCTTGGCAACAAGGAGAAGCTCCATGACGAGGTGAACCAAGGTGTAAAATCGATTGCAGATGTTGAGGTTCCAGTGCAGGTTGAAGAGGTAAAGTCTGTTCTTGTGGAAAGTTTGCATGAAAAAGTAGCAGAATGCAATTGGGTTGCAGATATTGAGGGCTCAAAAGCTGATGAAGAAAATGACCAAAGTTGTGGTGATGGTCAAGCTTTTTTGGAGCAACAAGCAGATGAAGATGAAGATACAGAGTCGATATATGATGCCTATGAGGATGAAGGTACAAGCTCGAGCTGCTAGGAGACAAGCGAGGAGAATAGTGTGGATGACTCCACATCCTATGGCGAGGAGACGAAGTCTGCCGGACCTGAGCTAGTAAAGGTAAAGCCGCCCTCTTATGTGTTTGATGATATGGTAGTAGCCCATGTGCAAGAAGAGCAGATAACAGAGCAATACAAGATGCTTGATGAAGACCGAGTGGAGCGGTCCAGGTTTACAAATGATGATATGCAGGTAAAGGTGGTGTGTGGTGCCATGCTAATGGCTGTACTGACGAAAGTAGCGGTGGAGTATGCCATGGTCATCCAATAGGTGCAAATTCTTGCCAAGAGCGACAGAGTAGCCGTGTCTATGGCGGAAGACGAGGTGGATGCAAAAGAGAGCAAGTTTCTCTCTTCCTTGGAGGAGCATGATGCAGCAGTAGAAGAGGTGCTTGAAGAGCACGCGATTGAAGCTGAAGAGCAGATGGTGTTGAGAGACGTTGAAGAGCCGGTAGATGAGGAAGGGCTCGATGATGCTAGAACTGAGTGTGTGGCCAAAGAGGAGCTTGTGTTTCCACATACGGTGGAGATTTCGATGCAGTTGACATGTCCAGTGGTGGAGAAAGAAGAATCCCAAGCAGGGGATTTGCTTCCAGGGCCCTAACCTAATCAGATTATCCTAAACTAATGGAGCTTGCACCTATAAAAGAACACTGCAAGGTAACTATCAGGGGTAGCACTTGGGAGTAAGCACTTGAGAAGGAAGCCATGCACACACATTGACTCCAACGGTCACCACACGCAAGAGTAGGATCTCCGTGCCTATGGAATTTTTCCTAGAGAATGCACTATAGGCTCTCTCTCTCTCTCTCTCTCTCTCTCTCTCTCTCTCTCTCTCTCTCTCTCTCTCTCTCTCTCTCTCTCTCTCTCTCTCTCTCTCTCTCTCTCTCTCCATGATCGCCATCTTGCCAAAACTAAGGTTTCTGTAAATACTACTTTGAATCAAGCTTCCCTCACACCCCTAGGAGTTTTCATCATCAACATCTCTCTCTCTCTCTCTCTCTCTCTCTCTCTCTCTCTCTCTCTCTCTCTCTCTCTCTCTCTCTCTCTCTCTCTCTCTCTCTCTCTCTCTCTCTCTCTCTCTCTCTCCACGGTCGCCATCTTGCCAAAACAAAGGTTTCTGTAAATACCACTTTGAATCAAGCTTCCCTCACACCCCTAGGAGTTTTCATCATCAACATATCTCTCTCTCTCTCTCTCTCTCTCTCTCTCTCTCTCTCTCTCTCTCTCTCTCTCTCTCTCTCTCTCTCTCTCTCTCTCTCCACGGCCGCCATCTTGCCAAAACTAAGGTTTCTGTAAATACCACTTTGAATCAAGCTTCCTTCACACCCCTAGGAGTTTTCATCATCAACATCTCTCTCTCTCTCTCTCTCTCTCTCTCTCTCTCTCTCTCTCTCTCTCTCTCTCTCTCTCTCTCTCTCTCTCTCTCTCTCTCTCTCTCTCTCTCCATGGTCGCCATCTTGCCAAAACTAAGGTTTCTGTAAATACCACTTTGAATCAAGCTTCCCTCACACCCCTAGGAGTTTTCATCATCAACATCTATGTCTCTCTCTCTCTCTCTCTCTCTCTCTCTCTCTCTAGGGTGTGTTGTATTAGTGTTATTTTAATTACTGCTATCCGCTTCCTAGCCACTCAAGGCTAGGTGGTGCCCCTTGTTTACTCCCCACGATGAGTTTGGCATGCAGGGTCCTGGCTTGGAGGCCGTTGGGGTGCATTTTCTGCTTGCGCTTGTCAGTGCCACTTTCTGAATCTTTAGAACTTTCTTCACTAGTAACTTTGGATTCATCATTTTCACTCACATCTTCTAGTGCCAAAGGTTGCTTGGTAGTCATATCAAACACCCTCTTTTCACCCTTCTTGCCATACACACAGATTGTGCCCTTGCCCCAAAGGTTGCTTGGTAGTCATATCAAACACCCTCTTTTCACCCTTCTTGCCATACACACAGATTGTGCCCTTGCCCCAATCTTGCATAGCACCAACAGCTCTCAACCAGGGTCATCCCAAAATGAGAGGAAAAGATTTTAGGCCAGCTGGCATAACATGAAAGTTTACTATAACCTTCATGTTAAAGACTTCAACTTCCAAATTCTTAATCAGCCCCAAACACTTCACCTTGGCATGATTTGCTAGTCAAATATTGAACCTAGAGCTTCTGCATGTAATGAGACCTAGTCTCTCGACACATAACTGTGTGATCACACAAACTTGATCACCTCCATCAATGTAGGCCTATCCCATGCCCACACCTTTGTGCCAAGCGTTCACCACAGGACAAATGTCGGGACTCTCCCATAGCCAGCACTCTGACTTGTCCATGCTTTGGCTCTTTTTTTGGATTCACTAATGACTTCCACTACCTATTAATTTTGGGCACCATATTCATCAACTATCCAAAAGTGCTATCTACTTTTCTCCCAATCAGGTCTTCCTTTAAACTGTAAGTTGTTTGGCCTTCTCCCAAAGGTAGATCTGCTACTTCAAACCGTCTATGAGGTCTCCTCTTCCTCTTAGCTTCACCCTCTTTCTCTTTCCCTTTCTTCTTACTAGGACCGGGAGCAACATAGCCTTCCCATTCTCTTTTGCCTACGGGCATCATATCTGCTTCTTTCTTTTCAACCCGCACAATACCCACATGACCACCAGAGGTTGAGGCGTGATATTCCTATTTAGTACCTTGATCTCCCCGTATATCCAATGCATAATCATTAGCTATGTTAGGAATCTGCCGAGGAAGTGGAAACATATCATCTCCCATCCTTGTTGGCTTTGGACAATAAGTGCTAATATGATTAAGCTCACCACAATTATAATAGGTAGGCATGAACCTTCTTTGTGGCTCAAAGACACCCTGTCCACGACCCACATTAGCATTCGGTTGAGCTTCAAATGGCTGGGCCATTCCTCTACCACAACCACGACCACGACCACCTCCAAGAACACTGAGCCGCAATTCATACATCATGGTCATCATGTCTTGCATATTTTGTTGTAATTGTTCAGCGTTTGCAACCCTTTGAGTAGGTTGGGGCTTCAGTCTCTGCCTGATTTCCCTCATTTTGGCCACCATTACCTTGCACATTGACCTCTTTCCCTACTCATTGAGTCTTTGAGCTTTCCATTCTTTCTCCCTTACAATAGTGGCTACTTCCTCAAAGGTAGCGGGCCTTTTCATCTCAACTTTGAACTTCAGACTTTCCTTTAAGTTTTCCACAAAACGGTCCTTCTTTAACATGACTAGAGGGATTTCATTTCCTAAAGCTCGGGCCCATTTATCCCATAAATGGGTGAACTGTATGAAAAAATCATCAACACTTTCATTAGCCTTCTGAGTGTACCCCAAATTTTCATGCCAAACTTCATCAGGTACTTCAGTGGATCTATATTGTGCCAAAAAAGCTTGCTTCACACGATTGTAGTCCAAAACCACCCCTGGAGTTTGTGCATGTACCACCTCTTCATAATTTTTGTAACCAAACTTTTGCCTCATCCTGTAAATTGTATTGCAGCAACAGCAATAATATAGCTTAATCTAGTATATTTTGCAGTAAGCAATTAACTTCCAATTTCTCAATAAAAGTTCGTGCATTCTCATTAGGCAATCCATGAAACTGTGGAAACTTGTTCGCCATATTCGATTGCCACAAAAACACTTACATGTGATTCGAAAGTTCACGGGATGTCGATGGATCGCTCCCACTGGGTAACTTGGCCCCCAGTGCTTGGCTTCACAAAACCTCATGACCCTCCAAAGGCTGCATTCCAATTACACGATTGCCTCAAGTGTTGTCCACAATTTGCACATACATAGGTGGTTGTCCATAAGGACCCACATCCCCTTTATATTCTCTACCTACAGAATAGACATATTTCACAAGAATTGGAGCACATGAGCACTTGATCCTCAGGTGGGGGCACCAAAATTATGTTATCATGCAAACAAAAAGGAAAACAAGTGCCTCTATAGCCTTGCACAAGTGACACTGTCAATAGGTGTCATAAGCACCTGTAAATATTTAAGAAGAAACCTTCTAGCATGAATCACACTTGGAATTAGGAGAAACCAATGACATAATGACGTAGCTCGTCTCAAGTAGATGTCCGTAGAGCATCCATAGGCTAAAAAAAAAGATAAAAGATGAGAGAGTTATGGCCACTCGAAGTTGAGGGTGTACTCTCTCTTGCTCAAAAATGAGCTCTCTGGAAAGTTTGGTAGGTGTTGCAGAGAATTGCAGCTATAATAATGGGGGCCTTTCCCCAAATATTTTCTCTCTCTTCTCAACCAACAAGGCTCTCCTTGTAGGCTCCTTTCAATTGGTCCATTTTTTGCCTTTTTTGGGTAGGAAATGATGTGTCGGTGACCTTTGACCTAAGGGATGGGGTGTGGCAAGTGTCCAAGGGACCAAAAAAGGATAGGCGCTTGGGCAGGCATTGGGAACACAAAAATGGCCATCTTCCCCCCCATGAATCCCATGAGCCCCCATAGCCAAGCCTTGAGAGAGCTCCTCTCACCTTTGATACACCCTTAATGGCACCCCATCCTCCCCTTATACCCCCCACTTTCCCCTTCCCTCTTCTCATGTGGGATAATCCCAGTGCCACATGGCACATTCCTCCCACTCTTCCCCAAATCCCTTCTCTCCCCAGAGAAAATTTCCAGTTTGACCCCTTCTTAAGACCAACTCCGCAGGAGCATAGTGCACTGCTTCAGCCGCCAAATGTGATGCCGAAAAGCACGGCTCGGAGTCCATTACCTCGGCTATCTCCAAAAATTTAAAATCTCAATATTTCTAATTTTAGATCATCAAGTTGGCCCAGTTGCATTTGTCGCATGCATCTACAACCACTTTTTAAGTCAAGACCACCTACTTAACACACACATAACTCATGATGTACAAGTCCAATTCACAAGCTATAAAGCACAGCTAAAAATAGTTATTGAAAACCATGTTTTGGGATCTTGAACAACCCAAAACACTAGTACCCAAGCCCGTAAAAACAAAACCTTTGCACATGAATTTTTACATGGTCACTCCCAAGTCTCGAAGCACTATGTACACAAATATACATGAGGCTAGTTAGCAAGCTTTTTGGCATGATCTAATGACTTTGTGCTCATCCAAAAAATACCTGACAACGGTAATCCACACACATCCTCTACTTGCCGTTCTTCTTGGGAGTGACAACAATGGGAGAGACCCACTCTAAATTCTCTACTGGATAAATGAAACCTACTAGAAGCTTCCATACCTCCTTGAGTAGAGCCTACTCCTTGATGACTCCTAGAATTTGTAGTTTTGGTGAGGAATATTTCATGGAGGACTCTGAGAGAGTGACCAAAAGGACATTCTTAGAATGGGTAGTCAAGCCAAAGCAAGGACTATCAATAACAGAGCTACTTAGGGAATTTGAGCGGCCCTATGCACAACTCACCAGGACAGAAAGGGCCACACTAGATGCAGAGAAGACAGATCTTTTCTTACAAGCTGCAGGTAAAGAGTTTCAAAAAAATTTGGAGCTTCTTCTTGAAGATAAAGATGCTGAGCAAGGACTAAAGACCGACTGGAATGAGGTTGAAGGTGTTGTCTCACTGCTTGCCAAACGACAAAGAAGAAGGGACAAGATGGTAGTAAACACTACAAGTCCGGCCTTCCACCTCAACTTCTGACAAAATGGTAAAGCCTACTTTTATCGCTCCTAAGTTTGATGAGTCCATGCTAGATGAGCTTGTGAAGGGAATGCGTGACTTGAAGATGAAGCTTGCAAAGATTGAAGAAAAAGGCCAACCATCAGGGCCACTTCCTAGGCAAAGACAACAGCCCAAAGAAGGGTTTGTTAATAGATGTATTTGGTGTGATAGTACAGACCATGTAAGAAGGGATTGTGATGATTTTAGTGATGCTTTGTCAAAAGATGTTGTCTTTTTTAAGGATGGTAAAATCCACTTAAGAGAGACAATTCTACCTTTGAGAACTAACTTTGGGAAGGGGGGAATGCAAACCTTAGTTGAAGATATAGCAACTAACCGTGCTAGCTCTTCAGTTGAGGCAGCTACTTATGGAGTAAAAATTGAGCATTTTTGTGATGAAGAGGTGATTGACCATCATGGTCAAATTTGGCCAAATGTCATGCAATTAGCTAAAAAGGGAAAGCTTACAAAAGAGATTCTACATGAAGCAGGTGATTGCATACGTCTAGAAACAGGATGGAATGATCCAGTGGACTCATTGTCAGTGCATGCCTACATTACAAAATGCCAACAAAATGAGGCAATTGTAGAAGAGAAGCGCAGACGTGAGAATGTTGATGAAGGACCATCAAAAAGAGCTTCTAGAAGTGGGGGAATAAGCGACTCAATGCCTTCTCAAACACCCTCAACACAAGGAGCATCTCCACCTGAAGTACTCATGGAGGATTCTACAACAGGAAAGAAGAAAGAGCCAACGAAAGGTAAGACAAAAGGCCCAACTTATAAACTACAATCTGATATTGAGGTTGCTACAGATTTAAAGAAAGTTTTGGAGGAAAAGATCTTGAATAGCAAGATTGAGTTTACTCTGGGAGAAGTTCTTGGCATTGCAAAGCGTGAATTCCATGAGGAGATCATTGACATCATCAAGAGGAAGAGGCAAACCCTTGCTGAATTTTCTCGTCCACAGGTTGAAGGGGAAACCTCAAAGACACAAGGGATGCAACTGCAAAATAAGGAGAATGATGGAGTTCTGGTAGGATGCTACCAATCTAGTGGGAGAGTGAAGCAAGTGCATTTCTCAAATGATGATGAAGAAGTTGAAGATATTCCTAGGAGTTATTATTCACGAAGTCATTGGGCAAGGGCTACTACAGAAACTTTGGTCAAGGTAGGTGATCTTGAAGAGCCATTTGTTGCCTTGATTGACCATGGTTCAGAAATAAACATAATGTCAAAGAGTCTCTACAACAAGTGCAAATGGCCGATGGACACAGATCATGGCTGGATGGTAAAAGGGGCAAACAATTCATCCGGTGAATTGTATGCAGCATGTCTAGGTGTGAAGGTAACAATAGGTGATGTAAAGATTGACCAAAACTTCTTTGTACAGGATACATCTTCATATCATCTCTTCCTTGGACAGCCCTACATTGTGGGAGTTTGAATGGAAACAAAGGTAATGGATGATGGTTCAGCATATGCTAGGATACGTAGCAAAGATGGTAAACGAGCTGTCCAATTTCTCACAGTTTGTGTGAACCATGAAAGAAATCGTGACAACCTCAGAGAACATCCTCTACCAAAGGTGAGCAAAGAGTTTCATGATCATAGAGAAATGATGGGTTTTGGCCAAGTACCATTGTAAAGCGGGATTGCAGTGGTACAGAAAGAAAAAGGGTCTCGCCTGATCCAAAAATAGGTGAAGCGTTTTCAACGAGCTCCTTGGTAACAAAGAATGGATCAGTATGTTTTACAAAACTTGAAGATTTGAAGAGATGTGAGAGGCAATATGTGCATCATGTACAAATAGGCATGAAAAAGAGTGGGTTGCTAGAGCCTACTGAAAATGTTTTGGGTTTATGTGAACAAGTTTCTTTTGTAGACACTATGGGTGAGCTTGATGCTATAATGGGGTCTAATTTGCATCTTGAAAATGAAGTTGTGGAAGTTTGCTCTATGGAAATGTATCAAGTAATAGAAGCCTTTAAAGAAAGCCAAACAGTTGGCCCAGAAGTCCATGTTGAAACTAAATACAAGAGTGTAGCAAAGAAGGTGAAACCAGTAGCTTCACCCTTACCACCCAAAAACAGGGAAAAGATTGAGCAGGCTTCTTTACAACCAAGTTTGAGGAATCCGAAAAAGATTGGGAATACCTTCACAAAGGAGTCTTTCCAAGACTTGCAGATTGGTCACAAGGAGTTTCTAACACAGGAGGAGACAAAGTGCTTCAAAGAAATGCTTTCAAAGCATGGTAAGGCTTTTGCATTTGAGCCACATGAGATAGAATGTGTTGATCCTTCTATTGTAGCTCCTATGGTAATTTTCACAATACCTCATGTGCCTTGGAATCTGCGGCCTATTCCAGTTCCAAAGGCTCATTTTCCAAAGTTAGTAGAGCTACTGAATGAGAAAATCAAAATGGGAATCTTGGAGCCTTCTTGTGCTCCATAATCAAACAAGTGGTTCACAGTTCCGAAGAAGAATGGTTCTCTACGCTTCATCCAAGATATGCAACCAGTGAACAAGGTGACAATTAGAAATGTAGGTACAGGTCCAATTGTGGATGAGTTTGCAGAGGCATTTGCAAGGAGGGCAATCTACTCAATGGGGGATCTCTACTCAGGGTATGATCAATTTCAGCTTGCAATCGAAAGCAGAAACTTGACAACCATGAGGACACCTTTGGGTTTGGTAAAGATGTGTACCTTGCCACAGGGAGCAACCAACTCGGTTGCACATATGATGAATGGGATGAATAAGGTCTTACGTGACTTTATTCCTCAAATCACAATGCCTTTCATTGATGATTTGCCTATCAAAGGATGTGAAGAAAGTGACAAAGATGAAGCTTTGGATCTCAAGGGATGTCGCAGGTTTGTGGTAAATCACATAAATGATTGTGATAAAATTTTGTCTAGGTTGGAAGAAGTGAATCTTACATTGTCAGGGAAAAAGTCTATGTTTGGTGTCAAAGAAGTGCTCATTGTGGGGCACATGTGCGGGCCATATGGTAGGAAACCTTGTCCATCAAAGGTAGATGCCATCCAAAGAATGAAAGAAACATGCACTAGCATCACTGAGGTTAGAAGGTTTCTGGGAGCATGTGTCTTCTATGTTATTTGGATTCCACATTATGCACATGTAGCTGATCCTCTTTATCAGCTGCTTAGAAAGAATCAAAAGTTTAAATGGACAGAAGCACATGTAAAATCCATGAAAAAGCTAAAGGAGTTACTCCAGTCAGCAACGACTTTGAAAAAGGTAGACTATGAGTGTCAAAGGCCAGTGATTGTGACAGTAGATACCAGTCCTACAGGGATTGGATGGGCAATAGGGCAAGATGACAAAGAAGGACACAGGTATGTGGTAAGATTTGGAGCAAAGGTACTAAGTGCTCGCCAAAGAAACTATCCACAGATAAAGAGAGAGTTATGGGGTATGGTTACAGCCTTGAAAAGTGGGAAAGAGTACCTAATTGGTGCATGTGTGCTTGTAGAAACAGATTGTCTACCACTTCTTGGGATGATTACAAGCTGCTCAACACCAGACATTGCTATGTTGCGGTGGATTGCCTACATTAAGTCCTTAAATCCCGAGTTTAAGCACATTGCAGGTAAAGACAATACAGTGGCAGATATGCTATCAAGGGCAAGGTATGAAGATGAGTCACAAATGATTGATGAGGGAGATGATGTAGGCATAAAATTCTATTCTATCTCTCATGTCAAAGGTAACAATGTCTGCATGACTAATTCACTTGAATTGTTCTTGAAAGATCTTTATGAAGGTGATTGGCTTTCTATTGGAAGGTACTTGAGTACTCTAACAAAACAGGATGATTGGTCTAAACAAGAATTCAAGAGGATACGCAGGAAAGCATATGGGTACTTTTTGAGGGATGGTTACTTGTGGAAGCATCCTAAACAAAAGGGTGCTACACCACAACGGGTTATATGTAAAAAAGAGACTCAAGTAAAGCTCATGCAAGAGTTTCATGAGAGTCTATGGGCTGGACACAGGGGTGTGTGGGCAATCTTCTCCAAGTTGAAAGAAAAATACTGGTGGAAGGGTATGTATAAAGATGTATCTCAGTTTGTAGAGTCATGTGTAACTTGTCAAATGTATTCAAATGTTTGACATCGTGATGGATTGCACCCTACATATCCACTAGCCATGCACTATAAATGGGTTGTGGATCTAGTCACGATGCCTTTAGGACTCTGGCAGATGAGATACTTGGTTCTTGCACGAGAGGACCTAACTAACCAGGTTGAAGGAAGAGCATTAAGAGCTAAGACCACAGAAGCTGTGTGCAAATTCCTTCTTGATGAGGTGATTTGCCGTTATGGTTGTGTGGGAAAAATCATTGCAGATCGAGGTGAGCTGGATGCCGAAGAAGCAAGGGAGTTCTTTTCTAGATTAGGGATCAAGCTTTCTCTTACTACAGCTTACAACCCTGAAGGCAATGGAAAGAGTGAAAGAGGGCATCCTCCTATCATCAAAGCTTTGGCCAAGGCTTGCGAAGGAAGAGTTGGTGAGTGGCCAAAATTGTTACCATATGCTTTATGGGCTGATCGTACAACACATAGCTCAGTAACTGGCTACATGCCTGCGGAGCTAATGTATGGTCAAAAGCCAGTGATGCCGATTGAAGATACAATTCCCACATGGAATGTACTACCTTGGCAAGAGGGGCTTAGCAGGGAAGATCTCCTTGCATTGCGTATAAGGCAGCTAGAGAGAAGACCTGGAGACATTGAAGCTGCAGAAGAATGACTCAAAAATGCAAGGTTGAAAAACAAGGAATACTTTGATAAGCGACATCGACTCGGGAGCAAAGCAATCGACAAAGGTGACTGGGTTTTGGTGTATGATAGTAGCCTTGATAACCAGCACACAGTTATGCGTAAGTTTTCAAAAAGATGGTTTGGACCATATGTTGTAAAGCATGTGCATGAAAATGCTACTTACAGCTTGTCTGAACTAGATGGTACAGAAGTAAAGATTCCCATTGCAGGAAAAAGGATCAAAATGTTTAAGAGAAGAGGAGACAATGATCCAGAAGATGTTGATGAGGAAGAAGAGCAAACCACACGTAAAGATCAAAGTGAAAATGAAGCTTTGGAATCATCTAGTGAAGAAGAAAGCAAGGAAGATGTACAAGAGGGATGATCTTACAAAGAAATAATGTGGCACATACCGGAGGATGTGCAGGTTTAGAGGGGATGGATGTCGTGCTATGACACGTACATAGTGGGAACGCATTCTACAAGATCTATCTTGTAACTTTTTAGATACATAATTATCTTTCCTATAATGTACATATGCATATTTAAGTATAATAATAATCCTTCTATCTCATCCTATTATTTTTCTCAAGGGTAACCTATCCTTACTTTACCATCAGAAAATACTATGGGAAAAGCTCAATAGCTCCGCCTCTTTAACTTGGGGCAAAAAGCATTGATTCTTTATTTCTACTATCTCATTATCATCTCACACCCTAGCTAGATCCTATATCTAGGGTAAACTCCAATATATATATATATATTCTATGTATTTTTTCTACTTTTCTTATATTTCTTTTTAAATAGCTACTAGGAGGGAATCAAATCCTAGTGGGACACTAGGTGGCATGATTTCAAAGATACACTTATTTTAATGCATTATTGCAAGCATGATTACAAAACTTTGTCAAGGAGCAATGTCATGCTTTCATATGGCATGAGGTGTCCTTTGGAATTAAATGAAAGTTTAGGCTAAGGGGACCACGGGAAGACTTTTGCTACCAAAAATGGACCCTATTTTGATGAATTTTTTACACAAGGTTCCAATCCGAATTGAAAAATGATTTTAAAATGAAAATCGTAGCTAATGAGCTGAAGTTTCTGCCCATATTTTTACTTTTTATTTGGAGCCACGGTTGAGGAGATATGATCAAAATACTGGACCCCAGTCTGCCCACATCATGCAGGGACGGCTCATTTCCAACTTTTCCAATTCCTATTCACACTGGATCCTCTCTTCTTGTGTAAACCCTTGGGGGTTCCCTTCACCTATAAAAGGGGACCTCTTCTTCCTTGAAGAAAAACTCAAGCATTCAATCCATTGATGAGAGGAATTCTTGAGGGAGTGAGTAGTAATGCCTAATTGTACTTAGCCCCATTAACATAAGCCCAAGCCTACACTTTCTCCTAGAGGAAGACTAGCCATTCTTGTACGCTATCCTTGGAAGATCAACTCTAATCAAAGAAGGTGTTGTACTTGGCGTATCAATCAAAGTGGAGTGCTCCCCTCTTCTTCTCTCTCCATCAATAATGGTGCTGAAGGGTTTGTCAAGTAAGATGTGTTCTACATTGATGTTTTCTTGATTTCTTGTTGTTTTCTTTTTCATCTCTAATCCAATATATATATATATATATATATCTAATCTCATCTCCTTAAGCAGACCTATCTCTGTCATTCTTAGTAATTCATCCTCTCTGCAAATTCTAGGTTCTCTTTTCTACAGGTACATCTCTCCCCGCAGTATCCTTATTGCCTACGGGCAAGAATAGGGCTTGGGAGGGAAACTTCTCATCTCTTCACTTCTCTCATATCTACATTTCTCACATACTATCTTAGATGAATAACCCACATGATGATCATTTCTATCGCTTTCACTTTGTACGATCTATTAGAATTAACGTATGGATTAGCCGTAAAATACACTTTCAACAACGTATAGTGTTTCTCTTTGGCCCAGAAAGGCTTAATGAAATACTTCTATCACCGGATCCCATCATACTATCTCTCATAGACTATAACTTTTCTTTTGACGTAAGCGTAGTTATCTTGCTATGAACCAAGAGGATTTGTACACACAATTAATCCCAATCACTAGACAAAATATATATATTATGGTAAGCACAAAACTACAATTCCAAAGAACAATTCGTAGCCTATTTGGCCAGCCAAGATTGAATGCCATTTACTCATATGTTAACACTTTCATATTACCCATGATACGATATGACCATAGCCTTGATGTTTTCATTTTCGTATTGTTTTGACATTCTCTTTTGTGTTCATTCTTTGTGTGTGTGAGTGCAAGAGAGAAAGAGTGAGTCTTCTTTGATTGCACTTCTTTCCAAACCCTAGTCTTCATGGCATCTATGGTTTAACTCCTTCATATAGTTTTTGTTGAGTTCTCTCACAAACTCTCACAGCCATAAGCCCGGTGCTTTCCTGGCAAGACCTCAAATTTCTCTACAACGCGAAGGAAAGTCACTCGCCAGAAACAAAAATTTTCACGGCCAAAAATCAAGGGCAACTCACCAGAATATTCCTTTTCGCCAGAATATTATGGCCGGACGACGATCGAAAAGTGGTCGGAAAACAATCGGTTAGTTGGCCGGTGGCCGATAGTCAATGGCCGGTGGCCGGTGCTCGGAAGTCAATGGCCAGTGGCCAGTGGCCGGCGGATTCAAAAGCAGACTTGTCTTCTCAAAAGCGGCTACACATGGCTGTCTCTCATGAGAGAGGGCAGCCCTTTTGGCCTATAAAAGGAGGCCATTTATACACACATTTTATAGTGTGAACTTGATGCAACAAGGTGAGTGTGAGGTGGTGAGAGTGAAGCAAGGCGAGAGCTCTATTAAGGGTATAATCCCTTTGTAAACTACTTCTTCTTTTGAATTACTAAAGCCATTGAGTGGCTGCTTTCCCGTGGATGTAGCCCACATTGGGTGAACCACGTATATTGTGTGTACTCTCTCTCTCTCTCTCTCTCTCTCTCTCTCTCTCTCTCTCTCTCTCTCTATATATATATATATATATATATATATATATATATCTACTCTATGATCTCGTGTGTGTGAAATTTATCTCTCTCCATTAGGTAATCTACTCAAATATCTATTTAGCTACGTCATATTTCCTAACAATGTGAATGCTTGAAAATCCCCGTCCAAGGTTTGGTTTAGCCCATCCATCTTTCTCTTCACCTCGTCTAGTTGGGCATCCACAACAAGGTTGCTTCAAAAGGCCGCCTCTAGGGCTTTGTAATCCGTCTTTTCTTCTTCGTGTAGGCCATCGTACCACTTCCTTGCTTTTCCATGAACCAGGAGCAAGAAAATTTTCACCACGCCTTCTTCCTTTGACAAACTGCTCTCTAGCAGAAATAAACCGAATTCTTGAAGCCAAATTTTTTCATCTTAGACCCCACTAAAAATGGAAAAACCCATCCATTCCATCTCTAGCAAAGCATTCTCTTCAAAGGCCACACCTTTGGCATCACCAACTCCACCACTTTGGCTTCAAACAGGAACATCAATGTGCTCCTCTGTGGGGGCAGTAGAAGGTGGAGAGGGCAAACACACCCAACACACAACACAAGGCCTCTCTATAGCTCAGGGCATTGACAACACCCCTATCCTCTCGGAAAACACCTTCAAAAGACACAATTCACTAAATAGGCCACCACTTGCACACACACTAGCGGGTAAACATTCTCATCGAGATTGGCTACCCATGCATTTCACAGCTTGTTTCAAACCGCACAATGCTGCGGCACACAAAATGACTCTCTCACTTCTATTTTGCACACAAAAAAGGGCTTATGGTGCACACACATCCACACCGACACCGCATACAAGTAGAAGACATAGAGAAGGGGGAAGGAGGAAATGATGCTAGAGAAACACCATGGAGGCTTCACTATACTCAAAAAACACCATTTACAACTCATCTACATCAGACGGCGCACCCACATGGTCACTAGGTAAGAAAAATACACTCAAGGCTTTGTAGACACACACCCCTACAGAAGAAGCCCGGTCAAAAAACTCACTCACTCTCTTGGCTCTATGCAACCAGCTTTCCAAAAATCCTAGGCCAAAAATCCCATCGGCAAAAAGCGTCTTGGCAAAAAGAATTAAAAATCTACAAATTTTGGCTCATGTTGGGCATCTGGTCTCTGATTGGCCCATCAGGAACCTTTGTTTGGCAACTTTGGAAGGCGGCTCCTTGTTTGAACTCTCTAGTTGCTCTCTCCTCTTTGCACTTGAAGGGGGTGCACTAGCAATGTTGCTAGTGCCCCTCGCACTTTAAATTTTTTAATTTTTTATTTATCTCTTCTCTCTCTCTTTTGCTTTGGAAACCCTCCTTTGTCCGGACCTACACTCCATTTTCTCACTTTGATCGGCCTCGCTTTTGATTGGCCCTTGAATTAGCCTTGGAGTTTGGCCCTTAATCACCTTGGCTACCTTGAATGGCCTTGACTAAATGGGCTCTTGAGCCACCCTTTTTGGAGCTCTCCAACCTTCTCTCTCTTAATGGCTTGCAGATGACTCCTCTCCAAGCACTAGCAACCTTGCTAGTGGGGGAGGGGGCGGAGGATCCTTCTCCTTCCCTCTCAAAATTTTTGGATCTTAAGCAGTCACGTGACCAACCTCCAAGGGGGATGCCATGTCAGCAATGCACCCCACCACACTGCCTCCACCAGCCGCTCATAGTCGCTTGCTACAACCGTATCGGCCCTACACACTGCAATTGTGCCAACGATGCCACCAAAATGCCGTTGATGTGCCCACTAGTTCTGACCAACACAGTGCGTAGAGCTCACCATAAGTCCACCATATCCAAGTTTGTAGGGAGCTCTCTCTCCCCATCACATAGTGAACAATGAGCCCACTCTTTTACATATACAATATGAATTTCTCGTTGCCCGCCTCCCGTATGGGACTAAATCCTGCCATTTGGCAGATCGACAGGAGTCCAAGCTCACAAGCCTCACCAAAAAACTCCCACGATGCATTAAAAAAGGTTTTTCTCACCATAGCTTCAGAGTCCTACAACTTAGTGCCCACGGGTCCAATGTCACTCCCATTGCGGACTTCAATTCTCCTAGTCCTTTTTGCATTTCAACTTCCTTGTGACCTCAAACTGCACACCCAAACTTGACCAAAAATCATTTTCACCCTCTTTCTTAGCACTAGCTCTATTAACTTTGCACGTCATCCTTATTATTATTATTCGTATTCAGTTATGGGCTAGGCTTGTCGGTCCCATAGGTCTATAGTTTAGGGTTGGTGATCGTCAATGAGAGGTGCACTAGAATACGCACCAAACTCTTTTAGTGCTAGTTGACTAAATGTGGGCGCCCGTATGCGAAAGAGACGGACCCAACCCATAGATAAGGTTGTAAAACTAGTCTTTTGGATTATTTTGAACGTATCAAGCTTGCTCTTGCCTTATCTTCTTCTTCTATCTATCTCTTAGAGAGAGAGAGAGAGAGAGGGTGTAGGCGATCGAGTAACTGGGAGTACGGCGATAGCGACGAGGTTAGTCAGCAATGCGGCGGATTCTTCCTCTCGGTGTGTGTAGGATTCCCTTAGCGGTAGTAGCACAGGAGGTGAGTGACACACCCTCTATAGTCATAGAGCTTCTCTGTATGTACAGGTTGTGTGCTTGGAGCCCCTATGGCTCGCACATGGCGTTGGGAAAACTCCCTACAATTGACATTTTTGGTACCATTACCGGGGAGCTGCTCTGCACCAAGCTCCAATCGCACCCTGCATGTTGTATTGAGGTCATTTTTTTTACATGTTAGAAAGGTTGGGAAGTGGGTGTCTATTGTCTACGTGTGCATATCTAGATATTGTGATATCAGAGACTCTCTTCTTTCTGGTCAACTATTGCTCTGCTTCATTTTTTTTCACTGTTTTGTTGCATTTTTGCACTATTTATTTGTATTTCAACGATCATCTATTTTTTGTCTTTTGCAAATTTGTGTTAAGGCATGGTAATTTCATTTTTTTTTACAAATGTATTTCAGTTTTTCTATAAAGATAGGTTCTTGTTGAGGTCAAATTTAAAAAATCAAAAACAAACAAAAAACAAAAATAACTTGCAATTGCTTGGGATTTTTGAATTGACAAAAAAAAAAGACTCCAACTAGGCCCTAGGCGAGAAAAATAAAGAGTCCCATTGGCCCCGGCCCGATCTTGGTCTTGGTCTTGATTTATATATATAGAAAGTAAGGTCCTCCATAGCTTCCTTTCAAGTGAAAGAATAGTGTGTCTCATGTTATATATATATATCCCACTTCTCAAGGGCAAAATGAAGCATGTGGGATCTAGGATTCACCTTTTCCCTCCACTAGCTTCCTTTAGACTTTCCCTCTTGTACCTACATGCCCAAGTCGAAATCGACTATTTTGGGGGTTACGAGATTTTCCAATAGCCAAATCATGTGCTATAAAGCATGCCACATCCCTTCGATTGATACGTTCATTTAGAGCTATCACATGAGCCATACCACATCACGCACATAAAAAAAGGGTTTTAAAATTTAAAAAACAAGTAAAAAAGATCGAAATAGCTAGTGGCAAGGACTCTTAGGGTGCTTGTTAGCACTTTTAAGATACACACATCACATGTATTTATGCTCTAGATGAGTGCTAAGTCTGAGCAATTAGAGAGTGCCTCAAATTACACAAGAATCCATTATACACCCACATTAGGTTCTGGGCTTCGGTTGGGACCCAATGTAGTGCAACCCAAACCCACACATCGCGTTGCTAGTGACTCTTCCTATGATTCTAACATGATGGAGGGACACCCTACCCCATACCCAAAAAATACAAACCAAAATGTGTTTGGGCCCCCCAACCAAGTGCTAGTGTGTTTAGTCGCCTAATGGAAACCATTAGTCGAGCCACTCGTTCGGGGCCTACAACTAGTGAAGTAAACAAAGGTGATGGGGAGGTACATTCATTTTTCACTTCTCATATAGACCCTATACCCCCCAAGAGTTTCCATGTCAATATCCTACCCCCTTCATGCACTAAAGACCCTACCAAGCCATCACCCTCCAAAGTTCTACTGCCCAATGGTAGGAGTCTTGCCAAACTACAAGAGGTCAAATGATATATGCAAGCATCTAGGGAAAAAGAAATTTAGAGCCTATGTATGAGGGAGCAACACCAAGCCATGAAAGCAAAGCAGTGTTCCTTTTAAGCATCACAATGAAGGTGGACTTAGTCAAATGCGTCAAAAATCATTACATCAAATCTTTCGAGTGCAGTCTCTAGAAGAAGCATAAACTGCACTCGTCAAAGCAATATTCTTTACTGGAAGCGCTTTGGTCATGGTAGACAACAAAAATCCCATCGGCAAAAAGCGTCTTGGCAAAAAGAATTAAAAATCTACAAATTTTGGCACATGTTGGGCATCTGGTCTCTGATTGGCCCATCAGGAACCTTTGTTTGGCAACTTTGGAAGGCGGCTCCTTGTTTGAACTCTCTAGTTGCTCTCTCCTCTTTGCACTTGAAGGGGGTGCACTAGCAATGTTGCTAGTGCCCCTCGCACTTTAAATTTTTTAATTTTTTATTTATCTCTTCTCTCTCTCTTTTGCTTTGGAAACCCTCCTTTGTCCGGACCTACACTCCATTTTCTCGCTTTGATCGGCCTCGCTTTTGACTGGCCCTTGAATTAGCCTTGGAGTTTGGCCCTTAATCACCTTGGCTACCTTGAATGGCCTTGACTAAATGGGCTCTTGAGCCACCCTTTTTGGAGCTCTCCAACCTTCTCTCTCTTAATGGCTTGCACATGACTCCTCTCCAAGCACTAGCAACCTTGCTAGTGGGGGAGGGGGCGGAGGATCCTTCTCCTTCCCTCTCAAAATTTTTGGATCTTAAGCAGTCACGTGACCAACCTCAAGGGGGATTCCATGTCAGCAATGCACCCCACCACACTGCCTCCACCAGCCGCTCATAGTCGCTTGCTACAACCGTATCGGCCCTACACACTGCAATTGTGCCAACGATGCCACCAAAATGCCATTGATGTACCCACTAGTTCTGACCAACACAGTGCGTAGAGCTCACCATAAGTCCACCATATCCAAGTTTGTAGGGAGCTCTCTCTCCCCATCACATAGTGAACAATGAGCGCACTCTTTTACATATACAATATGAATCTCTCGTTGCCCGCCTCCCGTATGGGACTAAATCCTGCCATTTGGCAGCTCGACAGGAGTCCAAGCTCACAAGCCTCACCAAAAAGCTCCCACAATGCATTAAAAAAGGTTTTTCTCACCATAGCTTCAGAGTCCTACAACTTAGTGCCCACGGGTCCAATGTCACTCCCATTGCAGGCTTCAATTCTCCCAGTCCTTTTTGCATTTCAACTTCCTTGTGACCTCAAACTGCACACCCAAACTTGACCAAAAATCATTTTCACCCTCTTTCTTAGCACTAGCTCTATTAACTTTGCACGTCATCCTTATTAATATTATTCGTATTCAGTTATGGGCTAGGCTTGTCGGTCCCATAGGTCTATAGTTTAGCGTTGGTGATCGTCAATGAGAGGTGCACTAGAATACGCACCAAACTCTTTTAGTGCTAGTTGACTAAATGTGGGCGCCCGTATGCGAAAGAGACGGACCCAACCCATAGATAAGGTTGTAAAACTAGTCTTTTGGATTATTTTGAACGTATCAAGCTTGCTCTTGCCTTATCTTCTTCTTCTATCTATCTCTTAGAGAGAGAGAGGGTGTAGGCGATCGAGTAACTGGGAGCACGGCGATAGTGACGAGGTTAGTCAGCAATGCGGCGGATTCTTCCTCTCGGTGTGTGTAGGATTCCCTTAGCGGTAGTAGCACAGGAGGTGAGTGACACACCCTCTATAGTCATAGAGCTTGTCTGTATGTACAGGTTGTGTGCTTGGAGCCCCTATGGCTCGCACATGGCGTTGGGAAAACTCCCTACAATTGACATTTTTGGTACCATTACCGGGGAGCTTCTCTGCACCAAGCTCCAATCGCACCCTGCATGTTGTATTGAGGTCATTTTTTTTACATGTTAGAAAGGTTGGGAAGTGGGTGTCTGTTGTCTACGTGTGCATATCTAGATATTGTGATATCAGAGACTCTCTTCTTTCTGGTCAACTATTGCTCTGCTTCATTGTTTTTCACTGTTTTGTTGCATTTTTGCACTATTTATTTGTATTTCAACGATCATCTATTTTTTGTCTTTTGCAAATTTGTGTTAAGGCATGGTAATTTCTTTTTTTTTTACAAATGCATTTCAGTTTTTCTATAAAGATAGGTTCTTGTTGAGGTCAAATTTAAAAAAACAAAAACAAACAATAAACATGTCAATGAAATCCCTGCTCACCGGCAACGAGGTCATAATATAGTACAACGTCAATAATGAAACTCCTTCAAAGCATCCACGTGTAGATAGTAGCTGTGAATCAAATCATATAGTGATGACATCTCCAAAGTCTTCAAAAGAGATAGAAGGATCCATCTCCAGCACTTCACAAGACATAAATCTGGATGAGCAGCATGTGGAGTGTCGTTTGAAGAGTGTCCTTGCCACTCACTTTGAGGTCAAGAAGTGGTAGAGAGACATAGTGTACGCAAAGGAGAAGCTTCAGTTGAAGGTCCGTAGTGATAGGCTTGAGCTTATGTCAAAGGACAAGGAGGGAAAGCCATTTGTTTTAGATTTGGTGTCAAGAGTGTGAGAGTATTTATGGTCAAGGAGGGCTGGATACCATATACAACTATCTAAACTCTCACATAATGACAAGGGGACGTATACAAGAAATGCGGTTATATGAATCAAAGACTCTTGCTAGTGGCACTTTATCAGCAAATAGAAGCATGGATAAGGAGGCTATCACAAGAAACAAAGCTACGGTAGAGAAGCAATGGAAGAGGTCCCTACATTTGGAGAAGGAAAAAGTTGGGGTTTGACCTGATTCTTGAAACAATTGAGGATTACAAGGTGCTCTCCAAGATCTTCATAAAGTGCAAGCTTGACAGCAAGTGGATTCCCTTGTTTCCAAACACAGGATCTCTCATGAAGAAAAGTCACAAGAGAGGACTTTACATCTCTTCTGGGCGATATATTTTCCACTCCTTGGAAGGGTTGTCTGTTAACTATCAGTAAACATGGTGAAGGTATTGTCTTGGGACTACATGATTCTAATTTTATCCACAATGGAAAGAAGTTGATCAATCCTCTTGAAAATGCTTCTAGAAAACTTGTCCTTGGTAAGGGCATTGTAACCTTGAATCACATTTCTTTTGTATACGATTTTTTAAAGGTAGTTGAGCATGGATTACAAGAAGGAGATGTGGAGAGGAAGGATAGATAGAATTGGAGATCATCACAAATAATAGCTCAAAGAAAAGTGCAAGCTTGCCTAAAAGTTATGCGTAATGGAGGTGGATTCCAACATGAAAGAGCGTTGGGAACAAAGATGTATCTATCAATAGTGGCGTCATATATTGACATATTTTTGTCTTTGACTCTCTCTTTGTACGAGAGAGTGAAATCTACCAAAAAGTTTTCTTTCTTTTTCAGGTACTCCTAGTGCTAGTATCTAGGTGTTTGTAGCTAGGTCTATGTGAACCACAAACTAATTTTTAGTTTGACATGTTGTCTCTTTAGGATCTAGAAAATATGGATCATGAAGAAAACCACATACACTCTAAAGGAAAACTTCATTAGCAAAGAGACACTTATAGATATCCAACTATCTTATCACTTTGCCGTTCTTCAAATGAAAGTATTTTGAGACAAGTTTCTTATCTAAAAGTTCCTATCTCTTCAACGGGTGAGGCATTTGTTAGAATTTCTTCAGTAAAGTTGGGAGTATGACTAGGAATGAAAGGTTCTATGATGGGATTGATCTAATCTACTAAGTAGTGCAAGGACATTGAACAGAACCGCTGAGATGCAATCTTGTTCAACTCTTGTTTTTCTAGCAGCTCACTTCAAGCAAGAGATCATATGAGATACTATGAATCATACGATGTCCATGGCTGATCTTGGTAACTATACATCCGTATATAAAGATGAGTATGTAATACAGGAAATAAAAGTAGGTTTATCTGAAGTAATGAGTGTCTGTGAAAATCTAGGCATAAAATATGATTCTTGGTGATGTGCTTTATGGGAGGAGAAAGATCTTCTGGATCTCTTTACTAGAAATACGAAGGATGAGTTTGCTGGTGAGGAAGATATTGATGGCATATCTAGGGATGATTGAAGATTTAAGTAAAGAGAGAGCATTTGAGGATAACATGAGGTAATTGTGGCTAAGTGTGAGTTACGCCATGTCTTGGACTTTGTTGTTGATGAAGAGCAAAAGATTCACAACTCATTATCAGCTTTTGTAGAGGTTGATGGAAAAAGGATATGCAAGAGTACTCTTGTGAGTCAACTGAATGGAAATCCCATTGTATCCAAGGATAGACTCACAAGGGTAAAAAGTGGGGTGTATTATACATTTGATACAAAGGTCAAGTTTCAAATAAGAACTTGTCTTGTGATAGGCTCTAATTGTAATGTTCTATTTGAAAGATCATCTTTCAAAGAGAATTCAAGGCGTAAGAGGAAAGTAAAGTTGGGTAGCACTAATGAAGGTGTGACTAAAGGTATTTGGTACTTAGGAAGAATCACTTATATGAGAATAAACTGGGGTCCGCTAGGAAGGAGACGAGAGGTCCTATTGATCTTGTTGATCGTCCTGCTAATGTAGAGATATATCTAGTGTGGTACCAAAAGGCAAAGGGAACATGATGCTACACATATGTCTTGTGCACAACCAATGTGTACCCCTAGAATCCATAATCTACTTTGCAAATTTAACATACGATTTGGAGACCAAAAATATCAACTTGATGGTGACGACTATAAAGTCTTTAGTGACTATGTGAAAGGTAACTTAATTATGTTATGCAGCTATTTGGTCAATTTGAAAGGTTGGTTATATTCTTTTTATCTCTGCTACATAAGAATTAAGTAAGTTATGAGTCAAAATAACAATAAAAAGTAGATCAAACTATTCTATTCAGACATGAGTTTTTTGACATATAAATTGTTGCATCTTGCAGGTTAAACTTTCTAAGTTTGGATCTTTTTATGACTAAGTACTTTGCAAACATCGGAGGATTTTTCATATTTTTAACATTGGATAGACTTGATTTTGAACTTGTGCAATTTATATTGATTTTGTGAAACTTTATCATGAAGCTCTCTTGTAGACATCGCATTCAGTACGTAACTTTCACGTGTATGGTTCACCTATGGTTATTGTTCAACTGGAACTAATAATTTGAAGTGTTTAAATGTTATGGTTGTGCATTTCTTCATTTTGAATCTACGAACTTTCAATTTTTTAAAGTATTTGAGTCCAAAGATATTGGGTATACTCTTTGATTACAAAGCATTAAATCCTGTTGATGGAGCAAAAGACGTCGTGCATACACTCACACACCCAGAAACCATAACACAACACAAGTAATTTTCTCACCTCAATCACCACCACTAAAAAGATCAATGAAAATATTACCCGCAAGCTCAATTCAAAGTCCAAACACCTCGACCTACAAGCCCTTGCCTGCCCACAGACACTGCAAGGTGAGTCAAGTTGATCAACACTTGAAATCACACTTGATGGTGACCAAAATATACAAGAAAAACCATCAAAAACTCCAGCCAAAAAATTCCTCTCTCAAACCATTGCAAAGCCTTCACCAAACTCTACTCTGTTGGACTCTTTGGAGTAGCCCCAACCCTAATGGCACTGAGACAGGGTCACATAGTCAATTCCTCGCAGATACACATTCATGGAGACCTCAATTCCTCGAAGATACACATTCATGGAGACCTTGAAACTTATATCGACTCTCCCAAGTGAAAAATTGAACAGAAAAAACTCTCATTCACTCCTCCACACACTCAAAACAGGATGCAAAAGTGACGGGGCTGCATGTGACCACCTGTAGGAACCCTGCTTCCTCCCACACACAGAAAAGTGAAAGTTCCAATTAGTGGCTTCAAAATCTCTCCTTCATCTTGAACACTCACAGAACCATGAGTGATGTGGAAAAATATGGGCTTTTCACACCATTGTTGACCATTTTTAAACCTTTGTTGGCGAGTTTTGGCCAATTTTGACCCCTGATGGGCATTTTTCGTGGAAAAAACCCCAAACGATCTCCAAAATTCACCAAAGTTTGTATTCTTGATCCTTGATACCCAAATTGATTTCACACATCCCCACATTCCATTTTTTACTACTTCTAGGGTGATGAATGCATCACCACAGATCAGGCACTCTAAATAGACAGTTACCGCATGTGCCAAACTTCCCGACCGGGTCAAGGGTGCCCCCACCTCCCACTTGAATTATTTACATTCTAGAAAACTTAAACACATTTCCTAGAACCAAATAAGCCACCTAGAATCATATCCAAGGCCTCGATACCCTATCTAGGCATGTACGTGTGCCCGACTGTCGGCACGCAAGCATGACTATTTACAATTTGTACACGTCCCATATTTTTTAAAACTGGAAACCACTTTTCAAAGCTCCCAAATGCATGTATTTACATATTTTTGCACATATGCCAATGCATATACACGCTACTTTGTACACAGCAAAAGTAGTCTATCATCATTGCCCACCCTCTAGGTGGAGCATTTATGCTCGTGACCAAGAGACTATTTTCATCTGGAACCACATCCCTTGCAAAATATGTCTTCAATCTATAACATTTATTATGTAGTGAAATCGTTCACCAAAGAGCCTTTCCAACTCATATGTGCCATTCAAAAATACATGCTTCACTTGTATGGTCCCAACCATTTGTCCCTCAACTTCTTTTGAAAAGTGAAATCCAAGCGAGAGTCATACTTCATAACCAGATATCCCTCTTTAATCTCTTTCTCTAGAATCCTCTTATTCATTTTCTCCATCCTTGTCTCTACTTGTTGAAGATAATAATCATTGGATTTCTCTCTATTCATTTGCAACAACTCTAGAAAAAGAATTCTTTCCTGCAGCTTGTCATTATGCACACCTTACATTCTGCACATCAACTTCAAGGCATCCAACTGCACCTGTATGGGCATAAAATATTCCTTTCCATAAACAATCCCATATGGCGTGAATTGTGTTGACACTCTATACGTAGTTCTATAAGCCCACAAACACTTATCCAAGTCCGAGTCCTACTCTTTGTGCCTATGCTAAATTTTCAAGTTCTCCATGAGATAACCAACAAATTCTTCCCTAAACCTTGGTCCACGATAAAAAATGATAACCATAGGAGCTTCAAACCTACAACACCTATGTTCATACAAAAAAGAGGTCACTCTTCCTGTTGTTACATCTTTTATCGCTCTTTCTTCCACCCATTTTGTTAAATAGTCCATAGCCACAAGGATATACTTTTTTCCTTTGTTGGTCCTTGGCACTGGACCTATAGCGTCCACTCCCCATTTTTGCAAATGCATCAAAAGACATTATAGCTTTTTGAGGCTCAGCCAAAAGCTTTTGATTTGCAAACACTTGGCATTCATGGCATGACTTGCACCAAAAATAATCATCTCTCATCATAGAGGGCCAACAATAACCCGCTCTCAAAATATGTATTCTCTTACGGCAAACCTTTGACATGCCCTGTGGAAATTGCCCTTAACCAAGAAATACTTCCACATCTTGCAATGATTCCCTTCCTGCATACAAGTCTTCCTTGACCTTTAAAGGAGCTACCAAGGCATCCAACGAGCCAACTCATCAACTTCTTTATTCTGCTTACGAGGAACATGCTTAAACTGTATCTTCTCAAATTCATGCAAAATCTTCTTGATGCCATAGAGCGGCTTCTGCAAATTGTCTTTCTTAACAATTCACAAACCAAGACACTGATTCATGACTAGCAACACATCCCCTTTTGCAATGACCCTCTTCAATCCAAAATCAACACACTACTTGAACCCAAGTAAAAGCGTGAGATACTCAGCCTCATTGTTACTTTCATCATCATCAAGATTGTAAGCTCTAAAAATGATTACATTGCCTTTTGGGTTCTTAATGATTACCCTGCCACTTCCCTTTTGAAGATTTTTCTTGTATGCACCATAAAACATCATTGTATACACATCTGTAATATCTACTTTCTCTTCATGAACATTCTTGTCAACCCTTGCATAAGATGGAAGCTCCCCTCCCTTGTGTACCACTATGTCCACCATGTGAGCTTTAACGGAATGATCCACTTTAAACTCAAACTCATACTCTTGAAGCTCCATAGTCCACTTTAAGATGCACTTGCTAGGGTTCAAATGTTGTACTACATCCGGCTGCCAAATCCTTTGTGTTGCTTGGTGGATCCATAAGCAATAAAGCCTTAACTTTCTTTGGATCAGCTTCTATTTCATTTTGGGAAACCACATGTCCTAGCAAATGGAATTTGGCATGAGCAAACTTACACTTCTTTGGGTTGAGTTGCCCACCCTCTTGTTGAAGCCTTTCAAAACTCAACCAATGTCATCCATGAAGAATCAAATGAACTTACCCAAGTAGGGACCAAACAATCTATTCATCAACCCTTGGAAGGTAGCATTTGCATTAACCAGCCCAAAAGGCATTCTTTTGTAGGCAAAACAACCGCAAGGAGTAATGAAGGTCATCTTCAATAAATCTTCAATCGGTATCAAGATCTGAAAGTAGCCAAAAAATACATCCATGATTGAGTAGCGTTCATGACCTACAACTTGATTGAGGACTTCATCCACGAAGGGTAGTGGATAATGATTCCTTTTTGTGGCAACATTCAAAGGTTTGAAATCAAAACATATCCTAAATCTTTCGTTCTTCTTGGGCACAATAACAACTGGACAGACCCATTCAGACTCCTCCAATCGAAAGATGAAATCTGCTTCCAAAAGCTTCGTCACCTCTTCACGAAGTGCTCTCTCATGAATGACCCCCAACCTCCTAACCTTTTGAACCTTTCTCTTGGCACCTTCTTTTAGATTGATTCTATGCTTGACTCTATATATTCAGTGGGGTGGCAAATAGATTTGGAAACTCTGCAAGCATGTCATCCCTCCTCACTCTTTTGGTGGTTTAGGACAATCACGAATGTAGTGACCCTCTTCATCACAATTGTATCATCTGCCTTGTAGCCTCCGTCCCCTACCTCTCCCAGCTGGCCGCTCTTCTCTTTGGTTTTTATTCATTATGTTAATCCTTAATTCTTGCAAATGACCAACAAGATCATGCAAAACCCTGGTTGTAACAGGATCATGACCTTGAACCACTCGTTTAACTCTATCATATATTGCCATAGGAACCATTGGTTGCACCACAACTGGCTCCACATGTGTCATGCCTTGCTCGCACCTTTTCTTGATCTTCTTGATTTTGGCCTTGGAAGTTTCCACAACTCTTTCAAATATAGCAGGCTCCTCTTGATCGACCTTCTCCCTTACACCTGGATGGAGACAATCCATAATCTGACGCACTTTAAAGAAATTCCCTAGAGGTACTTGGGATGTCGCCTCCAATTGCACCCAAAACCCTTTGAAGTGTTTCATAAACTCTTGAAATTTACCATGAACATCTTGCTGCAAACCTCTCAATTTTTTTGTTGCTTCTGTCGTTGTTAGTCTCTTCCCAAACCTGCCAAAAATCGTTTGCTTCACTTGCTCCCATGTTTGCTTTTTGTCTTCCTCTAAACCTTCAAACCACTCACGAGATTCTCCATTGAGTGCAAGAGGAAATACATGAAGCCTTGCTTCATCATTCACAATGTACATACCAAGCGTATGCCACTTGAAGTCAGCAATCCAATCTCTCACATCCTCCTTCCCGTTGAACACTAGCTCACTATACGCCATCCTTTCAAAATTGCTTCTCCCTTGCGTGAGTAACTCCAAAAAATTTGAAGTCTTGCACCTCAACCAAACCACAAATTTTCTTTCAATAATGCTCAAACTTCATAGAAAAACCGCTTCACCTAGGTGCACAACCGGCAAATTCTCGCTCCCCAGTGGGATCGCCAAAGAATGATGGAGAAAAAGACGTTGTGCACACACTCACATACCCAGAAACCTTAACACAACACAAGGTATTCCCCTAATTTTCTCACCTCACTCACCACCACTCAAAATTTTAATGAAAATACTACCCACAGGCTCAATTCAACTCCAAACACCTCGACCTACAAGCCCTCGCCTGCCCGCAGACACTACAAGGTGAGTCGAGTTTATCAACACTTCAAATCACACTTGATGCTCACCAAAATATAAAAGAAAAACCATCAAAAAATCAAAAACTCCAGCCAAAAAATTCCTCTCTCAAACCATTGCAAAACCTTCACCAAACTCCACTATGTTGGACTCTTTGCAGCAATAGCCCCAACCCTAATGGCACCAAGACAGGGTCACATAGTCTTGCAGAAAGCCCCAGCTTCTTCCCTCAATTCCTTGCAAACACACATCCATGGAAACCTTAAAACTTATATAGACTCTCCCAAGTTCAAAATGGAACAAAAAAATCTCTCATTCACTCCTCCACACAGTCGAAACAGGACGCAAATGTGACGGGACTGCATTAGACCACCTATAGAAACTCTGCTTCCTCCCACACACACAGAGGTGAAAGTGCCAGAAAGTGGGTTAAAAATTTCTCCTTCATCTTGAACACTCATGGCACCATGAATGATGTGGAAAAATATGGGCTTTTCACACCATTTTTGAGCTTTTTTAACCTTTTTTGGTTCAATCTTGGTCAATTTTGATCCCCACGTGGGCATTTTTCGTGGGAAAAACCCCAAAATGTCTCCAAAAATCACCCATTTTTTACTCTTGATCTTTGATACTCATAGTCCTTTTCCACATCCCCACATTACATTTTTGACCAATTCTAGGGTGGTGCATGCATCACCGCAGATCAGGCACTACAAATAGACAGTTACCGCATGTGCCAAACTTCTCACGCAGATTCAAGGTGTCCACACCTCCCACTTGCATTTTCAAATTCTATAAATATTAAATGAATTCCCTTGAACCAAAAGAAGACACTTGGAACCATATCCAAGGCCTCAATACCCTATCCAAGCATGTACGTGTGTCCGCCGGCTGCTGTCGACACTCAAGCATGACTATTTACAATTTGTACACATCGCATATTTTCTAAAACTTAAAACCACTTTTCAAAGCTTTCAAATTTATGTATTTACATCCTTTTTCACATATGACCATGCATATACATGCTACTTTGTACACGCCAAAAGCGGTCTATCACATCCTACGAAAAGTAGGTGGCACATGTTGTTAGTAGCGGCTAACACATGCTACATCAATTAGCACCAAGATGTGGATGTGCTATAGTGCACAATATTTCATGTTCATTGTATAGGGCCTTGGGCTCATTTAGCAGTTCCAAAGTTGTATAAGTCTAGGCTAAAGAGCTAAACTTTATCCCATAGTTGAAGGGTTTGAGGCCCAAAGCTATAAAAGAGCCCTATGCTTAATGAGAAGTCATTCTTGGGTGAGTTCTCCTTTTTGTAGAGTGGATGGTCATGAGGCTCATGGGATTTCCATGCCCATGTAGCTCTTGATTTCTAATAATCAATTACACTTTCTTGCTTATTAGTCTTCTTTGTTTGATTATGTGGAGTGAGATTGTATTAGTGTGATGGTAGATCTCTAATCTCTTTTTTTAGTTAATCTCTTCTATCCACACCATTGGCCATGGTGTGTGAGGGCTTGCCTTCCTTCTCCTACTCTCTCTCTACAGGGTGTGCAGTAAGTGTGTGTGCATACGTAGTTGCATTGAGGGGATGTACCAGAATGGACACACTAATGTGGAGTAGGTATGTTAATTTCATGCTTGTGTAGTTGTGTGATTAAGAGTTGTGATTAGAGTGATTGATGTGAGAGGTTATTCAATCACAAGATTATGTGAAAGTGATTAGCAAGTAGGAATGTGTGGTTGATTAGAGGAAGCCCTTTCCATGGCTTCTCTCTATGATGAGTAGAAGGATCCCTTGAATCCTCTATGTCTATACATCCTATGCTCGTGCTTCCATACCCTATTCGGGTTGCCGATCCACCGATTTGATAATTTTGTGGGTTGCGATTAGGTCGTGCTACAACGCCTCCCTACATTTGGCGGCATTGTCGGGGATCGATAACATAAACTAGTGAGTTTAGGATGTGTAGAATAGAGTAATTTCACTAATAATTTTGGTGTGATTTGATGATGTTTGTGCAAGAATTGATGCTAATGTTGAGTTATGAATACCCCAAACCCCCAATTTCACTAATTTCATGCTAACCCTCACTAATTTCATGCTAACCCTTACTAATTTCGCTTCTTTCCATGCTAATTGTACTAATTTCATGTTAATTTTGACTAATCTTGTTAACCTAACCACTAAAAGCACAGGTAAGTGGGCGGGCCGCCATGTATGTACACATATTCTTTTGTAAAAACCTAATAATAACTCACTATGCTCTACACATTACAGTAGAGCGAGTTCACCATATCGTCGTGCTCTTCTTCTCGCACTCTCTCTCGCGTCGCACTTCTGCTCGTACTCCTTCAACTGGTATCAGAGCTCAGATCGAGGCTCGGGGCAGCATTTGCAGGTAGCCAGAGTCACCTGCTCAGATTGGAGTGAGATTCGACAGGCGAAGACACGGCCCCAAATTCTGAGGTCATCTCGACCACCATTCGGCTTCGATAGAGTTCTGCGCAGGCCATTTTCGACTACGTGGTCTCGGCGGGGGCAAATCCGACTCTGCAAATTTGGGGTGTTTCGGCCTACGACTGCAGGTGCTGAGGATATCGGCACTCCCACAGTACTGATTTGTGGTTGTCTACACATCGAAGGACGGCTCACAGTTCTTGGAGGCGTGTCACATACGACACGGGCGCATCTACACACAGATTGTAGGCGACATCCATACTAGTTCATCAGGTAGCTTGTGTTTGCTGCTTGATATTCCAGATTTCATCCTGACATTGCAGGTACTTCCACATGGGATGTATTGTCACAGATGATGTATGTCTGTTGAGGGTTTGCTGGCTCTAAGTCACACAGCAAACAACCGCCGCAGCGATTACAACATACAGTGGAAAATTTGTGGATGTATGACTTTGTGGAAAGTCTATGTACTCTCAGATTTACTGCAGCCTTTGTTGAGGGTCGAGTGAGGTTTTATTGAGCTGGGGGATTCTCGAATGTTGAGATCCTTTCGGTGATACAGGTCTTGGAGCGATCCCTCGAGCACCCTTAGATAGGCAGCTAGGATGTATTGACTGTGAGTTAGACAGTTGGGATTGCATCTTTGCTTCACTCCCGTTGAGGCATTGTCGCAGTCTATGCTTATAGGATAGTGACAGGACAGTGAGAGACAATACAGGTGCAGGACAGGTTTACCCACAGCTTACAGTGTTACAGAGATAGTGGTTTTTTGAGCTGTTTTTGGTCTGTTTTTTAGTACACCAGAGCCATTTTACAAAGGAGACTCTGCCGAAATTTCTGCAGAATCTGAAGCTTTCTTGGTTCATTTGACAGGTTGATATTGGTTCAGAGGTCAGTTTACAGGGGAAACTCTGCCAAATGTTTCCCAAGAAAGTAAACTACTGTGAAGCGTATCTATGGCTGGATCACAGGACACTGCTCTTTACAATATCAAGAAACTGGATGGAACCAATTTCCCATTGTGGAAGAAGTAGATTTGGCACGTGTTGGAACAAAAGAATCAGATAAAACCTATAAATCTCAAGGGGATAAAACCAGAAGATATGGACGAAGATGAATGGAGCGAAATGGATGAATTGGCACTTTCTACCATTATGCTGACTTTGGCAGAAAGCGTTTACTTCAATGTAGCAGACGAGATGTCGGCTTATCAAGCATGGACAAAGCTGAGTGATCTTTATGAGAAGCAGAGTGCAGCTTCACAGGTATACTGGCTTAAGAAGCTTGTTGACTTGAAGATGAAAGAAGGGACACCTATGTCCAATCATCTGAATGAATTCAACACAGTCTATAGTCAGTTGTCAGCTCAAGGTGTCAAGTTTGATGAACCTGTTAGAGCTATGTTCCTGTTGATCACATTGCCGGAAAGTTGGGACACTTTTCGCACAGCTTTGAGTAATTCTTCACCTCCATATGGTTTGAACATAGCAGGTGTAGAAAGAAGTCTGCTTACTGAAGAAAACAATAGAAAGACAATGGACAAAGGCAAAGGAACAGCCTTAGTTGTCAGGGGAAGGACCAAAGAAAAGTACAAAGGTGGAAAGAGGAATCAGTCTCGTACCAAGTCCCGCAGTGCTAAAGGCAAGAGTGACATAGAATGCTACCATTGTGGCAAGAAGGGTCACATAAAAGGGACTGCAGAGAATGGAAAGCAAAAAAAGGCAAAGAGAAAGCTGAAGACCATGGTGAGAAGAACAAGTCCTTAGTGAAGATTCAAGAAATAAATGTGACAAACACTGTTGCAGAGGATGACAGTCTAGTGTCAAGAGACATCTACTTCTTCAAGAATACAATGGACTCGGCTCTTCTTATAGCATCTGATGGAAATGCACTGAGTGACTGGATTATAGACTCAGGGGCATCACTTCATGTGTCTCCAAACAAGGAGTGGTTTACCTCTTATGTGACCACTAAAGATCATGTTCGGCTAGGCAATGGGCAGACATGTGAGATCTTAGGTGTTGGAGATGTTCAATTGAAGTTTCAGAATGGCTCTTCTTTCACGCTGAAGAATGTAAGACATGTTCCCGCAATTACAAAGAGCTTGACCAGCACAGGTTTACTTCATGATGCTGGCTACGTCACCACTTTTGGACAGAACATGTGGAAGATATCCAAGGGTTCTATGACAGTAGCACATGGCATAAAGTCTAGAGGAATTTATATGATTTATGTATCAAATGTCTCTAAAAATGTAATCAATGTAACCGAGCAGTCGAACGTTTCTTTGTGGCATAGCCGGTTAGGACATATGTCCAAGAAGGGAATGAAAATCTTGTCTCGTTCTGGTTATTTTCCTAGCTTGTCATTTAATGATTTTGAATTCTGTGAACATTGTCTGTATGGTAAGCAAACACAGCAGCCACATAAGCATAGAAGCAGTAGAAGAGATACATAGTTGGCACTTGTTCATAGTGATTTGTGTGGACCTATGCCTAACCTATCTCTAGGGGGAGCTTCTTACTTTATGACATTTATAGATGATTACTCGAGGAAAGTATGGGTTTACTTTCTCAAGCACAAGGATGAAGCATTTAGTGTTTTCAAAACGTTTGTGACACTTGTGGAGAATCAGAGTGGCAAGAAGCTTAAATGCTTACGCACTAACAATGGTGGAGACTATGTTTCAAAGGCCTTTCAAGACTTTTGTGATTCAAAAGGTATAAAACGTGAACTTACTGCTCCTTACAATCCTCCTCAAAATGGTGTTGCTGAGAGGATGAATAGGACCATACAAGAGAAGGTCGGAAGTATGTTGTCTAATGCACAGCAGCCAAATGGGTTTTGGGCTGAAGCTGTATCAACAGCTGTTCATCTTATAAATAGATCTCCTAGCAAGGTTTTGCAGAAGGATTTAGTGCCATAGATGGTATGGTCAGGCAAGGTGCCCTCATACAAGCATCTCAGAGTCTTTGGCTGTGAGGCATATACTCACGTTGCAAAGGAATTTAGGAACAAACTTGAGCCAAAGAGTAGAAAGTGCATCTTTCTAGGCTATGGTAATTCTGATGAGATGGGGTACAGACTTTGGGATCCCGAATCCAGAAAGGTTATCCGCAGCAATGATGTTCACTTTAATGAAGCCAAATATCATTCTAAACCAGAGAGGGTTGAGGAGATTAGAAGAGTTGTCTTCCAAGAAGATGGACCTGCACGTGCAAGACAAAATGTCAGGGCTCAAGAGAAGCAAGGACAGGATAGAGTGGAACCACAGGTTGTGGTTGAGCCTGAGCCACCTATTGTGCGTAGATTTGGACGTATCACGCGACCTCCTGATAGGTTTGTTCCATCTATGAACTATGTCATGTTGACTGATTGCAATGAGCCTTCATGTTACAAGGAAGAAGTGCAAATGAAGGACTCTGGGAATTGGCAATTGGCCATGCAGTCAGAGATGACAGCTCTGCATAAAAACCAGACATGGAAGCTAGTTAAATTACCACAGGGCAAAAAGGCTCTACCTTGTAAATGGGTTTACAGGTATAAGATCACCCCTCATGATAGTCAACCAAAGTACAAAGCAAGGCTTGTTGCCAAGGGCTTTAATCAAGAACAAGGCATTGACTTTGATGAAGTCTTATCTCCGGTGGTCAAGATGACTACATTGAGATGCTTTGTTGCATTGGTTTCCATATTAGATTTGGTGTTGCACCAAATGGATGTCAAGACAGCGTTCTTGCATGGTGATTTAGATGTGGAAATTTACATGCAGCAGCCAGAAGGGTTTGTTGAGAAAGGCAAGGAAGATTGGGTATGCCAGTTGTTAAAGAGTTTTTATGGCTTAAAACAATCACCGAGGGCATGGTACCATAAATTCCACAAGTTTATGCTTTCTCAAGGCTACAAACGTAGTGAGTTCGATCACTGTCTATATACAAAGAAGGCTAAGGATGGTAGTTGGCTGATCCTTATTTTGTATGTGGATGACATGTTGATTGCTGGCAAGCACTTGGAAGAAATTTCAGCTTTGAAGTCAAAGATGGCAAAATCATTTGACATGAAGGACATGGGTGAGGCAAGTCATATACTTGGTATGCGCATTGAGAGAGACAGATCAAAGAAGTTGATTTGGTTATCTCAAAAAGAGTATATTGACAAGGTTTTGCAACGTTTCAATATGGAAAAGGGAAAGGCATTGAGTGTTCCATTGCCACCATATGTGAAACTTAGCAAACAAGATTGTGTTGTGTCTACGGAAGAACAGGCTGAAATGGATAAGATTCCATATGCGTCTATAGTGGGTAGTTTGATGTATGCAATGATAGCTACTCGCCTAGACATTGCATTTGCAGTGGGAGTAGTAAGTTGATACATGTCAAACCCAGGCAAGAAACATTGGGAGGCAGTGAAAGGAATATTGAGATACCTGAAAGCTACAAAGAGTATGCGCATATGCTATGGGAGTCAGGAGCTAAGTGTAAAGGGTTTTACAGACTCAGATTATGCAGGTGACTTAGACAACCGAAGGTCTACGTCAGGGTATGTCTTTACATTTGCTGGTGGAGCAGTATCATTGTGTTCTAGATTACAAGATTGTGTTACTCAGTCTACTACATAGGCTGAATATGTTGCAGCATTAGAGGCATGCAAAGAATCAATTTGGCTTAATCGACTAGTAACAGATTTGGGAATCAAAGAAGAGATGCCTGTGTTATATTGTGATAGTCAAAGTGCTATACAATTGGCTCGCAGTCCAGTTTATCACTCAAAGACAAAGCATGTGGATGTGAAGTATCATTTCATCAGGGAAATGCTCAAGGATAAGCAACTTCAGCTTGTCAAATTTCACACCACAGAAAATCATGTTGATCTACTTACAAAAGGACTTCCCTCAGAGAGCTTTGCGCATTTTCGCAAGCAGTTAGGTGTAGGGTAGTACATCACTTCTCTACATCTCTTGATATTAGCTTGTATAGTAGCTTCTCTCACACTTAAAGTACCACATTGGACTTTAAGTGGGAGGTTTTTGGGGTATAAAGCCCAATGTGATCGCCCAGGTAAGTGGGCGGGCCGCCAGGTATGTACACATATTCTTTTGTAAAAACCTAATAAGAACTCACTATGCTCTACACATTACAGTAGAGCGATTTCACCATATCGTCGTGCTCTTCTTCTCGCACTCTCTCTCGCATCGCACTTCCGCTCGTACTCCTTCAGAATCACCTTGGCTTACTTGGTCAAGGCCCTAAACCGATGCCCTGGGCTAATAGGGGTTAGCCGTCACCTTGGTAGGCTAGTAGGCTTTTGGAACGCCTTCTTCAAGGTTCAAGGATCCAAGAGTCGCACCTAGACTTGCCTTGGGGTGTTAGCGTTGTGATGTGCTTTATTTTTTTCAATGAATGACAAAAACAAAACTTCCATGAGCTTCAAAAAGATGTGACAATGTACTAATAGATCAAGAGCTTTTTTATAGCCCATAGACATGATAGACTTGAATGATTTATTAAAATTTGTAACATAGTTTTTAGGCTAGTAAGTTTATGAACTTGCATTAGCCTAGGGTTATAATTGATTGCTTGTGTTTCATGCATAAAATTGAAATTTTAAGTGGTTTAATCTTCATGATATTTTGAGTGTCTTTTTGTTTTATGTTGTCTAGTTTTTTTACTATGATTCACCCATCTTTTATCCTTGTTGGTCTTTGATGCTCATTACTTAAAATTGAAATTTTAAGTGGTTTAATCTTCATGATATTTTGAGTGTCTTTTTGTTTTATGTTGTCTAGTTTTTTTACTATGATTCATTGTACTTCATGTTTTTATCCTTGTTGGTCTTTGATGCTCATTACTTGTTCTTATGTTTTGCAGCTCAACATTTCTTCCATGGACTTGCTTTCTACCATGTCACCATGTCTTGCTTCACCGGCACACGAGGACGTGCGCCAACTTAGGAAGGGGGGAATGATAGCAGCGGCTAACACATGCTACACCAATTATGCACCAAGCCGTGGATGTGCTATAGTGCACAATATTTCATGTTCATTGTATAAGTCCTTGGGCTCATTTAGGAGTTCCAAAGTTGTATAAGTCTAGGCTAAAGAGCTCAACTTTATCCCATAGTTGAAGGGTTTGAGGCCCAAAGCTATAAAAAATCCCTATGCTTAATGAGAAGTCATGTTCTTCTCTTTGTAGAGTGGTGATCATGAGGCTCATGGGCTTTCCATGCCCATGTAGCTCTTGATTTCTAATAATCAATTACACTTTCTTTCTTATTAGTCTTCTTTGTTTGATTATGTGGAGTGAGATTGTGTTAGTGTGATGGTAGATCTCTAATCTTTTTTTTGAGTTAATCTCTTCTATCCACACCATTGGCCATGGTGTGTGAGGGCTATGCCTTCCTTCTCTTCCTCTCTCTCTACAAGGTGTGCGGTTAGTGTGTGTGCATACGTAGTCACATTGAGGGGATGTACCAAAATGGACACACTAATGCAGAGTAGGTATGTTAATTGCATGCTTGTGTAGCTGTGTGATTAAGAGTTGTGATTAGAGTGATTGTTGATGTGAGAGGTTAATTTCAATCACATGATTGTGTGCAAGTGATTAGCAAGTAGGAATGTGTGGTTCATTAGAGGAAACCCTTTCCATGGCTTCTCTCTACGATGAGTAGAAGGATCCCTTGAATCCTCTATGTCTATACATCCTATGCTCGTGCTTCCATGCCCTAGCCAGGTTGTAGATCCACCGAATCAAAAATTATGTGGGTTGCGATTAGGTCGTGCTACAATGCCTCCCTACACATGTAGATTTGAAAATTGGTCTCTATACATGGAAAACTCTGGCAAAAAAAATTCGTGGAGTACTTGGAAATATCTTTCAGCTATTGAATTGTTCATTCATATAAGGTAGGGGCCGTGTTAATACTATAGAGAGACATCGTATTTAGGGGGTTATATTAGTGCCTCATTTCTGTAGATAGGGGCTGGGCTACCATGCAAGGGATCATATATAGAGGGGGTTTACCTATCAAGATGCACATAGGTGGAATCTCCTTCCCTATATTTGTGAATCCCCTGTGGCATAATTTCCACGGGTCTTACTCTCAAGGCCAAGAGGCAAAGGTTGTTGCAAGACACCCATTTGCAATTCTTGTATTGCATGACCATGTAGTGTGTGAGAGTGACGAGCAGCTTGATTATAGATGGTATCCTCATCATTAACTAATTATTTATATTATTTACACAATTAACTATAAGAATTTAAATAAATATACATTAGAAGAAAGAATATTGACCATAGGTTGATCTCGGTGTGGGGTTGGTGCATGAGCATAAACACCCTAATCCACCTCATGTGAACATCATTGGCGTCATGGCCTTTGATGTAAGACTCAACATCTATCGCACCAACATGGAATCCATTCCCCTTCATAATAAACTGAAGATGCTCTCTTTGAAGGCTCTTCATGTCCCATCGTATGACAGTGGTCTCCATGGCTATAATATAGAGGCGATGGAGTACAAGAGGGATCTGAATATGTATTAAAAATAATAATTTAAATTTAATTTGACTAAACTACTAGTGTGAGTGTGAGTGTGAGTGTGTGTGTGTGTGTGTGTGTGCATGCATACATGCAGACATGCATAGACACACATATATACTTACATACATACATACTATTTACATACATACATAGATATATATATATATACATATAAATATATACATAAATTCATATATATATATATATATATATATATATATATATATATATATATATATATATATATATATGCGTACGTACATACATACTCAGATGCATACATACATGTATATGCAGATATATAAACACATACATACATACAATTTTACATGCAAACGTACATGTTGATTCCTCTTGTTGTGAACACAAACAAGCAGTATGCTATGATCCCTAAAAATAAGAGACCTCCGGGATTCCATGAGGAGTCATGGACCCACTTTCAACGGGAGATGCGATTATATGTAGCATTTTTGCATCAAAAAGTATGTAGTTTTACAATTTGAATTTCTAATTAAACTACTTATGTATTCACCTATAATGTAGCTTTAATCTCATTTTATTTTCAATGAATGCAATGTAGAAGGCAGCACAGGCTAGAGTGGCGAGCGGCCACACATCCCACTTGGGTCACATGGGCAAGGATGGCTTCATAGCCACTTTCAAAAGTATATATTTATAGATTTTCATAGCATAGTCACTTAGAATGATGTGACTAAGAGCAGCCCAAAACATTGTATCTGTTTTGTACAGGCAAGAGATTATGATCGACCTCTGACTCAAGCAAAGATCGTGATGGCGACATACCACGGAGACAAAGCCTTATAGCACATCCTTCCACTAGCACGCCATTTTGTGCGTAATATTTGTAACTTTGAGTTATCCGCTTAAGTATAAATGATTTTTAACTTGGTTTCTATTTGTTAGTTTATTTAACTTAACTTTTATGAATGCAAGAGTCTCATGGCAAGAGAGATCTCGAGCTTGTGCGAGAGAGGAGGAGGAGGATAGGAGAATAGATGAGGAGCGGGCAGGGGACGAACTTCACGTGTTGGGGGATAGGAGGATCATTCGGACTAGTCCGACATTGATACATAGCAGTAGCGTCATTTACATAGATGATCATGTTTGGGTATTGACATTGTATATATACATACATTGATGATCTATTGTTATGAGCGCATATAGAGCTAGAAGAGAGCAAGAAGGGGCGCTCACAATGTACAAGAACTTGGCCTTGATGATAAGCTTAATATTGATTATAAGACTTAATACTTTATTAAGAGAGCTAGACACAAGACTTGGATTACATGACTTGAGTACAAGACAAGGCTTGATTGCAAGGACACGACTTGAACATACAAACTAGAAGAGGGATTTCCTCATAGGAGGCTCACAACTAATGCTGGCAAGACGGAGGGGCTTATGGCCCAAGACCCCTATTTATACTAGTGCTTGAGGAGGTTATTTGAGGAGGTTAGGACTTTTTAGGTTCTTCTTGAGGAGGCTAGAACCTTCTCGATCCTTCTAGTTCTTCTAGAACCTTCTGGATCCTTCTTCAACTTTCCAGAGCTTTCCAGAAACTTCTAGATTCTTCCCGAATCTTCTCCATGCTTCTAGAAACTTCTAGAATCTCCTTGATACTTTTAGAACTTCTAGAATCTTCTAGATTCTTCTAGATTCTTCTAGAGCCTTATAGCGATGATGTAGGGGATGACATAGGCGATGATGCGCGCAGCGTCTGACTCTCAAGCATCCATGACATTACCCCCTCCTCTAGCGACGAGTTCCACGAGGACTAGTGGTGTTCCTTGAGTTGGGCTTCCATGGATGTTGTTGATGGAACTCTTGGACTTTGAGAGATGCATTTTAGATTGTGTGTTGGTTCCCAGGTTTGTTCACTAACATCATAGCCTTTCCAATGCACCAAGTACTGTAACCTGCCATGCGAAACTCGAGAATCTAGGACTTTCTTGGCCTCGTATTTGTCATGTCCTTGAATCTCAACCGGCGGAGGTGGTTGGAGGGCTCTTACTGGGATCTTAGATGTGTGACAAGGTTCTAGGACTGAGACATGAAAGACCGGATGGATTTTCATGGATGAGGGCAATCGGAGTCGATAGGTGACTAGATTGACTTGACGAATAATTTTAAACGGGCCAAGCCTTCGATAATCAAGATTTTGATAGGGACGAGATGAACGTAGATAACGTTGGAGGAGCCACACTTTATCCCCTTTTTTGTATTCTGGATGCTGCATGCGATGGAGATCTGCACTTTCCTTTTACTTGTATTGAGCTTCTTTGACTTGAGTCCTACCAAGCACCGAGCAAGATTTACCGAGCAAACACAAAAACCGAGGGATATCTAGGGAAAATACACACACACACACACACACCACAGGAGAAGGAATTATTTTTTTCCATTTTCAAGTCATGATTACGGTTTGAACATTGTACCATGGATCTCGCACCATCCTTAGCCGCAACCTCAATGTACACTCACAAGGCAAAAATCAACACATCAAAGTAAATAAGCGGGCTTCAAATAGTGATTTGCTTTTGCAAATCATTCTAAACCACATCAATAGTTGGCTAATTGCTATCAAATATTGAAATCAACATACATAGCTTGCAAAAGTAAAATCTAAGTAAGGGGAGACACTCAAAAAATGACATGTCCATGACCAAAAGAAATGGAATGCTCATAAATGATTGAACGGGTTCCTAGCGGGAGGTCTATTCTCCTCATCCACTACATTTGCAGAACTCATGCCTCTCGCCTATCGTGCCCTCTAAACTAGGGATGAAGAAGAGGCAACACAAATATCAAAATCAAAGCGTCGTCTCACTATCCAATGTTTCACAAGCACGTCTTGAAGAGAGACATGCTCTGAGAACAGCAGCAGTCCCACAACCAAAATTCAAATAAAGAACCTTTGGCCTACACAAAATCTCCACACAAGTCTAGCAATGAAAGAAGGGCTACATTGCATGTATCCTCTCCATGCAAGCCCATACTCCATATTTGTGTAAGCGAACTCTGGTAAGTAGTGTCGCATGATGGTATCTGTAGGAGTCATGTCCATTGCCCGAAAAAATGGCATGTTCCCATCAAGGTATAGTGGAGGTCGTGCACCACGCCTATGAATGAAGAACAACATTGAACTATCACACTACACAGAAACATGAAAACACTTAGAATGGAATATTTTAATTATTCCATACACAAGCTCTGTGTGCCAATAGCGTCTGTCAATTATAAACGACAATGAAATTACTAAACCATGGGTTCATTTTCACACCGTAGCCAGCCCTACAATTTTCTTCCTCAAGGGAGACAAGATAGGTATTAAAAGCACACTCGTAAGTTTTTGTAGCAAATTATCTTTGGATTTTGCAAAATCCCGCCTATACATCTATTTTAGACAAATATGAATCACTAAGATTTAGCAACCTCATAACGAGACACCGATCATTTACATCACAATGAATTTGATGCAATTCGTCTCAAGCATGAGAAAGGGAGAAATCCATGGAAATAATCTCAAGGGTTTACATTACTAATGACAACAACGTCTAGAGTCACAACACTCCATGCGCTTGACAACCCATCTCCCAAAATCCCATGCAATTCAACCCGAGCATATTTACTTCTTTGTGCACCCAAAAAGTTGGTCGTTATTAATAACCATGGCAACTTCAATGTTCGGGAAAAGTGTGCCTTGGCTTAGCCTTGAGCCAATTGAAAAATCAAAATAACCTGTTGAAGGGAGGGGGGAAAGAAGAAAATCCGCTTGGAAAATTCAAGTAAATAGAGTTAAATTGTAAAAAACGCCATATATTTTGAAAAAATTCCTTCTTGAATCTACCCTAAAGGAAATTTTGTATGCTTGTGAAATTGATTTTTTTGAACATTGATGGGAAGTCGCTATGCTCTATATTTAGGACACACTCCTTAACCATTGCGCGTCAGCACGAAATCCATTAAGATATAGTCCCAATTATGGTGCCCATATGCTCTTCTCATTCCATTTAATTTCAAGCTCAATCCGGAGAGGACTGTTAACCATTCCGCGTTGGTGCAGAGGCTAATCCGATAAGGTCCCAAGAGTGCTCCATTTTAATTGCTTGTCATCCCACATCGTCAAACTTCCCAATCCATTGCATTTCCTATCTATCTGGACAAGGCCATTGAGCATACCGTGTCAGCGCGGAACTAGTTATGGCATGATCCCATTTTACAAAAAAGAGCTAAAGATTTCACAGTAAATCAAAATAGAGCTAATAATTTCCCAATCAACATCACATATATTCCTTTATCTACCACACCTAGGCCTTTCTTCATGCTTTGACATGCTCAAGAGTCAATACGTATCCAAAACAAAAAGAGCATTGAAGTGCGTGAGCTGATTCCGCCAAGCCAAGCTACTGTTGGGTTCGCTTTGCATGTGTTGTTGATGTTCCTATTCAATGTTTGACTATAGAAAAATGGGATTGTACCCTAAACTGTATTGTGCAAGCACGAGAGAAGTTAGGGAAGTGTCCCATGAAAGATGCACCGACGGAGTAGGGCCAAGTCCCACTTGATGTTTAGTTTGCTTCTTTGCTCCTAAGGCACTGCTAATTTGGTTTGTTTAATTGATGACTTTATGAATGAACACACTTTCCTTAAACCATACACTCCTATTCTAAATTTGAACGCTGGCTCTGTGTTGTGTGCATGCTTACACTTATTTGTTTAATACAAAATGTTGATTTTAATAGCACGTTTTCTGTCCTTAAACCTCCCGCGTCGGCGCGGTACTAGTTAGGGGCGGGTCCCAACATTTTGTTTAATACAAAATATTGATTTTAATAGCACGTTTTCTTCCCTTAAATCTCCCGCATCGGCGCGGTACTAGATAGGGGTGGTCTCGACGTTATTAAAGGGACAAACACTTTGCATGCACTTTAGCTTCATGTGTTTGGCCCTTATGGTCCCGCGCCGACACAGTATGGACTAGCGCCGAGCAAGTTATACAAGAAGCAGCTACTTCAGCTCCCCAGCTATAACCTGTCCTTCAGCCTGACCCCATTTGGAGCTACTACAGCTTGTAGCCCGAATGAGAGAGACTAAGAGTAAAAAAATGTTAATTTCGATACGTTTTCTGCCCTTAACTCTCCCGCGCCGGCGCGGTACTAGTTAGGGGTAGGTCTCGGTGTTATTAAAGAGAGAGAATGAGACAGGCGGGGAGCTGTGCCCACCTCTATAATTTTCTTTTCATAGCTTTTCCCTACAAGAAGTTTCTTTTGCGTGCCATCCCTAGACTAGTGGGTGTGTCACCGTGTGTGTGTGACGGAAGGAGGGACAGAGAGGACTCCGCAGTCTGAAGAGAGAGAGCAATTGGACGGAGTGGCAGAAGATGCATGCACAGGTAAAGAGAACTGTTGAGTTTTGACTCCTATTGGAGCGTGTACAAAGCTACGCGAGTCTGCACTCTGCAACATGGGAAGATACCCTCTTGCGTTTGTGTGTGCCACCTGGTCACCTAGTGTAGTAAGAGCTGCCCGTGGTTGGTGAAAGCCTCGCGGCGCTTGATGCATGCCCAGGAAATATCATTCAGCAATCTCTCTCTCTCATTCAGCTGTACTGATAGAAAATTTGGGCCGAGCTGAGGCAAGGGGAAGCTAAGCTGCTCAGTGTTCCGTGCTCTGCATGCCCTACGGTTTTCCACCACCAAGACTCTTAGCTAGTCGGGCACGTGATCATTGCGACCTTTTGCATGAACATTTTTATCCAAGATCTGTCCCTAAAGGTCCCGCGCTATGTCTTTATTGGATTAACGATGCAAAAAGAAAAACCCAGATGGCGGAGCGCACACCTTCTTTGCAGATACAGCTAGCGCCATTTGTTCCCTATAATGCTGGGACGTGCCCCTAACTGGTACCGCGTCGGCACGGGAGCGTAAAGGGCAGAAAACGTGTTGTGAGGCTTATGAAAATTTATGTTGTGTATTATACAAATTATGAAAAGTAATGTTGTGTATTAAACAAATTAGACATTTTGGCATGTTGCAAGAAATTTACCCTGTTTATTGCCAATTACAGACAGTGTATGACCTTTTCTTCATGCTCTCAACCGGCATTTTTAAATTCTCTCCGTCTTCAAAAGGCCAAAATGAACTATGAGACCAAAGTGATACAATCTTGGTTGATCTAATACAATGTCTGGTAAAGCGAAAAACTAAAATCATCATCATCATCATCAATGCCCGAGGATGTCTAGCATCAAGATTCGTTCAAGAAAGTATTGGATCGGCCTTTGAAGTTTTCTATGAAGCTTTCTCATCTTATTGCTGAGTCCTTGCTCTAAAGAAGTCAATGATCGGCCTCTATGAATGTCTCTCACTATCTAATCTCCTCAAGAAACTCTCCCTGTGCCTACATAGCTGTACCAAAAACAACCTGAGGCATATCTAATCCTGATATCTCATGACTCTAGCCAACGGTCCAAAGCGCTCTCTGAATAGACAATGAAAGTGGCCTCGTATTTCATAGTAGACTAGACAATGACAAATGTGACGTAACTCTGTCTCTGGGTCTATATGACACAACTGACAAGTCCTGGCCTCTATTGGTACTCTCCTAAATCTGCCTGTCTCAATATCTAATTGATGCGATGATGTGCGCATCTGACCAATAGCCCATCGTATCCCATAGGATAAATGAGTGTCCATAACTAGTCCAGTCTGATCACATATTCATCCTTTTTTAGTTGGAGAAGATGTTCTCTATGAAAAGACATCTTTGTGCCCAACTCTTGTGCCTGCTGTATCCAAGTGCTCCTCGTATCTAGCTAAATTAGATCCTGATGTATGAGTCTAGTGATCTTCATTCGTGTGACAGATAGAGAGAGTGCATCCACACACACACACACACACACACACACACACACACACACACAGAGAAAGTTTAAAGAATATTTGATTTATTTCATTACCTTGCATGTTTAAGATAAAACATGCAATTCTCATGCATGTCTTCTCAGTGCACCCCCAATGTACGTACAACTCTGACCTCTTTAGCTAGCATGACGACAGGAGATGCTCATCTTGGAAGCGATAAGCCACAAGTTTAATTCTCCAATAGTGGCAAGATATGTGGGCCCATTAAATAAAAGTGACAATTGCCAATGGTTTTGTGTCGTTCTTCGCGTACGTACAAGCATGGCCGATGTAGTTGGCATGGAGACATGAGTTGCTCATCTTGGAATCTGTAAGCCACAAATTCAATTATCCAAGAGTGACAAGAAATATGGGCCCATTAAATAGAAGTGCCAATTGCCAAAGTTTTTGCTTCCACAAAACAGAGTTGTTATTGTCACTACACTTGTTTAAATTGTACCACATAGCAAGCACAATGCTTCTGCCTCTCGGAGTCTCTAGCTAGAGAAGAAGGTGCCTCAAATGGTTTGGGCAATTAGACGCACAAAGTTTGATAGAAAAATGACGTGTTTTGGTGTTCTTTCAGATACAACAATTCAGATAATGTGCAAAATGGTGTTTTTGCACCATGTTTTTGGGGAAGGATGTCAAACCAAGAGGAATTATGGAGGGGTTCATATGGTTTTACAAAAATATTAACACTCATGATTTAAATATTGATGAGATGATTATTGGACCCCCTGGGCCAAACCCAAGGATGTATGTTGTGGAAGAGGGAACCTGCCTACTTTCATGGGAGGTTGAGTTGTTCAAAAAAAATGGATTTGAGCTACAAGGCAATACTTTGACAGCACAGATGAACAGCTATTGAGCAATGTGGAGCACAACCTAGCTCTTTCTGTGCTAAATTCAAAGATGAAAAGCATTAGGGCCAATTTGGATGAAAAAAGGGTTGTTTAGGGTTTCTCTACTCTTGATCTAAGGGTTAAGGAGAAGCCACGTGTACAAAAGTATGGCACTTTTGTACACGTGTCAAGATCTCCTTCACTTGATTTTGGAACATTTTGCACTATTTTAGCCATAACTTTTGCATATGAACTCCAAATAGTGAGCTCAAATGGTCCATGGGTGGCCCTTGATGACCTCTATCCAATGAGTACCCATGTTGAATAGTTTTGGTCATATCTTCATGGTCTTTTTTAGGTTGCCCCCATTTAGATCCTTACACAGCCCTTTTTTCATCCAAATTGGCCTAGAGTTTTTTCATCCATATTGGCTATATTGATTTTAAAATTAACCAAAGACTTCAATGGAAGGATCACATTGGGTCGAAGCATGCATGCAAAACTAGTGAGAGAGGTTATTTTGGTACCTAATGTGTCGCATGTTTTTATTGTTAGCACTTGAGGATCTTTTTAAAAGGGGGTGACAGATGCTATGACCATTGCAAACTTCCCTCGATGTACTTCTGAGGATTTCCCAAAAAAGACAATCAATGCCTCACATGTGTGCCTTGCAAACACATGAACTTGTGTATTTTCGTGTCCTTGGGTTTAACTTTATGGCTCATGAGTTTATGCATTAGGATACACTAACAAAATTGGAGTTGTTCTAGGTATTGGGTGGGGTTAGAGTTTCAGCCTAGCCTCAAATTTACAAGGCTAAGGTTTATGGTCCAATTTAGATTGGCCATTTTTTGGATTCCTTGCAATTTCCATTGGAGGAGGGGTGGTGCCTAGAGTTTTGATAGATTATGCTATATAATCAAACACAGATTTATATTGTAGCAACAATCACCTTCATATGCTCAAGTTTTCAATCCTCTACGGATTGACCATTTTGTTGGACTGTCTATACTTGATAGTATGGCAAGGCTTAATAAAAAAAGAAAATTTGTGTTACAATTCTCTTTACTTTCGCTCGAAAAATGACACACTCGGTTTTTTTTGCTCGGTGTATGGATTTCCTCCTTTGACATGAATTGTAAGTTCTTTGTGAATTGCACATAATTGTTGTGTAAGATGAATAGCAACTAGATTCTTGACTTGATAGTGTTTGTGGATATCCTGTTTGGGATGTTGACCATAATTAGCAAAGAATGGAGTGTGACGGGTGGAGGCATGAAAACTATTATTATAGGAGAATTTTGCTAGTGGTAGGAGCTTGACCCAATTATCCTTGTGATAATTGATAGTACAACGGAGATACTGTTCCAAAACTTCATTTACTCTCTCTGTTTGTCCCATCACTTTGTGGGTGATTGTTTGAGGAGAGGTTCATTTGTACTCCGAGTAGCTTGAATAAGCTTTTCCAAAATCTAGAGATGAATTGTGGGCCTCGATCAGAAACTATGTCATCCGGTAATCCGCGATAACTATAGATATGTTGTAGAAAGAGTTTGGTCGTACCTTCGCTGGTGATGGTTTTAGTGGTTGGAATGAAGTGTGCCATTTTTGTAAACCGATCCATGACTACTAAAATGGAGTCAAATCCTTGTGACAAGGGTAGCTCTACAATGAAATCCATGGAGATGGATGACCATGGTTTGGTTGGAATGGGCAAGGGATATGTGAGGGCCATACCCAGACTCGACCCTACTCACCTCTCTCAGTCCTCCAGACAGTTCTAGGGAGTGATGTAGATCTATCTACAGGTATCCCTCCCACTTGGGACCGACATTAAAATAGGACTCCGGCCTATCTCGAATGCCAACCCAAGGGGGTACGTCCCTTCAGTCAATGATTCTATCCAATTCTCATAATCAATCTGTCCTTGACAGCTTTCTGCGCCCAAAAATCGTGGTCCTTAGTCTTGATTCTCTTGATCTTTAACTTGAGGATCTGCTCTTGCTTTCTTGTTCTCCCTTGGTTCATGGCGATAACCCCTTTTTCCTAACAAGCAAGTATGGAAGTTATCACTTTCCCCTAAGAAGAGGGATCTTGCAATCCTACCTGGTCTCGCTCGTCCCCGATTACCCATTTTTTTTCCCACGTAGTCCTAGCGTTTAACATAAAAATTTTAAATCAGCATCCGGTCATTTGACCCTGCGGATCCGCCCACCCACCGAAACATTTCATGAAAATCCCTTCCCGAGGTAGTACTTAACTACTACAAAATCAGGAAGACAGTAGTCTATCAGACATCATCAAACAACAAGCAGCATGCAATCTGTTGCATACCCTTGTTCAGGAAAATTCATCTGGATGTTCCCACGAGATCTTTATTTAGAAACTTTTAATTCATTTCCTTTCCTTTACCTGCTATAATTAGCTTGTAACTAGTTTCCTAACTAATCATGTAACACATTTCATTTCAACCAATTCATTTTACCTCCCCATTCAAGCCAAGATAATCGGTTACAAGCCATCAAAATGGCATCACCTTCACAATATTTCCCAGAATAAAGTGTTTGGGAAAGTCTCATCAAGTAATTTAATCATTCCTTCCTAAGCATTTTATTTCGAGAGGTATAGCACCATCTGTGAGACAAATGCACATGATAGCCCCTATATTCCTAGCCTTTCCAGTTCCTTTTTAAGCAACCAAGTCAAAAAAAATTTATTAATTAAATTCACATCATCCTCCCTGAGTATAAGCTTCTCATCCAACTATTGGCATTAGGCCATACCCGGATTATGGCCGATTTCCAATAAGATACCGCAGGTACTTCACCCGGTCGGGCAAAAATAAAACAAACCCATTCATCCCTTATCCCTCGGGCATGAATGACCTAGGTATAACAACTTGTCGTTAAGCTGCCCTAGCCAAAAAGGGCCAATCTCCGACGAGTTCCCCAAGAGAATCTTCTCAATGGGCCAGCCTTTCAATCAAATTGACCCCAAGAAGATCCATATTGGTTTCCGGTCATTTCCAAACAATCTTCAAAACTCTTAGTTAAATCTATGTTTTGCAATGGGCTATCCCTATCACCTCTCGAGATTCCTTTTTAACTCCTAGTTGGTAATTCCCAGGTTCATTCATTTATAAACCTTAATTTCTACTTTCATTAATTATCTACCAGCCAAGTTTATTTAGAAAATACAAGCGAGTTTTTGTCATAGGCAGTTTAATGGTTAATGTCTCTTCGGAAAAGCCATCTTTTTAAGTTTAATCCCCGTTTTGTCGATTCCCAGGTTTTTGCAATCCTTTGCCATCCATGGGGCATCTCCATGGAAGCTTGTAGAGTTTTCAGTTCAAACAACACCGAGATCAATTCCGCGAAGTTATCCCCTATCTCCCCCATCCCGTATTAACAAACAAACTTGAAATTGAAAACTGTGACAATACCAAAAATTGAACTACTTCTATCGAGCTTAGACAACTACTCTTTTATTATGGTACCTAGCTTTCCATTTTAGAAAGCTAGAAGGTCATCCTATAATTTATGAGTTTTTTTTAGCTTTCCATTAAAGCTTAAACCTAAAATACAAGGTAGTCACTAAAGGTTACATCTAAGTGCAAAGTTACCATTAAAGCTTAGCTTACGAGAGCAAATCTACCTTTGAAGCTTAGCTTTATAATGCGTAGATACTCTTATCACTTAACCCTAAGTGCAAGGTTTCCATTAAAGCTTAAAACCTAAAAATGCAAGGTAATCACTAAAGCTTACATCTAAGCGCAAAGTTACCATTAAAGCTTAGATTACGAGTGAAAATCTACCTTTGAATCTTAACTTTATGATGCGTAGATACTCTTATCACTTAACCCTAATTGCAAGGTTTCCATTAAAGCTTAAAACCTAAAAATGCAAGGTAATCACTAAAGCTTACATCTAAGTGCAAAGTTATCATTAAAGCTTAGCTTACGAGTGCAAATCTACCTTTGAAGCTTAACTTTATGATGCATAGATACTCTTATCACTTGACCCTAATTGCAAGGTTTCCATTAAAGCTTAAAACCTAAAAATACAAGGTAGTCACTAAAGCTTACACCTAAGTGCAAAGTTACCATTAAAGCTTAGCTTACTAGAGTAAATCTACCTTTGAAGAGTAATTTAATGATACATAACTACCATTAATACTTAACCCTAATTCCAAGGTTACCATTAAAGCTTAAACCTAAAATGATGTACATAAACCTTTCTATTATTAAAACACATGGATTAATTAATCCTACTAGAAATGAAGATTATCTCCTCTAAACAAGAGGGAAGTGGAGTTGAAGTCCTTCTTGAAGAGATGTGAGGCTCAAGGAGGAAGGAAAGGGATTTATGGTGAAGAGGAAGGAGAGATGAACTTCTTCACAAAACCCTCAAGGGTTTGGCCTTCAAGAGAGGAAGAGAGTTGAGGGTTTAGCCTTCAAGAGAGGGAGAGAGCAAGAGCAAGGTTTAATGGAAACCTTGATTTACTTAAGCATAGTCTTGAGCATGGCAAGTATGCAAGTAGCTTAGCAATATGTGTCTAAAAATACAAAGGAGAGGGGGTGTTTATATAGGAAATGGTGGGTGGAATTCTTTTCTCAATTCCTATTGGACCCCAATTCTCTTCTCAAATGCTATAGGACCCTATTTCTCTTCTCAAATGCTATTGGACCCCAATTCTCTTCCTATATTCCTATTGGACCCCAAGTTTCTTCTTAGTTCTTATCTCTTAACTTTATCTTTCGATCAAGTTAGTCCCTTTTTCTCCCAGTTCCCGATCTAGATCAGTTCCCACGCGGATCTTCACGAAGAAGTATAAAAATAATCTTAATCTTTTTGGAAAAATATAGGGATGACGTAATTTCTTATCCAAAATATCCTTGTCTTTTTATTATGGAGTAAAGTCTCGTTGTCCGCATGATTTCTTTGTCGGCCTTGCTTTTTTTTAATTATTTTCAGTGTTTGTCGGTCTTGCTTTTTCTAAATTATTTTCTACACTGAAAAAAGTTCTGAATGGCTCTAGGGTTTAGGGAGGAACCTTACAAACTCCCCAACAAAAGAAAAGAGTTGTTCTCAGCTCGGGACATGCTTTAGAGAGTAGTCAGACTCAATCTTCGGTCAACTTTTGATTGAATATGGTCAATAACTTTAGGGTATTTAGATTTAAGGATAGTGAAGTTGGTATGTACCTATTTTTTAGTGTTGTCTCAAAAGTCTTAATCATAAAGAAGTCTTAATGACTCGGGGTTACTTTAATTACTGAGTGTGATCTTACTCAACTAGGTATTTTTCCTTTTGTGTGGTCGGATTGTGTTTCTCTTGTTAGGTCTGAAGATCATTTCTTCACTTCGCTCTCTATCTAGCCTTAATACGCTTACCATTCTTACCTAAACTTTAACCTTTTTCCGTTTTGAGAGTGGACTCATTTCTCTATTGATATCATCCAACTAATACCATGTTCTTGACAGTGAAAGGATTTCATCCTCATCTTTCAATCAAATCTTGCAATATCTCCTCCCTTGTGTACCCAATTTATTTCCTCCATCCTTATTTCTCTTATATCTATAGCTTATCTTTCAATTGGTAATCAGATATTCCACGTATCATAACAATTAGACTTGTAAAACACCATAGACGATTTGAATCTCAAAAGAATTGATTGACTAGAGATGCTTGAATTCCAAAAACAAATTACCTCAAAGTGCCATCGATATCTTGAAGAATAATTATAAGTTGTTCCGAAGAACCAACCAAAAATATGATCAAGGGTTTGGACAAAAGGGAGATATTGGTTTGATTCCAAAAGGTCCACAATATTTGAATGCAAGCTTACGGAATTTCCCTAGCTTTAAGGAGCTGCGTTTGGGCTTGACTCTGAGGAGAACTTATTCGTCTTTGCTAAAGCTTCTAGTGGAGCGGTGAAGATCAACGTAGCTCTTCTGTCTATCACTAGCTCTCTTCAGGTTGTCTCTAATGACTAGAAGTTGGTGATCTATCTCTTCTAGGGTAGACCTAGCGACAGGAACATGAAGAGCTAGGTTAGCTAATCGAAGAGGGACTAAACATTCCTGACCATACAAGGCTTTAAAGGGTGACATTCCGATGCTGCGATGGTGAGAAGAGTTATAAGCAACTCAACTAGGGAAAGAAACTTGATCCATTTCTGGGGTTATTGGTAACAGCATGCTCGAAGCATATCTTCAATGACTTGATTCACTCACTCTCAGTCTCCGGATGATATACTGAGCTAAGATTCAATTGGGTACCTAGAGCTCGAAACATGGCTTGCCAAAACTTAGAAGTAAAGTTGGCATCCCGATCACCGATGATTCTTGCAGGGATTCCATGTAATCTTACTACCTCTTTGAAAAATACTTGGGCTATGTCGATGACGGTAACTGTCTGCTTGACTGGAATTAGATGAGCCACCTTAGTGAGCTTATCTAGTATGACAAAAATAAAATCATAGTTTCCAGTTGTCTTTGGAAGACGAGTGACAAAGTCCATACTCAGACAATTCCCACTTTATTTGAGGAATATCTAGGGGCTGAAGCTTTCGAGGTAGTAAAGAAGACCATCTGCTAAGGTATAGTCAGTTAAGTGTTCCCTCTGGTTATGAGCTTAAATCTCTTGTGGAAGAGGTCTAAAATAGGGGTCTTCCTAAATTTGTTGTTGAACTTCCTTGGTAAAGAAGAGCTAAGGAGTGAAATTAGTCAGGGTTGATGAGGACGTGATTGCTGGTCAAGAGATCTTTGAGTCTATTGAAGGTAGCATCTCTCCCCAACAAAAAAAGAAAGAGCTGTCCTCAACTCAAATAAAATACGTAATTGATGAAGCTTCTTGGATATGTCTCACGACTTAACTTCTTGTTAACGCTTTCAACTTGACTTCTCTCTTACACTTCTTCATCCCCCAAAAAAATGCTAATATAATATTGGGGTCATGGAAAATCTTTCTTAATAAGCTATCTTCTTGAATAAGTCATCGCGTTTGTGGCTTCTTCGATACGCTACTTCTTCTTTATAAGCTACTGGCAACCCTTCTTTATCAGCACTTGTTATCGTCTTATTTTTGCGATATTCACTCTCTTATAACTTAGTCATTTTCTTATCTGATGGCGTCTTGGCAAGAAGACTTGGTTCTTCTTGTATGCATCTCTCACTTGCAGAGTGCAGATGAGACAGTTAAAAGACAGTTCTTAGAGCGATACAAAGGTCTCCTCTTCCCTTAGCCAAATTCTTGTGTCGGCCAGACGATATGGAAGACATGGTGACATCTCACAAGAGTGACTCTCTGGGGTAGAGACTCATTTTCGCAACAATACCCGACTTGCTATGGTTACAGAAGCTCTAGGACTTGGCTCTCGATACTACTGCGTCAAAAGGACACAAGATCCTGGGTTCTCTGCAAGGTTGTTCTTACTTGTGCAATTTATCCCCCATTCTAAGATTTTCCTTGATACCATCTGGAGTCTTCCTCTTAGAGGTCATTTTCTCTTCTCAGCTCATACCCGAGAAATTGCTCAAGCTGTTTCTCCTAGAACCATTCCAGAGGGTGAGCATCCTAACATGTGTGGTGCTTGCAATACTTGGTTATGTGACCATATATTATAGGATCTTCGTGAGCTGTAAACTTTCTTTCCTCTCTTTGTAATTACTTCCTACCTCCCTTGTAATCCTTTTTGGCTTTAATTGAAGAAATAACCCTTTCTGAAAAAATTGAGTATTGTTACTATTTCTTTTTCCTCAAATGTCAATCTCTCTTCTTCAATCGCCAATGAGTTTTTAATGACTTCATTTTACTGTGTACTTTTAATTTCTGCAAATGGTCTTTCATCTGCAATAGTCTTGGGTAAAGATTCCCACTTTAAAGTTCTTGGCTAAATCATAAGTTTGCTTTCTTATTCTTCTCAAGTCTTTGAATGATCCGTAGAATTTGTGAGCTTATCTCTTGCACTTTCCCATATTTAAGGGACTTCTTTTGGTCGGACTAAAAAAAAAACACTTGGTCATCACTTGCACTCTTAGGACTCTTTCTTATGACTTACAATTTGGCAATCCAATTCTTCACTTGATTTAAAAAATCCTTCTGTCTGAAGGTTATCTTGGTACGATTTACAGTAATCTTGAATTCATGAAGTCCTAACAATAGAAAACTTGGAAAATCTGCAACTCTTGCGCTCAACAAGAATTCTTCAATTCAGTGGATAAGTACTCAATTTTTCATTGTACTGATGTAAACAAAAATGCCATCATTGCCATTCCATGTAATCTTCCAATCCTCATAAATTTCAACCTTCATAAATCTCTCATTTATGAGCTTCCTAAAAAAGTTCCAGCATAGCGAGCCTTCGCTCTAGCATCGCAATTTCCATCCTCTCATAGATAATCTGTTGAATTTCTTCTGACAAATCCCCAGCCATCTTAAAAATTATTGAATAATTTATTGGAACATCAAGACTTCATTTTGTAATATAATTGAAATTTGGGTGCCAATAAGATACCGTGGGTACTTCACCCGGCTGGGCAAAAATAAAACAAACCCATTCATCCCTTATCCCGCGGGCATGAATAACCTAGGTATAACAACTTGTCGGTTACGCTGCCCTAGCCGAAAAGGGACAATCTACGACAAGTTCCCCAAGAGAATCTTCTCGATGGGCCGGCCTTTCAATCAAATTGACCCCAAGAAGATCCATCTTGGTTTCCGGTCATTTCTAGACAATCTTCAAAACTCCTAGTTAAATCTATGTTTTGCAATGGGCTATCCCTATCACCTCTCGAGATTCCTTTTAACCCCTAGTTGGTAATTCCCAGGTTCATTCATTTATAAACCTTAATTCCTACTTTCATTAATTATCTACTAGCCAAGTTTATTTAGAAAATACAAGCGAGTTTTTGCCATAGGCAGTTTGATGGTTAATGTCTCTTCTGAAAAGCCAACTTTTTAAGTTCAATCCCCGTTTTGTCGATTCCCAGGTTTTTGCAATCCTTTGCCATCCATGGGGCATCTCCATGGAAGCTTGTAGAGTTTTCGATTCAAACAACATGGAGATCAATTCCGCGAAGTTATCCCCTATCTCCCCCATCCCGTATTTGCAAACAAACTTGAAATTGAAAACTGTGACAATACCAAAAATTGAACTACTTCTATCGAGCTTAGACAACTACTCTTTTCTTATGGTACCTAGCTTTCCTTTTTAGGAAGCTAGAAGGTCATCCTATAATTTATGAGTTTTTTTTAGCTTTCGATTAAAGCTTTAACCTAAAATACAAGTTAGTCACTAAAGTTTACATCTAAGTGTAAAGTTACCATTAAATCTTAGCTTACGAGAGCAAATCTACCTTTGAAGCTTAACTTTATGATGCGTAGATACTCTTATCATTTAACCCTAATTGCAAGGTTTCCATTAAAGCTTAAAACCTAAAAATGCAAGGTAATCACTAGAGCTTACATCTAAGTGCAAAGTTACCATTAAAGTTTAGCTTACGAGTGCAAATCTACCTTTGAAGCTTAACTTTATGATGCATAGATACTCTTATCACTTGACCCTAATTGCAAGGTTTCCATTAAAGCTTAAAACCTAAAAATACAAGGTAGTCACTAAAGCTTACACTTAAGTGCAAAGTTACCATTAAATCTTAGCTTACTAGAGTAAATCTACCTTTGAAGCGTAATTTAATGATGCATAACTACCATTAATACTTAACCCTAATTCCAAGGTTATCATTAAAGCTTAAACCTAAAATGATGTACATAAACCTTGCTAGTATTAAAACACATGGATTAATTAATCTTATTAGAAATGAAGATTACCTCCTCTAAACAACAGGGAAGTGGGGTTGTAGTCCTTTAGAAAGAGATGTGAGGCTCAAGGAGGAAGGAAAGGGATTTATGGTGAAGAGGAAGGAGAGATGAACTTCTTCACAAAACCCTCAAGGGTTTGGCCTTCAAGAGACGAAGAGAGTTGAGGGTTTGGCCTTCAAGAGAGGGAGAGAGCAAGATCAAGGTTTAATGGAAACCTTGATTTACTTAAGCATAGTCTTGAACATGGCAAGTATGCAAGTAGCTTAGCAATATGTGTCTAAAAATACAAAGGAGAGGGGGTGTTTATATAGGAAATGGTGGGTGGAATTCTTTTCTCAATTCCTATTGGACCCCAATTCTCTTCTCAATTCCTATTGGACCCCAAATTCTGTTCTCAAATGCTATAGGACCCTATTTCTCTTATGAAATGCTATTAGACCCCAATTCTCTTCCTATATTCCTATTGGACCCCAAGTTTCTTCTTAGTTCTTATCTCTTAACTTTATCTTTCGATCAAGTTAGTCCCTTTTTCTCCCAGTTCTCGATCTAGATCAGTTCCCACGCGGATCTTCACAAAGAAGTATAAAAATAATCTTAATCTTTTTGGAAAAATATAGGGATGACGTAATTTCTCTGGGATCAACGGAAGGGGATAGCGATTCTTGACGGTGATCTTGTTTAGGCCCCTATAATCCACGCACATCCGGAGAGTTCCATCCTTCTTTTTCACAAAGAGTATTGCAGATCCTGCTGGGGACTTTGAATTGCCATATGAACCCCTTAGCAAGATTATCATCAATATTTTTCCGTAATTCTACCAATTCGTCTTGAGATAGCTTGTATATTGGGCCAAAAGGGGGATGGGTTCCCTCCTGAAGCTCTATAGCACAATCATATGGTCGATGCTCTGGTAAGAGGCCTGCATTCTTCTTCTCGAAAACATCATTGTAATCTTGATATTGATGTGGTAATGCCTCCATGATTTTTGTTGTTGACGTGTCAGTTGGTGTTGCAAATATCAGGAAAGTTGGATACTTTTTGGTTACACGCATGAAGACCTTGGCTCCAAGATATATAGGCCTATTATGCCTTCCCTTCTTCTTTTGGACTTTTTGTGGTTCAATTCTTCGAGCCATCCAATCGATGTCAGGATTATGTAATTCAGGCCATGGTAGCCCAATAACAATGGACTGCTTGGGCTTTGTATAATATTGAACGCTATTCTTGAAACATGCTCCTGCAATGTTACTTCTATGGGGCGAGTTTCACACTTGACATCCCCTGAAGCGAGGGCACGACCATCAATGACTTCTACAGTTGCTGGATTAGACTTCTCCACAAGTGGTGTGCCTTGTTCTTTTGCAAATTATTTGTCCATGAAGCACGATGTTGCACCTGAATCTAGTAATGCTTCACAATCCATGTGCCTACCCGGCATATGGATCTTGACTGTTAGCATAAAACTTGAAGTGGAATCAGCGGGAAGAAAGAGACCTTTTTTTCTTTTGTCCAACCGGTCAGCCTCTATTGGGGTTGGACGTCCATGTTTTCCGAACACGTTGAGGCCATTGCACCATGAACCTTCATCCTTCTCTTCCTTGACATTGTTGAACTATGTGCCCCTGCTCTCCACAATATATACATAATCCATTAATGCATCGCCTTTGCTTCTCCTGGGCTGAGAGAGGATGAAACCGTGCTGAATCAATTTGCATGGGCTCAACGCTTGATTCATGGCCCAGTTGAGGTGTGTAGCCATTATGTGTCACTTTTGTTTGGGGTCGCAATGGTGCCCCAGGACGCCTCTCTTGTCTCCTCTCAAATAGTCGATTATCACATTCTATTGCTTGAGAGATGAACTTGCTTAGTGTGAACCTTTGGCATAGTCAATAAAAGATTTTTTATGTCATCCTTTAATCCCCACCAAAATTGGCTAATGAAATATTCCTCATGCCAAGTCATATCACAAGTGAGATGTTGAAATTTGGATGCATAGACGGATGCAGGTCTTGATCCTTGGCAGAGATTTCTAAGTTTGGTTTCAGCAACCCTTGCTCTATAAGTATCCCCAAAGGTTGCAGAGAACTCCCGCACAAAAGCTTCAAAGTCATGAAGAAGAGGAGATTCTTTTTCAAGTAACGGAGCAAACCAGGAGAGAGCCGTACCTGAGAGGAGGGTCCCAATAAGGCCTACTTGAGAGGCATCATCTGGATAACGCTCTAGTTGCATTCGAATGAAGAGACGCACTTGTTGGAGAAAACCTCTAAACTTTGATCTAGTCCCATCAAAATTTTCAGGCATGTTGACCTTCGGCTCCTTCTTATGTTGTTGAGAATAGCTAGATCTTGTAGCTTGTGCTTGATGTGTTCTTGTCTCTTTAAGCTCTTGAATTTGACGTTGAAGATTTTGCAACGCGGGTCCCAAGATTAGGGGTTTCCCTTCTTGAAGTTGAGCGTTACTCTTGCGAAGTTCTTGTAACTGATCTTGGATGCTTTGCAATGCATTGATGACACCTTCCATTGTCGGCTCCATGATGGCTTGAGAAGATTAAGAGATGGTAGTCTTGCCAAACTGTTATGAGTGCGTATAGAGCTAGAAGAGAGCAAGAGGAGGCACTCACAATGTACAAGAACTTGGCCTTGATGATAAGCTTAATATTGATTATAAGACTTAATACTTTATTAAGAGAGCTAGATACAAGACTTGGATTACATGACTTGAGTACAAGACAAGGCTTGATTGCAAGGACAAGACTTGAACATGAGAACTAGAAGAGGGATTTCCTCATAGGAGGATCACAATTGGTGTTGGCAAGACTAAGGGGCTTGTGGCCCAAGACCCCTATTTATACTAGTGCTTGAGGAGGTTACTTGAGGAGGTTAGGACTTTCTAGGTTCTTCTTGAGAAGGTTAGAACCTTCTTGATCCTTCTAGTTCTTCTAGAACCTTCTGGATCCTTCTTCAACTTTCTAGAGCTTTCCACAAACTTCTAGATTCTTCCGGAATCTTCTCCATGCTTCTAGAAACTCTAGAATCTCCTTGATACTTTTGGAACTTATAGAATCTTCTAGATCCTTCTACATTCTTCTAGAGCCTTCTAGCGATGATGTAGGTGATGACATAGGTGATGATGCAGGCAGCGATGACTCTCAAGCTTCCATGACATCTATATATTCAATCTGCTTTAGTTAGTTCTAGTCTACTTGCAGTATAGTATTGTTAAGTTTTTTCATTAACATTTAGTTTGTTTCAATCATTTTTGTTTATACCGTCAAGTTTTTTCATTCATTTTTAGTTTATTTCAATAATTTTTGTGTCACCGCATAGTATCAAGGAAGAAAAGACCATACCATGATCATTCAAAATCAAATCAAGCTTTTTCATTCATTTTCAATTTATTTCAATCGTTTTGGTGTAATCACATAGTATCAAAGAAACACCATACCGTGATCATTCATACTTTCAATTTTGTGTCTGCATAAATTCCATCACTATTGCTATCATGTCTACCATAACCATTGCTTTGTGTTTTCTCTTCTTTCAACTTAGCCTCATGCTCAAGTTTGTTTTGCGGATCTCTGATTCTCCCTAAGTCATCAGGGACAAAAATCATGTTTATTCTTGTCTATGGTCTTGCTTTTAGGTTGAAAAATAGCATGAAATTCTATTCAACAAACTATTGATGAAGTACTCATTCGAAGCTCAACGTCATAACCTTAGCCCATACGGTAGTGCAGCCAACCTGTTTCAACCATAGGAGATGGCATGGGAAGATATGTGCAGGCTAGCAGAAGCATGGCAAAGGGCTAGAGCAGCTAGGAAGGTCATGGGCTGACAGGTAGCAGCGGAGATGTATGGCCGATGCGGTTTATAGGCCAGGGAAGGCTCCAAAAAGGGCTAATTTGGGGAGCAAATGAAGGAGATGCGAGATGCAGTCTTTGGGTCCAACAATGTAGAGCTTGAAGTGCTAAAGGAGCAGGTCCAGATGGCTCATCAAACCGAGCTAGGGAGCCCAAGATATCGAAGGTTGAAGGTTTAGCGTGTTGTAGATTCTTGGCAGACAAGGCAGCTAGGGACAGGTGACCCAAGTGGACGACAGGATATAGGCATATAGTGCTTGATTTATTGAGCATACCCGTCTTTCCGGATTGCAGATCAGAGCGACGGATTGCAATTTATGGTCAACTGAAGTTTTGTCGGGGGCTAGGTTAGTGCCCACCTGACCACATGGGAAGTCGTGCCATCTGGCACTTTTTTGTACCGTGACAGAGTTCAAGAAGGTGTTGGGCAATGTATGGAGCTAGCAAGAGTTGATTGCTCATCAAACGAAGCCCGGAGAGCAAGTTACAGCAGTTTGGAAGATTGGGTGCATTTGTGTTAACCCTCACGGCACACGGACACCCATCACCTACGATGGACGCGTATTATGTATTTGGTAGAGTCAGGCACCGGGCTTGTCGGACCAATAGGGAAAGGTAGAGTGATCGCCGATGAGAGGCGCACTTTAACTTGGACATTCAAGGGATTAGTTGGTTAAGCATGGGCGCCCAAGTGTGAATGGGGTGAGCTCCTATAAAAGCCAACTAAACCTAATTTTTACTCATTCTCTCATTTGTGCAATTGAAGAGTGCTCTTGCTCCATCTCCATCTTCTTCTTCTTCACCTCCTTGTGTGTGTGTGTGTGAGAGAGAGAGAGAGAGGGAGAGTGTGTGTGCGATCGAGCATTACGAAGGCACGACGGCGGCGAAGCGGTTGAGCGCGGCACGACTGCAGCTTCTTCTTCATCGCGGCGAGGAATCCACCACGAAGGCGAGCGTAGAGCGGTGAGTGACACACCCTTTGTTTTCTTGAGCTTGCTAGTTTAGGCTTGTTGTGTGCTTGGAGCCGTTTGTGCCTCGCATACGGTGTATTGGCAAGTCCCTTGCTTCGACAGTGCGGCAAGGAGCGCACATTTTTGGCGCCGCTGCCGGGGATATGCCCTACACTAAGCTCGGTTAGCACTTTACGCTTCCTTGTGGTGCAATCTCTATCATAGGAAAGGCAGGGAAGGAGTGTGTGGAAGGTTTCTGTTTTTTGCGTTTTCTGCAATTGCTGTCAAGTTTCAATTTCTGCTATTGTCTGTGTTTTTTCAATTTCTGCAATTTCTGCATTTTCAAGTTCGACGTTTTCAATTTCTGCAATTTTCTGCAATTTCTGTGTTTTTGCTGCATTTTCTGCAATTTCTGCGTTTTTTATTGCATTTTCTGTCAATTTCTGCAGTTTTCTGCATTTCTGTCAATTTGCTGCAATTTCTGCGTTTTTTCTGCATTTTCTTCAATTTCTGCAATTTCTGCGTTTTTCTGCATTTTTTTCAATTTCTGCGTTTTTCTGCATAAAAAATAAAAAATAAAAAAAATAAAAAGTTTTTTGAGAAAAAAAAATTTTAAAGGAAAAAAAATCGAAAATTAAAAACGCGAGCGAGTGGGTGGCGAAATTTTTCGAAAATAAAAAACGTGACTCTTAAAACGGACGGGCTGGTTTGTATAAAAGATAGATCGGGATCGGGATCATTTTCCCAAGCCCAAGCCCAAGCCCAAGCCCAGGCCCAGGCCTCAGGCCTCAGTCCTCTGATATATACTAGACTCACTCTTATATATATACCCTACTCCCTCAAGAGAGAATGAGAGCATGTGGGACAAGTCCTCCACTCTCCTCCTTTCTCTTCCCACTTACACCCTTAGACTTTCTAGTTTGGGCCTAGTTCCCTACTGGAAATTGACAGTTTTAGGGATTCCGAGGGCATAGAGTGACCAAACGGAGGGCTGTAAAGCACGGCACGACCCTCTGACCGATACGCTCGTTTTGAGCTATCACACGGCCCATTCCACGACACGCTCTAAAAATTCTAGCAAAAAAACAAACAAAAAACACGCTAAAAACTAGTCACAAGGCCTCCTAGAGCAGCTTTTTGACACCTTAGGGTATCAAAAGCACATGCACTTACGCTCTGGGCGGGTGCTAGAACACGAGCATATTGAGGGTGCCTCTGTTCATACGGACACCCATTACCCATCCACGATAAGCTCTAGACCCTCAGCGGGGACACAAGGTAGCACCACCCAAGACCTTAAAATAGTCGCTAGTGATTCCTCCTCCGACTCAGAAATCATGGAAGCATACCCTAACCAAAACACTGAGAGAGAAGGCCATGCACCTCCCGAAGCTCCACAGCCTAGTACTAGTATGTTTAGCCGTTTCATGGAAACATTAGGTAGAGCTACTCGCTCGGAACCTGATGCAGATGAAGCACGCGAAGGGGGTGGGGAAGTGGAATCTCCTTTCACATCGCACGTGGACCCCACACCCCCAAAGAGTGTCCATGTGGATATCCTACCAACTTCTTACCAAGAAGGCCCTGTTGAGCTGCCTCCTTCAGAAGTTCCCTCTAGAGTACCGTTGGTGACAAGTAAAACCACGGGGAGCAACATTGCTTCTACCTCACAAGAAACCATTAACACGTCGACTCTAGAAGGATGGTTCATTAATGATCATTGGACATACGACCTCCACACTGAGGTGTTGACGGATCTACACTCTGGCCACGCCTACCATGTAGGATGGATAGAGATTGTACAATCCACCTCTAGTGCCACGAGCATCGAAGATCAACAGAAAATGATATGTAATGTTATCCATGGCATTATTCAATCAGAAAGGCAAAATCGAGGGGTAAATATACTCTCAACTGGCCCCATGAGATTTCTGGATACGAGCAAGGCTCAACAGCCTACTCTATCACAAATGGAGACTCCTCTAATGAGCCCCATGGACCCATCTTACGTCATTTCACCTGGGGTCTCTATGCAATCTGAGCCTCCGAGCGAAAACTTTAGCTTCCCTAACTTGGCTCAACCCTCTATCAAGGAAAACACAGTGCTCACTCCAGGGATAAGCCTGACAGAGAATGTACCGATGACATCTACGGTTAGCGCAGTGCCACTACCTAGTGTCGTAGTACCTAATATGGGGCCTCGACCATATGTGCCTCTAGCCCCTTATGCACACATGGCCCCCACACCTCCAATTGTACCACTTGCTTATGCTCCTCGAGTGCCGCTCCCTAGCTCTTATCCGAGTGGACCTATGCCCGGTTATGTTCCATATCCTGCATCATCCACACATATGCCAAGACCGGCACCCGTCCCTCTCCCACATATGATTCCAAGAGTACCTCCACCGGCCCTGCCTCCTCACATAGGTGACTTGGCAGCGTTTGCTCAAACCATAGGTCGATCTATTGCGGAAAATATGCATCATGCATCTGATAGAGAGCCTAGAAGTAAGGCAGTACAAATTGCCAAACTCACGCAAAAATTCAATGGGGACGAAGATGCTAGGAAACACATTGAAGTGTTTGAACAAGTATGTGATTCCTTAGGGGAACGCAACGAACTACATAAGTGCAATGCCTTAAGCTTGACATTAAGTGGGAAGGCTGGAGATTGGTATAGGACCCTAAGGGTGGATGAGAAAACAATCTACCCTACCCTTCGAAGGTTGTTTCTAAAGGAGTACATACGAGAAGGTGTGCTTTGGGGTGTAGCATCTCAGCTACAGAAGGCCGAACGTAAGGAAGGAGAGTCAGTAAGAGACTTCATTAGTCATCTAAAGCACTTAAACTCTCGCTGCCCTGTAAATGAGCGCTTCAACAATAACCAACTGCTTGATCGATTCATTCGAGGGTTGAGGAATGAAGGAATCTATAATGGACTAGTGATTAGAGGTATCACAACCTGGGAAGATGTCACTGCCAATGCAATCCAATTAGAGGACAACTTGATGATAGCAGGCATGAGGGTGTCTACTGACACGAGATCCACTAGCTCACAAGCCATTGAGTATGAACCCATGACTGCAAAGCCCATTGCCAATGAGCCAAAGGTATTTGAGACATTCTTGACAGACCTCACCAAGGCAATCCAAGAGTCTCTTAAGGATAATCGACCCCCTCAAAATAGTCACATGTATCCAAGAAGGGAGCAACAATGGTGTTCCATTTGCTTAGGTCCACATAGCACTAGTGAGTGCCCTACATTTAGAGTAAAATTTAATGGAACTTGCAACGCATGTGGTAGGTATGGTCACCAAGCTAAGGATTGTTTAATGATCAAACGTATGATGGCAAATAGACCACCTGTAGCCTGGACGGATGCGCTTCGAGCTCCTGTATTGATGCCTACTCCACATGTTGAGCAACTACCGCAACACATGGTCCCTAGATCTCAAAATGTTGTACAAGCTACACCGTTACCACCTCCTGTGCTAGGACCGCAGCCCCCGCATCCAAGAGTCGCCCCTATGAACCAAGTGGGTTGCGAGCCATCAAACGCTTATGCAGATGGTTGTGAGGAGGAAATAGACACTAGTATTGCCTACGGACTTGATACATTGGAAGAATGTCCTATATACTACATGGAAGATTGTTGGGGACAAGTCAAGCCGGTTTATCAAGCTGCTGCTCTCGCATCCAGAGGTCAAAATATCAACACCCAGGCTAGGAGTCCACCTCTTCAATGCTACGAGTGTGGTGGACCACATCGAGTAGCGGAGTGCCCTATTAGGCTGCAAAAGAATGCTGCACAGATGCAAATGAATCAAGGGAGCACGTCTGCAATGCCAATACTCACATGTAATCGTTGTGGCATAGATCACTTGATTGCCCAATGCCCCTATAACCCAAATGCGCCTAAAATCACACCCCTGAATTTGGTCGAAATTGCTAGTGTGACATCGCCAATACCACCCGTTGCACCCGCTTATGCGATTACACGGTCCATGCTTCAAGGGCCAGGACATATCCTCGAAGAGAGAGATACCGCGTCAATTATCCAAGCAAAGAAAAAGAAGACACGAAGGAAGAAGTCGCAGAATACGGAAAATTCAAAGCCAAGTTCCAAAACAAACATAGGAACAGGAGATGACCCCGTGTATATGAATGACCTCGAGGATGATTCAGATTCAGTCGAGACAATGGAGACTAGAACCAATACCACAAAGGGAAAGACCGACAAAGAAAACCGTAACATGGAACCAAATGAAAACCGAATGAGAGAAAACCATAAAGAGCCTCTGAAAACACCACAAGTGTTTCCAAATCCAATCCAAGACCCCCAAGATAAACCGCAGGGGCAAAAAGGGAAAAATCGTAAAAAGAAGATTGGGACGTATCCAAACCCAGTAGACGAGATTGAGCAGGTGAAACATCTAAGAGGTTTAGTGGAGGAGACTCAAAGGAAACTAGAACCAGAACCCATGCAGGTCAAAATTCATGACACAGTGTTTCCCACGCAAGTTCATCCACCCCACATGAACCATAGACCGTTAGCCATATCTAGTATCATCCAAGAAGGGAGTGAGGACAGGACATCAGAAAGTGAGCATACACCCTTCTTGTTGGAAAGGATGTTTAACGAAGGAATACCTGATCCCATTGAGGAATATGAGATTCCATCCTCACCAGTTCCTAGTCAAGGACCTACACCCTGCAAAACGCCAATGAATGTTGCCAAACTAGTGGAATTCATGTCTTCTGAGGTCCGAACCACGATCATAGCAAAGCTGTATGGAGATCCTGAGTTATTCCTTGCACTTCGAGCATTCCTTAACGGAGAGCTACGAACGGGATTACCGCAGTTTGCGCAACCAAATAGGCCTGACTCGATTATGATTGATGAGGAAAATCATGTGCAATCACTTGACTTAGATGGACACGAGTCTGTGATCGAGGTACCCATTAACGAATTAGGCCAGTATTTTGAAGGCAACGAGTCTAATGCGACCCTACCGATCACTACCAAGGGATTAACTATAAAGGGAATTCTTGATGGTGGTGCGGGAGTTAGCATCGTTACAAAAGATTGTTGGGAATCCATGGGAAAACCCCGCCTCAGTGTTACTAACATTGTGGTAAAGATGGCAAATGGTACCATAGCCAAACCTATGGGGATGCTCAAGGATCTTAAGATCAAAGTTCTAGGACACAAGGTACGACATACGTTCATTGTAATGGATTTCTCTAAACACCTTATGTCATATGAAATGATTTTAGGACGACCATTCATGAGGGAAGCACAAATGGTTCACGATTGGTCTAAAAATCATGTCTATTTGCAATTCCAAGACTCTGTCCTTAGAGTGGATTTGGTGACTGGTAAGGTACACCCCTTAGGGAGTAAAACCATTATTGATCATCGCTCTGACACCACAGTTCACTCGGCCCCACTACAATATTGTTACACTTGTAAGAAGGATACAGACATTGGCCAAGATTCTCCTTATATGGATATCCTACCTGGGATGACTGAATCAGACAATGTGGATTGGGTCCACCTAGCATCAACCATAGACACTTGGGGAAATAGGGGGACGACCTGGGTAACACCTGAGGGGGATGAAATGCCTATACCCTTAAATATGCTACAAGCAATGCATATCGCTTCTGACAAGACTCATCCTAATGTAACGAAGAAAACATACAAGTGGGTCCCTAAAACTTCTTTAGTGACCATAGCTAGTGCTAAAAAACGGGAACCTAGTAAGAACCGTACCACTCGCTCCAAGAAAAGTAAGAAAATGTTGCGATGGATCCCTAAACGACTATTGGAAGCCCAAGGCTACTATCAAGGAAATGATCAAATCTGGGTGCCAAAACGTAGATTGTGCTCTTACCTATCACCTGACCCAAGTGAGCCAATCCCGTAGCTCCAAAACGAATCAATGATCGTGGAAAGAAAAAAATCACAGAATGCTACACACCTGCTCCCGAGCTAGTTTGGGTACCAAAGAAAGAACGAATTGTTCCACCTAGCTCAGGAAGGGGGGAGTCCCATGAAGATTCTAGCTCCTCATGTAATACATCCATAGAGGTAAAAGCTTCTACACAGCCTCCATCTATAGTAGTGGACCTCCATGAAGCTACAAAAGAATCCACACCTCCCAGTGTTCAAGAATCACCTAATGAACCACTTCAAGTTCGATCCTGGGAGAGTACCTTACCACCCTTGCAGCTTGACAAGGCACCTAGGGTAATAGAAAACTACTGGCAAAAATCCTCACCTATTACCAACTGGAACAATTGGTTTCAAAGGGTGACAAGCTCATTTCAAACAGTATGATCTACCCAAGGAAGGGGGGAGTGTTTGCTGACAGTCATCATTCATTTGTTTCCCTCTCAACCTTTTTCCCTGACCTATCAATTCCAATCTTAGGGAATGTACATATAAAGCTTTATACTCACAAAACAATTTTTAAAAAAAAGAGCAAGAGCAATTAGCAAACGAGTATGCACATTAAAGTCAAAACATTGACTCAGACCTACACATGTCACATTTGGTACAGTGAACCAGAAACCTATGCCATGAAACACCTTTGATCCTCATCACTTGAGTGATGGAGGGTAGGTAAGATTAGTACGATAGGAGTGTTTCTGTTTTAGAGTTGAGAGATTAGCAAAGTTCTCTTTTCCCACTGATGTGCCTCCTAGAGGTATTGTTTGTGTTTCATAGTGTGTACAGGAGCGTGTTGCTATTGATAGTATTTGGACCTTCATGGAACCTTCAAATCAAGCACGACCATCAACACAAACAGGTGTTTCTTGTCCATTAGCATTGCCCTTATCTTTTTTGCATCCATGTTTGTCTGCTTTGATTGTGATTGGTAGCATACTATTCAGCGCATTGGCTTAGTATCCAACATTTAATTCAATGTAATCTTTTGTCATAATCACTTGTTTAGGTGTAAAAATCAAGCAGTCCGACTAAGCTAGTTTGACCAAGCTAGGTATTAGAAATCTTCTCTTAATACCATGGGGAATGCCTTCCTAATAAACAATGGTTACTTAGGTTCTTAATCCGATTTAGGCAGCATTGTATGAAATGTACTAGGGCTTTCTAGTGGGCTTAACCCTATTGACCTTTAGCTTAAGTATTATAAAGGGAGTTTACTAATGTGATGAGCCTGGGGAGGGTAACAGTGTTATATGACCCCCCAAAGTTACAAAATTAAAATGATGAAAATGAACAAACAAAAAATCAAAGTGCCACAATGTAAAATTTTAAGCTGGAAGCGAAATCTCAGCTTGATTTGGTACTTCACTCACATGTATTGCCTATGGTACTAGAGCCCTAGAGGTTCCCAGTGTGGGCGCTTTTCCTTGAAAAGCAAAAAACCCAAGGCATACAAAATAAGCACCCACTTCAAAATTGAATCAGTGTGAAAAGACCTTGGGGGGTCAAAGAAAAAGTAATCAGCCAGGCGATGATTTCATGAGAAATTCCTTTTATGGTAGCTTAACTACAAGGTTTTCTAGATATAGCCTCTAGTCAGCCCTTGAACATGAATACTTGGCTCTCGCGATTAAACAACTTAATTGACCACAGAAAATTAAGAAGCTTACCCATGGTATTAATATTCGATCTCTAGTGCTTTTCGACCGTCAAATTAGTGACCCCAGACTTGTTTAATTTTTTACCTTTACATCTGTTTATGCATTTGATTACATTGAAATTTAATGTTCATTGCTAACAAATTGTTTGAAATTCTTTTTCCAATCAATGTGTCTACCTAAAACTGCATATGCTTTTTAAGAGAATGCCATTACTGTGCCAATGTTGTTTGATTTTGCAGTGACTGAAGAAGGCTAAGGACATTCATCTCAAATGCTCTTCTACCTCGACGAACCAGCTTCAACTCAATAGCTTCCGAGGACGGAATCTACATCAGGAAGGGGGGCATGTTAACCCTCACGGCACACGGACACCCATCACCTACGATGGACGCGTATTATGTATTTGGTAGAGTCAGGCACCGGGCTTGTCGGACCAATAGGGAAAGGTAGAGTGATCGCCGATGAGAGGCGCACTTTAACTTGGACATTCAAGGGATTAGTTGGTTAAGCATGGGCGCCCAAGTGTGAATGGGGTGAGCTCCTATAAAAGCCAACTAAACCTAATTTTTACTCATTCTCTCATTTGTGCAATTGAAGAGTGCTCTTGCTCCATCTCCATCTTCTTCTTCTTCACCTCCTTGTGTGTGTGTGTGTGAGAGAGAGAGAGAGGGAGAGTGTGTGTGCGATCGAGCATTACGAAGGCACGACGGCGGCGAAGCGGTTGAGCGCGGCACGACTGCAGCTTCTTCTTCATCGCGGCGAGGAATCCACCACGAAGGCGAGCGTAGAGCGGTGAGTGACACACCCTTTGTTTTCTTGAGCTTGCTAGTTTAGGCTTGTTGTGTGCTTGGAGCCGTTTGTGGCTCGCATACGGTGTATTGGCAAGTCCCTTGCTTCGACAGTGCGGCAAGGAGCGCACAATTTGTCTGGAGTTGATTGCATATGAATTTTGGCATTTTTACGGCCTCGGTTCGGGGGCTCTGGGAAGTTTGAAGTGCGGCAAGGTCGGATGAAATCAAAGTCGACATAGTGAGCTTGCGATCGGGTTTGATGGCTCGGTGCATTTTGTTGGAGGCATGGAGGGCTTTTGACAAGCAGCTGCCACGTGGTAGGGGAGTTAGCCCATATACATGCAAGGGAAGTCGGGCGGTCGAGTTGAGCGGACAAAGGGCCAAGAGGTGTGCACCATGCAGTGGTTGCCAAAAATGGACTATGCCAAGTGCTAGCAATGCAAGGGAAATTCCAAGAGGAGCTCAAAGAGAAATGCACAAGCAAGAGAGCTCACTTCTTTTTTTAAAAAAATTGGGTTTAGTTCCCCCTATAAAAGGATGTACACGTTCATTTTTTGCAGTCTTTGGGCCAATGTTGTTTCTAGCTCTTGGAGCCTTTTGTCATTAGGCTTTTTGGCCAGTTGTGATTTTTCTTGCCGAGGTTCGTGCCGGCAGTGTGTTGGTTGTATATGGTGTAGCATATGTGAGAAGGCTATTCACTACTATCTCTGGGCGTCATTCCCCTTTCCCCCTCTCCATCTTCTGGTGCCACCACTGAGGAGCTGTCTGATGCTCCAATTTGAGGTTTCAAGCGGATTTTTCAGCCGACAAAGAGGTTGCTTGATGGTTGAAGTGTTTGATGGTTGAGTTTGAAGCTGGAAGAGATGGTGGAGCCAAGTTTTGGCCCCATATTTATGGGCGTTGAAGATCCCGAAGACTGGTTAGCAGATTTTGAGTTATGGATGTTGTTGATGCGTATATTGACAGATGTGAAAAAGTTGCAAACGGTGCCGCTGTTGATGCGAGGATGAGCCAAGGTGTGGTTTGATGGTTTAAAGAGCAGTGATCGAGGATCATGGCAAAGATTGCAAAGTCAATTTTTGCAACGGTTTCGAGAAGGGATTACGGCGGAGGAAGCTGGTGCAAAGCTTAAGGTGGTACGCCAGGATGTAAGTAAGGATGTCTCCATTTTCCTTAAGCAGTTTGAAGCCCGTTGGAAGCATTTAGAGGTTGCTACTAGGGTCAAAAGCAATCAATACTTGAAGTTGTTGAAGTTGTTAGAGTGCTTGCATCTGAGGATTAGAGAAAAGGTCCAAGACGGTGCGGATACCTATGAAGACATGGTCTATCTGGACAAGAAGAGCAGAAAGGTGAAGTAGAAGCTGGAATTGGGCGTGTTGAAGCCAGCAGATTACATACTAGTTGAGGAGGTAACAAAGTGTTCTTTGGTCCGACCAAAGGCAGTTCCAAGTGTTCGAAGTGTAGAGCCTATTGAAGTAAGGCCTACTATTGATTATGTTCCTTGGAATTTTCCAGTTTGTGATGTGTATGTGCCAAGGGTGGACGATCTTGGCAACAAGGAGAATCTCCATGACGAGGTGAACCAAGGTGTAAAATCGGTTGCAAATGTTGAGGTTCCAGTGTGGGTTGAAGAGGTAAAGTCTGTTCTTGTGGAAAGTTTGCATGAAAAAGTAGCAGAATGCAATTGGGTTGCAGATATTGAGGGCTCAAAAGCTGATGAAGAAAATGACCAAAGTTGTGGTGATGGTCAAGCTTTTGTGGAGCAGCAAGAAGATGAAGATGAAGATACAGAGTCGGTATATGATGCCTGTGAGGATGAAGGTACAAGCTCGAGCTGCTGGGAGACAAGCGAGGAGAATAGTGTGGATGACTCCACATCCTATGGCGAGGAGACGAAGTTTGCCGGACCTGAGCTGGTAAAGGTAAAGCCGCCCTCTTATGTGTTTGATGATATGGTAGTAGCCCATGTGCAAGAAGAGCAGAGATCAGACCAATACAAGATGCTTGATGAAGACCGAGTGGAGCGGTCCAGGTCTACAGATGATGATATGTAGGTAAAGGTGGTGTGTGGTGCCATGCTAATGGCTGTGTTGATGAAAATAGCGGTGGAGTATGCCATGGTGGTGCAATAGGTGCAGATTCTTGCCAAGAGTGACAGAGCAGCCGTGTCTATGGCGGAAGACGAGGTGGATTCAAAAGAGAGCGAGTTTCTCTCTTCCTTGGAGGAGCATGATGCAGCAGTAGCAGAGGTGCTTGAAGAGCTGGCGATTGAAGCTGAAGATCAGATGGTGTTGAGCAACGCTGAAGAGCCGGTAGATGAGGAAGGGCTCGATGATGCTAGAATTGAGTGTGTGGCCAAAGAGGAGATTGTGTTTCCACAGATGGTGGAGATTTCGATGCAGTTGACATGTCCAGTGGTGGAGAAAGAAGAATCCCAAGCAGGGGCTTTGCTTCCAGGGCCCTAACCTAATCAGATTATCCTAAACTAATGGAGCTTGCACCTATAAAAGAACACTGCAAGGTAACTATAAGGGGTAGCACTTGGGAGTAAGCACTTGAGAAGGAAGCCATGCACACACATTGACTCCAATGGTCACCACACGCAAGAGTAGGATCTCCGTGCCTATGGAATTTTTCCTAGAGAATGCACTATAGGCTCTTTCTCTCTCTCTCTCTCTCTCTCTCTCTCTCTCTCTCTCTCTCTCTCTCTCTCTCTCTCTCTCTCTCTCTCTCTCTCTCTCTAGAGTGTGTTGTATTAGTGTTATTTTAATTACTTCTATCCGCTTCCTAGCCACTCAAGGCTAGGTGGTGCCCCTTGTTTACTCCCCACGATGAGTTTGGCATGCACGGTCCTGGCTTGGAGGCCGTTGGGGTGCGTTTTTTGCTTGTGCTTGTCAGTGCTGAATCTTTAGAACTTTCTTCCCTAGTAACTTTGGATTCATCATTTTCACTCACATCTTCTAGTGCCAAAGGTTGCTTGGTAGTCATATCAAACACCCTTTTTTCACCCTTCTTGCCATACACACAGATTGTGCCCTTGCCCCAAAGGTTGCTTGGTAGTCATATCAAACACCCTCTTTTCACCCTTCTTGCCATACACACAGATTGTGCCCTTGCCCCAATCTTGCATAGCACCAACAGCTCTCAACCAGGGTCATCCCAAAATGAGAGGAAAAGATTTTAGGCCAGCTGGCATAACATGAAAGTTTACTATAACCTTCATGTTAAAGACTTCAACTTCCAAATTCTTAATCAGCCCCAAACACTTCACCTTGGCATGGTTTGCTAGTCAAATATTGAACCTAGAGCTTCTGCATGTAATGAGACCTAGTCTCTCGACACATAACTGTGTGATCACACAAACTTGATCACCTCCATCAATGTAGGCCTATCCCATGCCCACACCTTTGTGCCAAGCGTTCACCACAGGACAAATGTCCGGACTCTCCCATAGCCAGCACTCTGACTTGTCCATGCTTCGGCTCTTTTTCTGGATTCACTAATGACTTCCACTGCCTATTAAGTTTGGGCACCATATTCATCAACTATCCAAAAGTGCTATCTACTTTTCTCCCAATCAAGTCTTCCGTTAAACTGTAAGTTGTTTGGCCTTCTCCCAAAGGTAGATCTGCTACTTCAAACCGTCTATGAGGTCTCCTCTTCCTCTTAGCTTCACCCTCTTTCTCTTTCCCTTTCTTCTTACTAGGACCGGGAGCAACATAGCCTTCCCATTCTCTTTTGCCTACGGGCATCATATCTGCTTCTTTCTTTTCACCCCGCACAATACCCACATGACCACCAGAGGTTGAGGCGTGATATTCCTATTTAGTAACTTGATCTCCCTGTATATCCAATGCATAATCATTAGCTATGTTAGGAATCTGTCGAGGAAGTGGAAACATATCATCTCCCATCCTTGTTGGCTTTGGACAATAAGTGCTAATATGATTAAGTTCACCACAATTATAATAGGTAGGGATGAACCTTCTTTGTGGCTCAAAGACACCTTGTCCACGACCCACATTAGCATTCGGTTGAGCTTCACATGGCTGGGCCATTCCTCTACCACAACCACGACCACGACCACCTCCAAGAACACTGAGCCGCAATTCCTACATCATGGTCATCATGTCTTGCATATTTTGTTGTAATTGTTCAGTGTTGCAACCCTTTGAGTAGGTTGGGGCTTCAGTCTCTGCCTGATTTCCCTCATTTTGGCCACCATTACCTTGCACATTGACCTCTTTCCCTACTCATTGAGTCTTTGAGCTTTCCATTCTTTCTCCCTTACAATAGTGGCTACTTCCTCAAAGGTAGCGGGCCTTTTCATCTCAACTTTGAACTTCAGACTTTCCTTTAATTTTTCCACAAAACGGTCCTTCTTTAACATGACTAGAGGGATTTCATTTCCTAAAGCTCGGGCCCATTTATCCCATAAATGGGTGAACTGTATGAAAAAATCATCAACACTTTCATTAGCCTTCTGAGTGTACCCCAAATTTTCATGCCAAACTTCATCAGGTACTTCAATGGATCTGTATTGTGCCAAAAAATCTTGCTTCACACGATTGTAGTCCAAAACCACCCCTGGAGTTTGTGCATGTACCACCTCTTCATAATTTTGTAACCAAACTTTTGTCTCATCCTGTAAATTGTATTGCAGCAACAGCAATAATATAGCTTAATCTAGTATATTTTGCAGTAAGCAATTAACTTCCAATTTCTCAATAAAAGTTCGTGCATTCTCATTAGGCAATCCATGAAACTGTGGAAACTTGTTCGCCATATTCGACTGCCACAAAAACACTTACATGTGATGTCGAAAGTTCACGGGATGTCGACGGATCGCTCCCACTGGGTAACTTGGCCCCCAGTGCTTGGCTTCACAAAACCTCATGACCCTCCAAAGACTACATTCCAATTACACGATTGCCTCAAGTGTTGTCCACAATTTGCACATACATAGGTGGTTGTCCATAAGGACCCACATCCCCTTTATATTCTCTACCTACAGAATAGACATATTTCACAAGAATTGGAGCACATGAGCACTTGATCCTCAGGTGGGGGCACCAAAATTATGTTATCATGCAAACAAAAAGGAAAACAAGTGCCTCTATAGCCTTGCACAAGTTACACTGTCAACAGGTGTGATAAGAACCTGTAAATATTTAAGAAGAACAATTCTAGCATGAATTACACTTGGAATTAGGAGAAACCAATGACATAATTACGTAGCTCGTCTTAAGTAGATGTCCGTCGAGCAGCCATAGGCTAAAAAAAAGATAAAAGATGAGAGAGTTATGGCCACTCGAAGTTGAGGGTGTACTCTCTCTTGCTCAAAAATGAGCTCTCTGGAAAGTTTTGTAGGTGTTGCAGAGAATTGCAGCTATAATAATGGGGGCCTTTCCCCAAATATTTTCTCTCTCTTCTCAGCCAACAAGGCTCTCCTTGTAGGCTCCTTTCAATTGGTCCATTTTTGGCCTTTTTTGGGTAGGAAATGATGTGTCGGTGACCTTTGACCTAAGGGACGGGGTGTGGCAAGTGTCCAGAGGACCAAAAAAGGATAGGCGCTTGGGCAGGCATTGGGAACACAAAAATGGCCATCTTCCCCCCCATGAATCCCATGAGCCCCCATAGCCAAGCCTTGAGAGAGCTCCTCTCACCTTTGATACACCCTTAATGGCACCCCATCCTCCCCTTATACCCCCCACTTTCCCCTTCCCTCTTCTCATGTGGGATAATCCCAGTGCCACATGGCACATTCCTCCCACTCTTCCCCAAATCCCTTCTCTCGCCAGAGAAAATTTCCAGTTTGACCCCTTCTCAAGACCAACTCCCCGGGAGCATAGTGCACTGCTCCAACCGCCAAATGCGATGCCGTAAAGCACGGCTCGGAGTCCATTACCTCGGCTATCTCCAAAAATTTAAAATCTCAATATTTCTAATTTTAGATCATCAAGTTGGCCCAGTTGCCTTTGTCGCATGCATCTACAACCACTTTTTAAGTCAAGACCACCTACTTCAGACGCACATAACTCATGATGTACAAGTCCAATTCACAAGCTATAAAGCACAACTGAAAATAGTTATTGAAAACCATGTTTTGGGAGCTTGAACAACCCAAAACACTAGTACCCAAGCCCGAAAAAACCAAACCTTTGCACATGAATTTTTACATGGTCACTCCCAAGTCTCGAAGCACTATGTACACAAATATACATGAGGCTAGTTAGCAAGCTTTTTGGCATGATCTAATGACTTTGTGCTCATCCAAAAAATACCTGACAACGGTAATCCACACACACCCTCTACTTGCCGTTCTTCTTGGGAGTGACAACAATGGGAGAGACCCACTCTAAATTCTCTACTGGATAAATGAAACCTGCTAGAAGCTTCCATACCTCCTTGAGTAGAGCCTACTCCTTGATGACTCCTAGAATTTTTAGTTTTGGTGCCTTAAGTGTGGCCTCAGGTTTTAACTTGATCTTGTGTTAAACAACATCTACTCCACGCACGTCTATGTAGTCTTTAGCAAAAAGCCATTCCAACTTTGAGCTTCGATATCTTTCACATTGAGGCTCCGTTTGAGGAGCCGTCTGGACCAGCTTCTGCAGCATCTTGAACTCTACATTCTAGGGCACTATCTCTGCATCTTGGACACTTTCACCTGTAAAAGTATTTGGACCCCTTTGGATCCTTTTTGACTTAAAAAGCCGCATTAGGCATACACTTTCACTAGCACTTGCTTGCCCAAATCTTTTGCACTTGCTTTAGCTCCTTGTCCTACACCTGCACACACCCATAGCCTTGCATAGAACACTTCATTGCATAACCAACTTTGGATGCACCATCATTGCCCAGCCCCCATGTTGAACATTTATGTTCAACCACACACAGGCTTATTGAACCTTAGAACTACAACACCAAACAGACTTTGTACACCACAAACGCCTACCATATGTACAAAAACTTTCCCCTGCTACCTACCACCTTTGCTCATGCGGGTTGCCCAACCCCTTGGATTATAGAATGGCAATTGCCTGGGTCAAACACTTGGCATTAGTCTTGTTTTCTCACCTATAATAGCTTCCCATAGTGCTTTAACAAAGCACATATCCAACCACACATCCAAAATGTCCATAGTATACCCGCATTGCTTTGAGCACCCACCTCCATCCAATAGAGCACTATTGTGCTCACCACCTTTCTCAACAAAACTCTTGATATGTCTGACATGTCTGAACCACCATCCCAACCATATTAAGTGAGATCCTCCTCGAGCAAACCCTGTACCAGTTTGGCAACCCACCGCACAACTGCTTCAACCACCATACATTTCAACCACCACACGCATACCTCTTTGGAAAGCTTGGTCCCAACCTAGGAATCTCCATCCACCACATAGGATGTATGTTGCTTTAGGCACTCTTCCACCTTTGGCTCCATACTCTCCTCTCCATTCACAATGCACTCAATTCCAACATCATCAAGACCTTCATCATTGATTGGCCCTTCAAGGTCGATCAGCACCATCTCTTGCTTGTCATCTTCACTTGCCTTCTCCTCAAGCACCTACTCTACCGCTACATCATGCTCTATCAAGGAAGATAGAAACTCACTCTCTGTTGCATCATCTTGGTCCTCTACCATAAGCAAGGTTTCATCATCCCTTTTAGCCAAACTCTACACCCGTTGCACCACCATAGCACACTCCGCAGCCACTTTCACCAACATGACCATTAGCATGGCTCCATACATCACCTTCATGCAAGAGATCATAGTCTTCATATCTTGACCGAGATTACTCAGTCTCCCAACTCGTGTCAGCATCCATAGAGCTTCTATCACTCAACTCAATCTCTTCCTTTGTGTCAAGATCTCTTGAATCTCCTCTAGCTTCACTGCTTTGAGCTTGTCTACAAACCGTACTCTTTGACCTTTAGCACACTTCACTGGAGCTTCAACATCCATACCCTCACCTGGTAGCACATCCCTTGCCTGATCTTGAATCATTGGCACTTCCTCTACAATTGGAGCCACCCTAACTAGCAACCTTAGCATAGGAACCACCTTGTCTCTTTGCAGCCATAGAATCCTTGGTTCCTCTTGCACAGGCACTTTTGTTTGCACTACCTTTAGTCTTGCTCCCACCCCATTATAGCGCTTTGACACCATAGCACTTGGAAAACCCTACCTAGCTTCATGCTTCTTCATAATATTATTGGTATGCCCTTTCTCTAGAGCCACCGCTTCTTCATATGACACATGGCCATCTATCTCCACCTTGTCTTGCATTTCCTCATGCAGGCAATCCATGAATTTTCTAGAGTTTAGAAAACCAAAATTCTCTACAGCAGTTACCTTGATCAGCTAATCCCAAAGGGCTTTAAACTTTCATGTGTGTTAAGTATGGAGCCTGATTTACCCTTGTAATTTTCTGTGGTAAAAGCGCACATTTGTAAGGCCCCCATTATGAGGAGAAGCCATCGTGCGCGAAGGAAAGTCACTCGCCGGAAACCAAAATTTTCATGGCCAAAAATCAGGGGCAACTCGCCGGAATATTCCTTTTCGCCAGAATATTATGGCCGGACGGCGATCGGAAAGTGGTCGGAAAACAATCGGTTAGTTGGCCGGTGGCCGATAGTCAATGGCCGGTGGTCGGAAGTCAATGGCCGGTGGCCGGATTCAAAAGCGGACTTGTCTTCTCAAGGGCGGCTACACATGGCTGTCTCTCATGAGAGAGGGCAGCCCTTTTGGCCTATAAAAGGAGGCCATTTATACACACATTTTATAGTGTGAAGTTGATGCAACAAGGTGAGTGTGAGGTGGTGAGAGTGAAGCAAGGCGGGAGCTCTATTAAGGGTATAATCCCTTTGTAAACTACTTCTTCTTTTGAATTACTAAAGCCATTGAGTGGCTGCTTTCCCGTGGATGTAGCCCACATTGGGTGAAACACGTATATTGTGTGTACTCTCTCTCTCTCTCTCTCTCTCTCTCTCTACTCTATGATCTCGTGTGTGTGAAATTTATCTCTCTCCATTAAGTAATCTACTCAAATATCTATTTAGCTACGTCATATTTCCTAACAATGTGAATGCTTGAAAATCCCCGTCCAAGGTTTGGTTTAGCCCATCCATCTTTCTCTTCACCTCGTCTAGTTGGGCATCCACAACAAGGTTGCTTCAAAAGGCCGCCTCTAGGGCTTTGTAATCCGTCTTTTCTTCTTCGTGTAGGCCATCGTACCACTTCCTTGCTTTTCCATGAACCAGGAGCAAGAAAATTTTCACCACGCCTTCTTCCTTTGACAAACTGCTCTCTAGCAGAAATAAACCGAATTCTTGAAGCCAAATTTTTTCATCTTAGACCCCACTAAAAATGGAAAAACCCATCCATTCCATCTCTAGCAAAGCATTCTCTTCAAAGGCCACACCTTTGGCATCACCAACTCCACCACTTTGGCTTCAAACAGGAACATCAATGTGCTCCTCTCTGGGGGCAGTAGAAGGTGGAGAGGGCAAACACACCCAACACACAACACAAGGCCTCTCTATAGCTCAGGGCATTGACAACACCCCTATCCTCTCGGAAAACACCTTCAAAAGACACAATTCACTAAATAGGCCACCACTTGCACACACACTAGCGGGTAAACATTCTCATCGAGATTGGCTACCCATGCATTTCACAGCTTGTTTCAAACCGCACAATGCTGCGGCACACAAAATGACTCTCTCACTTCTATTTTGCACACAAAAAAGGGCTTATGGTGCACACACATCCACACCGACACCGCATACAAGTAGAAGACATAGAGAAGGGGGAAGGAGGAAATGATGCTAGAGAAACACCATGGAGGCTTCACTATACTCAAAAAACACCATTTACAACTCATCTACATCAGACGGCGCACCCACATGGTCACTAGGTAAGAAAAATACACTCAAGGCTTTGTAGACACACACCCCTACAGAAGAAGCCCGGTCAAAAAACTCACTCACTCTCTTGGCTCTATGCAACCAACTTTCCAAAAATCCTAGGCCAAAAATCCCATCGGCAAAAAGCGTCTTGGCAAAAAGAATTAAAAATCTACAAATTTTGGTTCATGTTGGGCATCTGGTCTCTGATTGGCCCATCAGGAACCTTTGTTTGGCAACTTTGGAAGGCGGCTCCTTGTTTGAACTCTCTAGTTGCTCTCTCCTCTTTGCACTTGAAGGGGGTGCACTAGCAATGTTGCTAGTGCCCCTCGCACTTTAAATTTTTTAATTTTTTATTTATCTCTTCTCTCTCTCTTTTGCTTTGGAAACCCTCCTTTGTCCGGACCTACACTCCATTTTCTCACTTTGATCGGCCTCGCTTTTGACTGGCCCTTGAATTAGCCTTGGAGTTTGGCCCTTAATCACCTTGGCTACCTTGAATGGCCTTGACTAAATGGGCTCTTGAGCCACCCTTTTTGGAGCTCTCCAACCTTCTCTCTCTTAATGGCTTGCACATGACTCCTCTCCAAGCACTAGCAACCTTGCTAGTGGGGGAGGGGGCGGAGGATCCTTCTCCTTCCCTCTCAAAATTTTTGGATCTTAAGCAGTCACGTGACCAACCTCCAAGGGGGATGCCATGTCAGCAATGCACCCCACCACACTGCCTCCACCAGCCGCTCATAGTCGCTTGCTACAACCGTATCGGCCCTACACACTGCAATTGTGCCAACGATGCCACCAAAATGCCATTGATGTGCCCACTAGTTCTGACCAACACAGTGCGTAGAGCTCACCATAAGTCCACCATATCCAAGTTTGTAGGGAGCTCTCTCTCCCCATCACATAGTGAACAATGAGCCCACTCTTTTACATATACAATATGAATTTCTCGTTGCCCGCCTCCCGTATGGGACTAAATCCTGCCATTTGGCAGATCGACAGGAGTCCAAGCTCACAAGCCTCACCAAAAAACTCCCACGATGCATTAAAAAAGGTTTTTCTCACCATAGCTTCAGAGTCCTACAACTTAGTGCCCACGGGTCCAATGTCACTCCCATTGCGGACTTCAATTCTCCTAGTCCTTTTTGCATTTCAACTTCCTTGTGACCTCAAACTGCACACCCAAACTTGACCAAAAATCATTTTCACCCTCTTTCTTAGCACTAGCTCTATTAACTTTGCACGTCATCCTTATTATTATTATTCGTATTCAGTTATGGGCTAGGCTTGTCGGTCCCATAGGTCTATAGTTTAGGGTTGGTGATCGTCAATGAGAGGTGCACTAGAATACGCACCAAACTCTTTTAGTGCTAATTGACTAAATGTGGGCGCCCGTATGCGAAAGAGACGGACCCAACCCATAGATAAGGTTGTAAAACTAGTCTTTTGGATTATTTTGACCGTATCAAGCTTGCTCTTGCCTTATCTTCTTCTTCTATCTATCTCTTAGAGAGAGAGAGAGAGAGAGAGAGAGAGAGAGATGGCGATCGAGTAACTGGGAGTACGGCGATAGCGACGAGGTTAGTCAGCAATGCGGCGGATTCTTCCTCTCGGTGTGTGTAGGATTCCCTTAGCGGTAGTAGCACAGGAGGTGAGTGACACACCCTCTATAGTCATAGAGCTTCTCTGTATGTACAGGTTGTGTGCTTGGAGCCCCTATGGCTCGCACATGGCGTTGGGAAAACTCCCTACAATTGACATTTTTGGTACCATTACCGGGGAGCTGCTCTGCACCAAGCTCCAATCGCACCCTGCATGTTGTATTGAGGTCATTTTTTTTACATGTTAGAAAGGTTGGGAAGTGGGTGTCTGTTGTCTACGTGTGCATATCTAGATATTGTGATATCAGAGACTCTCTTCTTTCTGGTCAACTATTGCTCTGCTTCATTGTTTTTCACTGTTTTGTTGCATTTTTGCACTATTTATTTGTATTTCAACGATCATCTAGTTTTTGTCTTTTGCAAATTTGTGTTAAGGCATGGTAATTTCATTTTTTTTTACAAATGTATTTCAGTTTTTCTATAAAGATAGGTTCTTGTTGAGGTCAAATTTAAAAAAACAAAAACCAAAAAACAAAAACAAACAAAAAACAAAAATAACTTGCAATTGCTTGGGATTTTTGAATTGACAAAAAAAAAAGACTCCAACTAGGCCCTAGGCGAGAAAAATAAAGAGTTCCATTGGCCCCGGCCCGATCTTGGTCTTGGTCTTGATTTATATATATAGAAAGTAAGGTCCTCCATAGCTTCCTTTCAAGTGAAAGAATAGTGTGTCTCATGTTATATATATATATCCCACTTCTCAAGGGCAAAATGAAGCATGTGGGATCTAGGATTCACCTTTTCCCTCCACTAGCTTCCTTTAGACTTTCCCTCTTGTACCTACATGCCCAAGTCGAAATCGACTATTTTGGGGGTTACGAGATTTTCCAATAGCCAAATCATGTGCTATAAAGCATGCCACATCCCTTCGATTGATACGTTCATTTAGAGCTATCACATGAGCCATACCACATCACGCACATAAAAAAAGGGTTTTAAAATTAAAAAAACAAGTAAAAAAGATCGAAATAGCTAGTGTCAAGGACTCTTAGGGTGCTTGTTAGCACTTTTAAGATACACACATCACATGTATTTATGCTCTAGATGAGTGCTAAGTCTGAGCAATTTAGAGAGTGCCTCAAATTACACAAGAATCCATTATACACCCACATTAGGTTCTGGGCTTCGGTTGGGACCCAATGTAGTGCAACCCAAACCCACACATCGCGTTGCTAGTGACTCTTCCTATGATTCTAACATGATGGAGGGACACCCTACCCCATACCCAAAAAATACAAACCAAAATGTGTTTGGGCCCCCCAACCAAGTGCTAGTGTGTTTAGTCGCCTAATGGAAACCATTAGTCGAGCCACTCGTTCGGGGCCTACAACTAGTGAAGTAAACAAAGGTGATGGGGAGGTACATTCATTTTTCACTTCTCATATAGACCCTATACCCCCCAAGAGTTTCCATGTCAATATCCTACCCCCTTCATGCACTAAAGACCCTACCAAGCCATCACCCTCTAAAGTTCTACTGCCCAATGGTAGGAGTCTTGCCAAACTACAAGAGGTCAAATGATATATGCAAGCATCTAGGGAAAAAGAAATTTAGAGCCTATGTATGAGGGAGCAACACCAAGCCATGAAAGCAAAGCAGTGTTCCTTTTAAGCATCACAATGAAGGTGGACTTAGTCAAATGCGTCAAAAATCATTACATCAAATCTTTGGAGTGCAGTCTCTAGAAGAAGCATAAACTGCACTCGTCAAAGCAATATTCTTTACTGGAAGCGCTTTGGTCATGGTAGACAACAATAATTGGAAGGCTGTTGGAAGAAAATCGGTGAGTTTGGCTCAGGATTTTCAGCTCCTTCTTATCACATGATACGAAATGTTTTCTTGGACAAATGTTACATCGATGTCAAAGAGCGTGTTGGAAAAATAATACTTGGAAATATTTCGCTTTCAGGATGTACGATTGTGAGTGATGGCTGGTCAAATGTTCAAAAAAGACCACTGATCAATGTAATGCTCGTTTGTCCAAGGGGAGAAACGTTTATAAAGGCGATTGATAGTTTTGGTGCAATTAAAAGTGGCAAATACATTTCTGAGGTCTTGATTAATGTAATTAAAGAAATTGGTGTTGAACATGTCGTTCAAGTAGTCATGGACAACGCAAAGAATTGTAAAAACGCCAGTAAATTATTAAAGAAGTGCTTTCCACACATTTTTGCCAATGGTGGTGATACGCACAGTTTAAACTTGGTGCTGAAAGATTGGTACACTAGCGATGAAACCACATGGTTCGCCAAAATAATTGATACAGAGCGATAAACCTATTCCCTAAAGGGTTCAATTGACCGCTTACAAGATTAACTCGGATGACGCAGTCTTGGAGCTGTAAGTAGACATGATTTCTAGACCAGTCATGTACCATTTTTGTTTCCCTCATGAAAGGACGTCTTAAGATTATCTCAAATGAAATAGGATGCTTGGAGAAGTTCATAATGATGAAGGTATGCCTTACCTTGTGTCCAAGGACCTTGATCTTGAGATATTCAAGCATTCCAATACGCGTAACGATAGATCCATTGGCCATTTCTACCACTACTTTCATGACTTCAAGATGAGGTCTTGCCATAGATTCCCAATAGATTTTTGTTGCAATGCTCACTCCTACACCACCATCAAGGATTCCCTTCACTATTAATCCTTTAGCAGTGATTGGTAGAGTTGCATTAGAGTCATCTCCTTCAAAGTGTTGCCCCAACTTGTTCACATGTATTTCAATAATTGAACTTTCATCTAGTTTGGCTTGTGGGTCCAAGCATTCCTCCTCAATTTGGATTTCATTGGGCATACTCATTTGTGAAAATTGTGGTAGGACGACTTTTAGTTCTCCATTGAGAAATGCCCGAAGAGCCAGGAATAACTCTGGATCTTGTACAATTTAGACATTATAGCAGTTGTGACTTCATTGGGCAAGACATCCGTTAATTTGGCAATGTTCAAGGGAAATTTTTGAGATTCTAGTCCATGACATAAGGCTGGTGAAGATGGGATCTCCACTTCTTCGATGGGGTAGGGTATTCCCTCACTAAAAATTCTTTCAATCAAGAAAGGTGTATGCTTGCTTTTCGATGTTTTGACCTAACTTCCTTCCCAGATGATACTAGGTATGGCCAGTGGGTTGGGGTCTCCTTGAGGTTGTCGTTGTGTGGGGAACACTTTATCTGTAATCCTAATCTGCGTAGGTTCTGGCTCAAGCCCTCTTTGCGTCTCCTCTACCAAATTCCTTAAATTCTTAACTTGCTCAATCTCCTATACAGGGTTTGGGTAGGTCCCAATTTTCCTCATGGTTCCCTTGGGTTTTGGTCCTTGTAGCTTCTCTTGGAGGCTCTCGCTTGATTTGGTTAGCCTTGAAGACATTTTTTGCATCATCAGTGGTATGGGAGTGGTCTTCTTATGTCTTCCCTTAATCATGTCTTTGCTTGATTTCCTCTCGTGGTGGTCCTCATTGGCTTTTTCTCTTATCGTGGCAGTTTTAATCTCCATGGTTTCTATTGAATCAAAATCATCTTCAGGATCAATCACATACACGGGGTCATCATCGGTCTCTATGTTGGTCTTTGAACTAGGGCTTGAATTCGTAGCTTTTAGTGATCACTTTGTTTGTGTTTTCTTCTTTCTCGCTCGACCAATTGATGCATCATATCTCTCTTCAAGGATGTAATTTTGGTTTTGGATCATCAATCGTATGAGTGCGTTCACTGGTACTACAAGTGTAGGTTTGATGCCCCATTGGTAATCTCGATCAAGTTCAATGGTGTAGTCTTCGGTGCATTTGTATTGTTAGGGCATTGGGCAATCAAATGATCTATGCCACAACAATTACAGATACGTATTGGCATTGCCAATGTGATCCCTTAACTTTTTTTCACTGGTGCAACACTCCTTTGCATTCTAATAGGACACTCAGCTACTCGATGTGGTCCACCAAATTTGTAGCATTGAAGAGGCGGTCCCTTGGAAATGATATTGGTGTTTTGGCCTCTTGTTGCAAGAGCAATACCTTGATATATAGGCTTGACTTGTTCCCAATGGTCCTCCATGTAGTACTCGGGATGCTCTTCAAGAGTATCTACTCCGTAGGTGGAATCCAATTCTATGTCATCTTTGGCACCCAAATAAGTACCAGATGGCTCACAATGGTTCATAGGGGTAACTCTTGGATGCACAGTCCTAGCACAAGAGGGGCTAATGGTGTGGTTTTGGATAGCATTTTGGGTCCTAGAGAATATATGCTGTTATGGTTTCTCAATGGATGGGGCAGGAATTAATGCAAGAACTCGAGGCAAGTCTGTCCAGCGGGCTAAGGGTGGTCTATTTCCATTATTCATTTAAGCATAGGCAATCCATAGCTTGATGGCCATACCTACCACATGCATTGCAAGTCCCATTAAACTTCACCCTAAAGGTAGGACATTCACTGGTTCTATGTGGTCCCAAACAAATAGAGCACAATTGTTGCTCTCGTTTTGGATACATATGATTATTTTGTGGAGTACGATTATCCCTAAGTCTTGATGAGATCGGCCAAAGTCATCTCATATATCTTTGGATCTTTCATGATTGGCTTTAGGGTTGCCGGATCATGCCCAATTGCTTGCGAAAAGGTAGCTTTTGGCTCAATAGACACTATTTCTCCTTCAATCATTAGATTGTCTTCCAATTGGATTGTATTGGTGGTGACTGCTTCTCAAATAGTGATACCTCTAATGACTTGGCCATTATAGATATCCTCATGTCGGAGCCCCCTAATGAATCTATCAAGAAGTTGGTTATTATTGAAATGCTCATTTGGATTACAATGAGAATTCAAATGCTTCAAGCAACTAATAAAGTCTCTCGTTGACTCACCTTCCTCCCGTTGGGCTTTCTGAACCTGAGATGCTATGCCCCAAAGCACTCCCTCTTGTATGTAATCTTTCAAGGACAATCTCCTAAGAGTAGGATAGTGTGTGTGCTCTTCATTACTTAGGATTCTATGCCAATCCCCCCCCTTCCCACTTAGAGTCAAGCTTAAAGCCTTGCACTTGTGTAGTTCATTGTGCTCTTCCAAGGAATCACATACATGGAAAAATACCTCAATATTATTTCTAACATCCCTGTCTCCATTGAATTTTTATGTGAGATTGGTCACTTGTATTGCCTTACTTCTAGGCTCTCTATCAAGTATGCTATGCATATTTTTAGCAATAGATCGACCAATAGCTTGAGAAAATGTTTCCAGGTCACCCAAGTGAGCAGGTATAGTGGGCAAAGGCGCTCTTGGGACTGCATGTGGAATGGGGGTTGGTGTTGGGCTTGGAATATGGGTGATTCTTGGGTTCCAAGTTTGGTACAATCATGCGCCATGTGGTGGCCCAAAGTTCATATGGGAGGCCCTAGGCATAGAAGATGTAGGATGTGACATGTTAATGCTAGCTGGTATGGATCAACTAGAATAGGGGTTTGGATAGGGTGTTCATGGAGCGTAAGGTATCAGAACAATTGGGGGTGTAGGAGCTACATGGACATGAGGGTCAACATGTATATATGACTGACATACACCTGTAGGTATTATTGTAGGCATTGTGCTACTAGGTAGTGGTGCTTTACTAGTGAATAAGGTCCAAGGTATACCTTTTTCCATGCTCATTACTGGGATAGGCATAGTAGTTTTAGTTTCTTTGAGGGAAACATTAGATAAATTTACAAAGGTAAAACTATTGTTGTGGGCTCAAACTGTATTGAGACTCTAAGAAAAACAACATATGAAGGATCCATGGGACTTACTGAGGGAGTCTCCATTATTGATACGGTCGATTGTTTTGCCTTTCCCGTATCCTATAATCTCATAGGACCCATCGAAGGAATGTTAATTCCCTTATTTTGACTCTCCAATTGGACAACCCCATGAATGACCATGCGTTGCCGCTCCTCTAGACTTGTGGCACTAGATGTGGATTGTACAACCTCTAACTAACCCTCATGGTATGTGTAGCCTATGTACAAGTCAGTCAAAGTCTCGGTTTGTAGGTCATACTCCCAATTTTCAGTGAGATATACCCCCTCTACCATGGAGTGCTAGAGGTTCCCCTTGAAGTGGAGGCATTTTGCATACCCCCATAGCCTGGCATAGAACACTTCACTGCCTTGACCAACTTTGGCTACACCAACATGCAATGTAAGATCCCCAAATTTTGGGTCTTTTTTAAAAATTAAAAAAAATAGATTCTAATGTGTGTTTCATAAAGATTTTTGTTTAGAATGTTTGTTTGGCAGTGTTGTAGGATTCTAAACTGAAAAGCAAGGTCGTTTTCATGTTCAAGTAGGTCACACAAATGTTTGGTTCAGTTTTGAAAAAATCAATTTTTTCATACTTTTTGATGCTTTTTTGCAAAAAGCAGGGTCGTAACCTTAATCTACAAGTTTCAGGGAAGCTATGGTTTAGTTTTATAAAAATCTGCTTTTTGAGAGCTTTTCATGCTATTTTTAGTTTTTCATGATTTTAAGTGCTTTTTAGTGAAAAGAGAGTCCGCTTTCTTATTTCAGTACAAAGGAAACATGGTTCAATTTTAGAAAAATTTTCTTTTTAAGCTATTTTTAGCTTTTCGTGCTTTCCGATGTTTTTGAAAAGCAATGTGCTTTTTAAGATGACTTAAATATAAAAATATTATTTTTAGTCTCCGTCGGATTTAAAAATGACTACCCGGAGAAATAACGGGATTAAACAAAAAATTTGTGAAAATTATTTTATAAAAAGTGGTATCGTAAATACGTTGGGGCAGTACGGGAAAGTCATAATTATGTGGGGGCATCATGGTGTAGCATAGTCTAGTCTCGGTTTCATTAGTTTGCAGGGATACTAGCCGGTTAGTCAATTTTTACTGTAAAAACTGAGTGGTAAGTGGAGAATTGACCACCAAAAGCCAAGACATTTTTTAGAAAATCTCCTAAAAGCTTGCAGCTATTCCTAGAGGAAGAGGGGGTGCTACTAGCTGGCTTGGCAAACACTCCAACCTCGTGCAGAGCCTATAAATTGGTAGGTAGTGCTCAATTTTCAGTGCTGTCAATTGTGTCTACTACCACAAGGCAATACATACCTATTATATGGAGTGGTGCAAGCTCTTTATCATGATCTCCATAAGCTCTTCTCTCTTGTTTGTGGGAAGAAGAAGAAGAACAAGAATACTCTCTCTCTACTTGCTTATTATCTCCTCTCTCTTTTCACGGTGTATGCGCTCTCTTATAGATTTCGTGGTGAAAACCTCTACATAGCTCTCATCACCAACTGCTCTCTTGCGAAACACCAAGAAGACTTCCAACATCTTGTAAGAAATCCTAAATCACGGTGAGAAGCTCTAAACTCCATATCCATCACCTCTCTCTCTCTCTATGTCGTTTTTCTGAGAGTAGCTACCCTCTCGGTGATTGATTTTTCATATACGAGTGCATGTATGGACTTTTCGAGTGTCTATGAAGTTTCTCTATGTTTATTACATCATGTTTAACATGTTGATTTATGCACACAATGTGTTGATGGTCACGTGTGTACATAAAAAGCGCTTTTCGTTTCACGTCACATAAGTGGTAGGAGCACTATTTTGGTCATAACTCACAAACCGTTATGAATCAGCCCGAACCCTTTAAACCAGAGATAAAAAAAATCACTTAGAACATTTTATTTTTTGGGTGTCATGGGAAAATCACACAGGACCTAAGAATTATGGTCAAAAAACAGCTTTTCCATTGCACAATCAAATTTTTAGACCCCAAGCTCCTTGGAGAACCACTATTTAGATTCATCGGATGAGAAAAAATACTTAGCCAACTAAAAAGCTTAATTAAACTTGGTGATAAATGTATTTAGGTCTCCAATATCACTTTGTCAGTCCAAATTATTCACTATTCCATAATCGGGATTACCCACGCGTATAGGGGTGCTACCCAAGGGGAGCACCATATGACATCCTGAGTTGATCGAGTTGTTTATATATGATTTATGGTTTGTTTTGGTGAGTTTATTTCAAGTGTTAGATATCCATAAACTTATATGAGGGTATAGGGTTAGTCAACCCAATGATACCGTTTGTTGCATGAATATCATATGGGCAAAGTGATGTGATAAGGTGTTAGTCTATATTATAAGGCTAAGCTTGGTGCATTGTTTTGAGGTCAAAAACTTGCATTTGTCTGTTATGCATACAACCGAAAATGACAAAAAGTTGTTTTTCACATATATGTCAAGTTATGGTTTATGGTCGACCTGAGTGTCGAGCTGTTTTGCATCATGTTTATGTGAATGGAATGATATCATATAATGTATGGAACCTCACTGATAGATATGGATGCCTCATGTGCATGTGTATGATTGTTTTCCACCTTTCTAGGTCAAAACTAGCTCCATGTGCTAGAAGGGTGAAGTGCAGATATGGTGTATCACTTATGCATGATTGGATATTGTCAAAATTGGATTTTGATAACATGTTTATTTTCTGGTCAAACATATTTTATGCATAAAAGGTTCATGTCTTAAGTGCCATGTGTTTGGTCTCCATATGATTGTAGTGGATATGTCAAACTCGAAGTGTGGGAGTTGGTTCAGTGCGAAAATGGTTTATGGTCAAGGGTTGAGATACCTCATGGATTATGGTTGTGCTTTTGATGGTGGAAGTTGGTGTGGCTCTTGGATTTTTTTATTTTTTATTTTTGGATATGGTTGTACTGCCAAAATTTTAGCAACCATGTTTTGTTCTAAAGTGGTTTTTGCAGGGATGGATGTGCATCCCCCTAAATTGGGTGGAGTGCTCACCCATGTGATGTGATTGGATTATGGTTCATGGTTTTGGACTAGATCATGAAGTGATTTGAATGGTTTATGGTGGACGTGTAAGTGTAGAGACCCTCTACAGTCTGAGACTACTTGGAAAAGATTTTTTTTGCATATGCAACATGAGTGGAATGGAAGATGCTATTGTGATTGGACTCATGTGTTATGTTTCTCATGGCAGCATCACTACAAGACTAGGATCACCTACATTTCTTAGCCTTAGATAAAAGGACCATTGACTTGGGGCTTTGTGGATTGGGGTGTTGCTTAGGTCTTCTATTTTGTGAGGCTCATCTACACGGTTAGTGTGTCGAGGGTCGAACGGCCTACATGGATAACACGTCAAGGATCTTGCATTGGATTTGACTAAATACCTGATGTTGGGTGTCAAAGAGGTGTGGCACCTAAATTGGTATGGTTGGTGTTGATACCCTACCATCTACTGGTATTTGGGATCCTTTTAGAGCTCGAGTTCATGGCGGGAGGCAAAGCGGCCTCAGCCTATGTTGAGCCAGCAAAGGATCACACCCACATTTTTGCTCACACTCATCATTTTGTAACCATTGATTGTAATAAATGTCTTTCCGACATTAATTTTGATTTGAGCCATTCATTAAGTAACGGGACTCAATTGAGTTTCCAGCTTGTAATCCCGAAGTAATTTCACTTGTTGATGTAATTAGTTAGAGATGTTCTCACCTACAATGCTGAGGTATATAAGCCAAAGTTTTTGTAACCTAAGGGGATTCAGAGTTTTTAATCAAAGTGAGTTTTTGAGCGCAGTGACTGTGTCTGAGAGAGAGAGAGAGAGAGAGAGTCTTATCTACTTGCTACGCGAGCTACGGAGCCGCCATTGGAGAACCGACACCGCCATTGTGTTAGCAACGGCGAGAGCTACGCACAGATACCAAGAGTGCGCGCTATCGGCTTCTATGTGTGGTAAGTTCCTACGAGCTTCCGTGTGAGTTTTCTTCCAACTTGTGTGTCGGAATGGAGCGTGCAGCATATCTATAGAACCACAACGAGTAGAGATACACATTGGTACCATTGGGGTCAAGTTTCGATCACCTGTATTTTTCCGCCTGTCTTCATACGCGTTTACCGCACAGAGTGATTATAGGTTGATTTTGCAGTTCAAGTCTTTAGGGTGTTGTTCTTACCTAGTGTATAGACTTCCCCTTAAGTTTGAGGTCGATTCAATGATTCTAGATCCTGTTTTGTATAGCATTCGTTCGTAGTACGGATTTCAGTCACTTGCGTATTTTAGAACTTAGATTTGATCTCCTTAGTAGTGATTGTCATTAGAAGGTCGAGTAGGTGATTTGACACCCACCTAGTTGTTTCCATGCGCCTGTGGGTCAAGCTCCGTCCTCGTCTGACAAATTCTGTTGTTGGTTGAGTTCTCACTATTTAGCTTCCGCTAGCGGCGTAACCGCCTTAACATTTGGCGCCGCTGCCGGGGACGAGAGCCCTAAGTAGGTGACCTTAGATTAATCCTACGAGGTGAGTCGTATAAACTACTTTGTATACTTTAGTTAGAAAAGATCTAGGAGTGGTGGACTCCGAAGATCTCGAGAGATACTAGGAAGTGGGGTATTCCTGGGTCTTCCGTGTTGACAGTATTTTTAGTTTAGCTTAGATTTGTTTGTTGTTTTGTTGGTGTTGAGTAGTTGTTGATAGAAGAAGAATTTGCTAGTCCGTGAGTGGCAGTGGATCTCTTTAAAATCACAATTACCAAACCCATTTTATGATTAGGAATAGCTTAGGTAGGACTTCATTTGATCCTCATCTAGAGCTAGTAATCATTGGAGTATTTGCTTGATATGGTTGATTGCATGTTAGATCACTAAACCGTCGAGTTAGTAGTGAAACTTGCAATAAACAAAAGTCAGAGAAATTTTCTGTGTATCTGTGAGTTGCTGAGCACTAGAGAAAGCTTTAGGAAGGATTCTGTGCCAAAAAACTGGAAATCTGCAACTTTAGACATCATACGCGTATGATGTCTAAATGACCAAACAGAGACCAAAACAAAAATTTTGATTTACCAGAGTGTTCAAAAGGGGGGTTATACCCTAATTTCAACTTAAAACAAGAGCATTAACACTCAAAGAAACCCAAAAAGACAAGTCGGAGTCCAAGAAACGCAAAGAATAGGAAATTTTGGATTCAGATCTTGTTTTTACATTCAAACCTGACAAAAACACTTGAAACTCAATTATAAACATTGGAGAATGCTTAAAACCAAAAATAGTCAAAATCTGGGACAAAAGACATCATACGTGTATAATGTCTTTTAGCACATCCACTGCTTAATTTTGATATCTGACCTGACAAGAGTATTATAAACACTGTAGAAAGCATAAATATCAAGTCTTGACCCAAATTGATGAAAAGGACATCATACGCGTATGATGTCTTTGACCTAATTTTGGACATATTTTGATACTTTGCCAACACAGATCCATTGTAATAGCTGTCTAAAGGTTATATTTCAAGTTTCATCCCATTTGGATCACAATTGACCCAAAACAAGTCAAAAGCGGAAAATTTCCAAGAAAAGCCTAAATTAGCCATAACTTGCTCAAACAGAGTTCAAACTGAATTTTGTGAGTGGACAGAGCATAAGGGGGCTACTGAGAGTGAGTATAACCAAAATTGTCCAAATCTGTGAAAAAAGACATCATACGCGTATAATGTCTTTTTCAGCATAACTGCAACAAAATTCTCACTTGATGAAACAGAAGTTGTCCAACTGACAAGATTAAACAATTGACCAAGTATCAATCAGTTTGGATCAATTCTGACCACAAAAACTTGGGAAAACAAAATTGCCGAGACGGAAAAGTTAAAGTCCTTTAGGGGAATTGATGAATTTGAGATCGGGCAGGAATCTCCAGAATAACCAACCAAAACAAGGGGAACAAGCAAGCGTCATATCAACCGAGGGAAGTGTAAACCAAAGTTGGGTGCAACCATTAGAGCCGATCTTTGAAGGAAGTGTTTCTGATACTTCTTCGGAGAGATCTTACGAGATTTTCACCGAACACTTGGAACACTTGAACCTCAACAACAGAGAAAATATGGCAGCAGGATCATCAAACCCTTCCGCCACAATGAAGCTATTGTTCATAAAATATCAGTACGACAATGAGCAAGGTGCCAAGATCTACAAAGATGGAATGGACCGCTATTGTGTAAAGATAGAAGAGAGACCTAGTGAGTTCAAGGACTTAGTGCCTGTGAGCTATAGCGGAGATAGATATCTAGATGACGAGGGCACCATGTACTTGGTAGTCCTAAACCCTAACATTGTGGACAAGTGGGGATTGATGGGCACCAAAGCCAAAGTAGATGAAGAACTCGAGGAGAAAGCACCAATAATGAACTTCCCTGATGCGAGGTTAAGAAGAGAGAATGAAACTACAAGGATCAACACTGATAACATCTATGTGGGGCTATACAAATATAATAATGGGGAGCAAGATCTCTATTATAGATGTGAAGAACCCTACACCGGAGAGTTGACAGACCAAAAAAGACTTTATGTCTTTACCTACACAGAGGGATCGGAAGTGAAAATTGCCGCTTACGACAAGTATGGGAGGCAATACTCAACAATGGGCAAGAAAGAATTAGAAGGATATACATACTTTGGGGGACCACTACATCAGTATCAAAGAAACAACGAGCTTAAGCTCAGGGGGATCAGTGCTAGTCGACAAAGTACACGAACCATTGGACGCACTGATGAGAGCTTACGAAGCTAGGTTAAAGAACAACCAAACACAAGAACAGAGGTGGATGACATACCCAAACGCGGAATTGGAAAAGCAGAGACTTGAAATGTGCCAGAGAATGATCGAAACTGCACAAGCCTTATTAGAACCACCAAGAGAAACAATGAATTGTGGAACGGAAAACCCAATTCAGCAAGAGACTATCATTTCACGGGTAGCTGAAAAGACTCCCAGTGCACAAAAGCCTGAAAATACACACAAGGATGACCGCATAGTATTGAACACAACCGATCAGGAGATAGAGAGTTTTCATCCAGTCATACAGAGGTCTTACGGAAGAGATGAGGATTACAATGAATTTTGGAAACAAGTGAGAGAGGCAAACTTTGCAAACGAGCTAAGTTGCCAAGCTAATCAGACAAATTGGGAAAAGGACATCAGGAATCCTCCCATAGTGGAATTTGAGGCAGGATCTCAAGTGGACTTGGATCTGCAATCTTACTGGGGAGATGGGGGCTCTGTTAGAACAATGGAGAGCAAACCTCACTCACTGAATACCTTAGCTTCATACTTAGGAGAGTATGAAGCAAAATCCGAGATTAGAGCACTTCCCTCACGAAGAATTTCATCAGAAAAAGTCATGGACTCGCAAGGATTGATAGAGATCTTGTCAACACCAGTGACATGCACTATCACTCTAGTTGAGCTTTTGAGGCTAAGACCACATATGTGGACCACTGTAGGAAAATGCTTAGAGAAATTTGGGATAAAAGACCCAACATCAAGACTGCAAGAGGGTATACAAGAGCTGAGTAAACCACAAAAGAACGCTAAGCCTATACCCTTAAACAAGGTCGGAGAGTATTGCGAAGGTGAAGAGGGGAATACAACCTTACCAGCTGAATTCCAAGGAGTGAACACGATGGCAATACTAGACAGCGGAGCTGGGGTAGCCATTGCTACAAAAGAAATCTGGAAAAAATGGGGGAAACCAGCAATAAGGAAGACTAGGTTGAAACTCCAATTAGCAGATGGACACATGGAGAAACCTATGGGGTTATTAGAGAAAGTCGTAGTGACTTCTTGCGGCATTGAATACGAACATACTTTTGCTATTGTCGATTTTGGCAAGGAGAATAACTATGATATCATATTGGGAAGACCATTCATGAGACAGTTGAAAATGGTCCAAGATTGGGGCTACGATCACATATACCTGAGAAATATGGAAACCACTACACGTGTGAACCTGAGAGACCATAGCTACAAAGATGTGAACCGAACACCGGTAGAGGAGTTTGATTCAGCTACTTTAGCGGGATCCGAATTTCCAGCTTGGTTAGGTAAGCCCAAGGAGTTATGGATGTGTGGAGCCTCGAAATGTGGAAGTCTGAGGCGAGAAGAATATGTTTTAGAAAGGGCTATCGAAGACGAAACTTATATAGGAGAACCCTTTCCAGAGGACACACTTGAACCATTAGAATGGACACACATTCTAGCAACCCTAGATGTTTGTGCAATTCCGGATGGTCCCACAACGAAATTTTGCGACAGGGACGAGTACGACGTGGTTCCGTACTTCATGTTGAGAACTGTACTCGAAAACGAAACTGAAAAGAACGATACACTAGAAAAGGAAGATGAAGAGGAGGTGTTTCACGACATTCCCGATCATCCTGAGTGGGGAAATGAAGCAGACAACGAGTCAACGGACAATTCAAGCGGAAACGAAGAAATTATAACGGATGTCCGATTTTATGATTTTTCAAACCAAACTAAACAACTCCAGAAACGATATAGAGCAAAGAGAAAAACAAAGGGGGTTAGAACCAATCCGATGCCTAGAATAAGAGGAAAAAATCAATTCCTAATGCTAGTAAAGGCGGAAGATTGTGTTAAGGACAAGATTTCTGGAAGAATGAGAGGCAATGATCAAAAGAGCTTACGAAAAGACAAAAGAGGCTCAAGAAATCAAGTTCAAAGGAATGGAACGAAAACAGAAACAGAAAAATCAGAAAAGAACAAGCGCAACAGAGAACACACGGAGTCCAAGTTAGAACGTAGAAACAAGTACAGAGAGCTCAAGAAAACTCTGAAAGAAGTTTGGACGACAGAATTTGAGAGTGGAGAGGACGAAAACGCCAAAATCAAGGAAAACATGGATGTTCCCTCTCACTATAGGAAATTCACAATAGAGGATAGGAAGGTGGTATTAACCCCACCTATTTGAGAGAGAAAGGAGAACGAATCTTATGACGGACCGGAGAATGCAAAAAAAGTTGATTTAGCAGCTCCAGGTGAGACACCTAGACCGGTGTACATAGCCACAGATTTGTCTCTAGGCGAGGAAGAGAGACTTTTGAGTCTTCTCAGAGAGTATAGGGATGTGTTTGCATGGTCTTATAAGGACTTAAAGGGAGTTGACCCATCGATATGCCAACACACAATCCCACTGAAACAAGACGCAAAGCCTAGCAGACAGAGACCATACACATATAATGATACATTTGCTAAGCGAATCAAAGAAGAGATAGATAAGCTAATGGAAGTTGAATTCATATACGAGATTGAACACACCGATTGGGTATCTCCGATTGTGGTAGTACCCAAGAAGAACGGAAAACTCCGAGTGTGTGTTAACTTAAAGAAAGTGAATGCTGCAACAATCAGGGACAATTATCCCCTGCCGATAACTGATCATGTTCTAGAGCGTGTATCAGGGAAAACAGCATACTCTTTTCTTGATGGTTTTTCAGGATATAACCAGCTATCCATAGCACTGGAAGATCAACATAAAATAGCTTTTGCAACGGAGTGGGGAATTTATGCTTATCGGGTTATGCCTTTTGGTCTAACCAATGCTCCCGCAACCTTCCAGAGGCTGATGACGCATGCTTTCAAAGAATACTTAAGGTTGTTTCTAGAAATATACATGGATGACTTATGTGTACATTCTCTTCTGAGAGATGAGCATCTAGAACACCTAAGAAAAGTATTTGAGAAATGTAGGACATATCGCATTTGTCTCAATCCTGAGAAATGTGTGTTTATGGTCCGACAGGGCAGAATTCTGGGACATATTGTCTCACAAAACGGAATATCCACGGATTTAGAGAAGATAAAAGTTATAGTGGATATGCCTAGACCAACCAATGCGAAACAAGTACAGAGCTTTATGGGACATTGCGGATATTATAGACGATTCATTTACATGTACGCTATAATAGGCCAACCACTTTACAGGCTAATAGTGAACTTTGAATGGACAGAGGAGTGTGAGGAATCGTTCAAGAAATTGAAAGAGGCACTCATTACTGCTCCAGTCTTGAAATCACCAGATTGGGAGAAGATATTCCATGTGCATATAGATGCTTCGGCATATGCAATAGGATGCATTCTGGCTCATCCAGAAGAAGGAAACATGGATTTTCCTATCTGTTACGCCAGTCGACAGCTCAACAATGCAAAGAATAATTACACCACAATAGAGCGAGAAGGATTAGGAATGATATATGCTGTGAAGAAATTTCGGCATTATCTTCTAGCCAACAAGTTTGTGTTTTTTACGGATCACCAAGCCTTGCTCTACCTAGTGAATAAACCATGCAATACCGGGAGAATAGTGAGATGGTTCATTATCTTACTGGAATTCGACTTCACGGTAGTAGTAAAGAAAGGAAAAACACATCTTAGAGCTGATCATCTATCGCGATTGACGAATGGAGAAGACCCTATAGGAGTAGATGACGACATGCCAGACGCGTACTTGTTCAACATAGAAATTATACCGAAGTGGTCTCAAAATGTCGTTAGCCTATTAACCTATGGAGGAGAGTTTGATAGAAGAGAATACAACCATAAACATATTGCTATTCAGCAATCCAAGAATCTTCAATTGGTCGCAGGAAGGTTGTATCAATTGGGAAATGATCATGTTTTAAGACTATGCATCAATCCTGAGGAATATAATATATATCTGCGCGAAGCACATGTTCAGGAATGTGCATTTCATTGTTCAAGAAGGAACACATATAGGAATTTGTTACAATTGGGAGTCTATTGGCCAGGAATGAAAGAAAGCGTACATGAATATGTCACTGTATGTATTGTATGTTCATCAAAACCGCCAGCAGAGTATTCGACACTATATCAGATAATGATCGCTCCAGAATGGAGTCAGTATATTGTTGAATATCTCACAAATAGAACTTTCCCAGAAGGAACGTCAAAAGCTCGTCAGAAATCTGTAGAGATAGAAGCTAGAGATTACGCTTTAATAGGAGATCAACTCTATAAGAGAGGTAAAGACAACCAGCTTAGGATTTGCGCATCAGAGACTGAGTATGTGATAATACTAGAGCAAGCTCATGGAGGAGTAGGTGGAGGCCATTTCTCAGGTGATAAGACAGCAAAACTTGTCTTAGCCGCAGGAATATGGTGGCCAACATTACATATGGACGCTGAGGAATACGTTAAACGGTGTGATGACTGTCAGCGGACCAAAGTACCACTTAAAAGAGATGATATGCCGCTTAGACCAATGATGGGGGCAAGAGCTTTTGCAAAATGGGGGATTGATTATGTCGGACCCATTTCACCTCCTGCATATAAGACTCATGCACAATACATCGTTGTGGCTACAGACTATCTAACAAAGTGGGTCGAAGCAAAGGCAACTCAAAAAGCGGATGCCAGGACCATGGCACAATTTCTATATGAATACGTCTTTGTACGATATGGATTGCCAATAGAAATTGTGAGTGATCGAGGCACACATTTTATAAATGAAGTGATAGAGATCCTTCTAGATGAATTCATGGTAATCCATAGGAAATCAGCCCTGTATCATCCACAAGCAAACGGACAAGCTGAAGCAACAAACAAAACCATATGCACGGTCCTTACGATTGTATCTGAGTCGAGAACTGACTGGGACCAGAAGTTGCATTCAACATTATGGGCATATAGGGTAGCATATAAAACATCAATAGGAACGACCCCATATAACATGGTTTTTGGGCTAAATGCTATCTTACCAATAGAATTCTTGATTTCATCCTTAAGGGTGGCTAAGGATCTAGAGTGGACAGGGCATGAGCTTTCTGATAGAATAGATGACCTGGAAAAGCTAGACGAGCTTCGCCTAAAAGCAGTAGCTTCTATCTACGCTCAAAAAAGGCGACAAAACGAATTTTTTGATAAGCATGTGCGGACTAAAGAGTTTAAGGTTGGGGACTATGTCCTAGTTTACACTCTGAAATAGCATGCTAAGAAGCTTAAAAAGCGAGGGATGGGACCTCTGGTGATTAAAGATCTATCACCAAGTGGAGCCGTCAAGCTTGCTACATTAAACGGAGAAGAAATGCCCAATTGGATTAGTGGATGCAGAGTGAAAAAGTATCTTTTGCCGCTAACCCAAGACATGCTTTTCAAAATACATCAAGAAAAGCTGCGTGTCCAGAAAAAGAAAATGATTTTGGAGGAAGCGCAAGCCGAGGCGAAGGAAAGAACGGAGAAAAGAAGACTACTACGTCAGAAACAGCGCAATGAAAGAGCAATACGAATAAACGCAGTCAGTATAACAGAAATGGATAATGACAAAGAAGAACCCATCATTGAATGCAAAGTAGGAACCAACCAAATCAAAGCCAGAGCACTATTGGATTCAGGAGCTCAAACTAACCTACTTTCACTCAGTTTGTATAGACAATTGACAAATGACACTAAACTACAAACTGCCAAGCAAGAGTTAAAGAGTTACTCTGAGAATTCAATCAAAACTGTCGGATGCACAGTTTTACATATACAGATTAACCAGTATGTGTATCCTCATATGTTTTACGTGGTTGAAGACCAAGCTACACAACATCCATTATTGCTAGGACAACCATGGCAGAAGCAATACAATGCAATGATTGACTGGAGTTCTAAATCAGTGCTTATCAAATACGAAGGTGAAAGTCAATCAGTTAAGTTCACCAAAGGAGAAGAGCCAACTCCAAAGGACGAATCCAAAGACAAAGGTAAACAACAACCAGAGAAAAAGAAGAAGCAATGGCAACCAAAAGTGTCTATACAACCGGATTACTCTTCGACGAGGAATTCTCAACAGTGGAGACCAAAAAAGGTTGTGCCAGAGAACACAAAGGTGGAAAACAGAGTCTTCAATACCAGACAACAGAGTGATTCCAGACAATCAAGGACAGTGAAACAGATCTGGATTCCAAAGAAGTTCATGACGGCACAAAGCTATAGCAAGCAAATTTGGATCCCAAAGATTTGTAAACAGGAACTCCCTTCAGTACAATCAACGGAAACTCCTAGGTATTTCAAGTCGAGGAAATCAATACAAAGAACAAAGCAGGTTTGGGTCGCAAAGAGTTTGTGGCAAGCACAAGTGAAGCGGAAGCAGATTTGGATTGTAAAAAAGAACAACAAAGTAAAGAAGAATCCATCTACTGATTCTACTACCGAAGTGCCAAAACCAACCCAAAACCCGACCACCAATCCTTCAATCAAACAAAGAGCAGCTTTATTGGAAAGACTGTTGTATCATCGCTCTACAATTGCATTGGAAACTTATGACCAAAACAACTACAATGCTTCGCCCACAGACACTTCATAGTCATCCGGGAGGACTGAGACTAGGAGGGGGGGAGGTATACAGGTATACAAGAGTTACAAAGCAGCTACAAGCGCCAAAAAAACAAAGAAAAACAAAAATTATATTACAAGGGCAGTGTCTTACATGATTTCGCAATTTTTATGTTTGATTGCGGATATTGATAATATTTATGCCCTTATATACCTTGTTTTGCAACAAGAAGAGATCAAATGATGAATTTGGGTCCCTAGACGTGTAAATATCACTAAATAAGAGTGTTTTTGGAGCTAAAAAGTGGAAAAAAGTGGTAATCCAAGTCCAGAAATCACAAATAATTGTATATTCATATACACAGAGTTACCAGCTATATATTGTGTATGTTTGGAATTTTTTGGCTTCAATTTGCTATTTTCCTTTAATTTTTTATGATTTTCTTGATAAAAGTAAAAGAAAAATAAAAAAGCAGGTGAAACGAGATCAGAAAAAAGAAAAGAATAGATGGTGATGATCCTAATGACAAGGGCAACCCATGGTAAAAATTGAATACAATTCGGGAAAAGTTGCGGAAAGCCGAAATGACGGAATTTTGGCAAAGTGGACAGATTTCTCAGAAACAGGTCAAACAGAGTCCAAATTGAGAAATTTCAAATCCTAAAGTGCATTTCACGACGAGATAGGAGCACATGTCAAATTTGGTAACAAGTGATCCGGGAAGTCCGAAGTTAAGTATTTTTCACTTCACTTTCAAGCTCATTTCCACTATTACCTTCTTGGAGAGAGCAAAGAGCACACAGGAGCATCCAACCTTCTACAGCCTTCTACGACTGCTACGAGAGCTCAGAGGACACCAGACATGAGAGGTAGACTCGTTGCCATAAGCTTTTGATGCTTATCATTAACTTTTGTCGCGAAAACTGACCAAAACCAAGAAACAAGAGCAGACGGGGAATGCGGTAGAATGCTAGGTAGTGGCACAACCGCCTAACCAAACCTTGCAAGAACTTATAGGTGGGTTACCCTAGTATAGAAGATGGGTTTCTAACACTCAAAGCTCGAGAAAGAACGACTGGAAAAACCCTAGGTCAACAGAGCCTGCAAGTGGCAAACAGGAAAAAGTTGTCGAAACGACACAAAACTCCTCAGGAAGCTCAACAACATCGAGGGCAATGCAACCATGGAGTATCTCCACGTTTGGACCACCAAAAGTGGGTCAAAACAACCGATTCGACGACAGACACACAAAGCGTCATTTTGACATAACGGCTGAAATTGACGACCGAATGAAATGAAACTTCACAAGCAGCTTCAAATATACATGGATGACTTATGTTTGTAAGCAAAACCCAAAAGAAAGCTGATTCACTTACCGATGGTGAAAAAGACGCTTTCGGGCAACCAAAAGGAGAAAGATGGAGAACGGGGAGCCAAAGTCAAGTTCAACCAAATAGATGGCTTCAAAACATATCCAATGAGCTGGAAATGCAACTCTCGAGAAGAAAAGTTGAAGAAATTCAACTCCAAGGCAAAAAGACGACTTCGGAGACTGAAATGCCTATAAGGGGGCTTTTTAGCTAAACTAATGACTTTTTAAGTTGAAAACTAGTTAGCAAGGCTTAGGGCACTAGCACAAAGCATTCCTTGCACAAAAAGACCAACATTTCAAGAAAAGACATCATACGCGTATGATGTCTCACAGCATGAATTTCACATCCATTTCAACATTTGAGTGCATAGCCTCATTCCACATGTTAATCACATCCTATGAACCAAGTATCATGAGAATTGGAGTTAGAAAACCCAAGGAAAACCAAAAAGACGCAAAGTAGGCCATAAAATTGATTTTTGGTCCTAATTTTGTCAAAATAACTCCAAACTCATTGAAACTTTGTAGGATTGTTGATTAACACATCTACAAGCTATCTGGAACCAAAAAGCACCATTTTGACACAAAAGACATCATACGCGTATCATGTCTATTTGCACTTACATAGCCAAAACTGTTCATTTGTCATCATACATCCATTATATATATATAATACATGCTACATATGAAATTTGGAACCATTTGGTCAAAAGGATCACCCCATTAGCCAAATTGAAGGAAAATCCTTCACCTAAAGCCTATTTTTGGCCCAAATCCAACATACTCAAGTCCAAACCAAGATTTGAGTAGATATAGTCCTTCACTAGTACATGGGGAGTCCACAGAACCAATTCCATGCAAAATTGATGAAAAAGACATCATACGCGTATGATGTCTCCAGAGCCATTTTTAGCCCAAAATCTATCCAAACTTCATAAATCCACTGAATAAGCCTATCTTAAGCCAAATCCAAGCTTATAGAGAAATTTGGTCCAAAAATACACTAAAAGACATCATACGCGTATGATGTCTCACTATGTGATTTTGTCACCTCAGGGCTTCAACCACCAAACAGAAGTGATGTACATGCCATTTGAAAGTGAACCACCAAGTTTCATCCAATTTGGATCATAAAATCCAAATCCCTTTCAAAATTTTGCCAAGAGCCGGAACTGGACTAAACTGGCTAAAACTTGACCAAATGGTATCCAAACTCAAATCCAAGCATATGATACTCATGTATACACTATCAGCTACAAGCACAACCAATATGAAGTCATTTTGACACAAAAGACATCATACGCGTATGATGTCTCCAGCATGATTTTGAGCCCATTTTGCATGTTTTTTCACCTACATTGCATCCTTAGGCCTTGAATAGCTCATGTTTCAATTTTCAAGTCATTTGGATAGTTAAAAGCTTCATTTCGGCTTTCAGTACTAAAAAGACGCTAACTTCTGAAATTGGAGTTACAGGATCCATGGATTCCGCTAAGTTATCGGCAACGAAGAGAAAAAGACCGACAATCAAAGATGCTCTTGCAGAAGCGGAACCCTTTGACATTCCAGCAGAAACCCTCAAACCAACCAAAACTTGGGTGGAGGAAGCAGTATTGGAGAAAGAGGGGATAAAGATCTACCAGGGGACTTTCAGAGATCCTCAAGGGCAAGCGGTGGATGTACCGATGATCCCACAGGAATTGGTAGATTATAGCAGGTCAGAAGACATCAGCAGGTACCTGGAAAGGGCAGACTTGCACAGTTTCTTCACCTCGAGACCATCAGGTGTGGATACAAGAAGAGTGTACGAGTTGGCAACATCCATTCAGAAGGATGGGAAAGCCACATTGACAGCCATGGATGGAGAGAAAGTAGAAGTACAGATCACTCCACAGCTCATTGCAGACGCATTGAAGCTGCACAACAAAGGGAGCTCTGTCAGGGAAAGAAGGAAGGCCATAGAGGTCTATGGATCCAAGAAACAGAATGCAACCTATGGAGATATGGCGGACCAAAGAGCGGCAACCCTTTGACGACTGTACAACCAGTTTCTCCATGTTTGCAGTAAAAGACCGCAAAAGTATACGACACCGCCCCATGCCATTGCGACCACCATCACATGGGCATTAAAGAGCAATATGCCAAAAGAGGTGAATTACGCTCAACACATCCACGAGCAAGTAATTGCCATGCACAACGAGAAGCCAAAGTACATAGGAGGAGCGGAAATTCTGACAAGAATAGCTTATGAAGCTATTGGAGCTAGAGATCAGTGGCCAAAGGTTCTCTCCCAGAATGAGTGGCTTAGAGAAGCCGAAGAGGAGGAAGAACAGCCCGAAGTATCCAAGAGGGCGTCCACAAGAGCACGCCGGAAACTAGAAATAGTTTCAGAACCTGAAGAGGAGGTGGACGAGCCGCTTATAAAGAAAGTAAAGAAGAAGGTTGCTCCCAAGCAAACCAAAAGTCAGAAAGTGGCAAGAATGGAAAGACTAGTGGAGCAGTTTAGAGCAGAAAGAGCTCTAAAGGGTGACTTTGAAGAAAAGTGGGTGCCAGACCCCACCAAAGTTGGAACTAGCTCAGCCAGGCCACATGTTGATCAATACGATCAATATATTAAAGCTTATGAGGAGTCAGAGGCTATACTGGAGCAGCAACCTGTCGAGCCATACACTGAAGAGGAGGTACAACTTTTAAAAGCTGAGCTGAAAAAGGACGACAAGGGGAAAGGGAAAGTAGATGAGTCTACTAAATCTCAAGAGAAAGACGGGCAAGCCGACAAGGGGAAAGCCAAGGAAGCTGAGGACAGATACCCCTCTATGACTGATGTACCAAGCCCGAAGAAGACGAAAAATATCATGGCAGAGACCACAATAGAGATGGACACAGATGATTTGGAAAAGCTGAAGGCCGGGACCAAAGAAAAGGAGATAGATCCAGTTCAGCAAAAGAGAAATGATTATGAGGATCTGGTAGCGATAGGATACACTGAAGCAGAGGCCCTTGAAGCAGTTTATGGGATCACCCTACAAAAACAAGATGATCGGAGAGGGACGGAGGAAAAAACAAAGAGTACAAAAGAAAGGGAAGAGAAACTGAACGAACAGAACGTACTAGAAGAGCCAAAGCCAGTGGAGGTGGTAGCAGAAAGAGCTTTAGAGTTGACAGATGAAGATGAAAAAGACATGCACATGGTGCATGAACTGCTAGGCAAGATCAAAGAAAGATCCAGGGCAAAGGAAGTAGAGATTGAGACAGCCAAACAAAGGGAAGCAGAGTTGCAGAGGAAATTAGAGAATGCTATGACTGAATCTGAAAGTCATAAAGCATCCCTCTATGACGCGGAAAACGAGAGAGACGGCTTGATACTCCAGCTAGCCGAGGCTTCAAGAGAGGTAACAAGTGCACAGGAAGCAAAGGAGCGGATAGAAGATGAGTTGGAGGCAGCCAAGGATGAGCTCATTGAGCTAAGGGAAAGAGTCGAGCTCCAAGAAAGAACAATCACTAGACTTAGGACTACCCCTAGAGCTAGCAGAGCAGGAACCGAACAAGAAGGAACTCTCGTACCAGCTTTAGAAGACCAGATCCGAAGCTTACAAAGAGAGCTAAGATTAGAGCAAGTGCAAAGGTTGCACATTGCAGAGGGATCATTGGCCGCAGAGGAGAGGCTCACATTAGAAAATCAAACACTATGGACAGAGAATGAGGCCCTCCGCAAACAGCTCCAAGATCTACAAGAGCAACAAAGAAGAGAGACAGAGACACCACAAGAAGAATCAGGTGGAGCAGCCATAGAGCTACCAGAAACTGGAGAGGCAACCACAATTGAAGATCCAGCCCCAGATCAAGAGGTGGCCTCGACCTCAAGAATCTCTGAAGAAGAAGAACAAAGGCTCCATGACCAAATAGAAAAGTCAGCAGAGGAGAGTGCCAAGGCGGAAATGGAATGGGAGAGGAGACTCCTCATCTCCATTAGACTTCAGGGATTAGACACAAAAGTGCTCCATGAAGAGTGGATGCAACCCAGCCTGCCTTTCCCTTTGATGAAATTTGAAATGCTAAAGACGAAAAAGAGAATAGAGGAGGAGCAGTATGTCGCTCTTTACGAAGGCGACATCACAAAGGAGGAACAGTCAAAGAAGATAGTAGATTCACAACCTAGATGGAGGAAAGGTTGGCTGAACAAATACCCAACCTACCTCATCTACTTGGTGGAGGCACCAAAGGAGATTCGGGAGGATGCAACCTTCTGCCCGGTGCCAAGAGTCCGAAACTGGAAAGAGCATGGCAGGATTGCAGAAAAGAAGCCAAATTGGCTTAATTATCCCAGGATGCCAGGACCAAAGGCAGGAGAGAGAATAGGTAAAGCCTACATGGTGAAAACCCTAACGGGCACCATCAAGCTCTTTACTGGCTCTCCTGACCTTTCATGTCAGATGCTCAAGAAAATCTGCAGGACTCTCTTAGCTTGCATTGAAGTGTTCGCGCCAGATAAAGCCACGACCTCGAGTCTACTATCGACGGCCGACACGGTGACTGATATGATGTACGATCTTTCATTGCAGCCTTCTCCAAAAGTGTTACACCTCCTATACCAAAGGATTATGTTTTTGCCTAGCTTCCACATGCAAACATTCGAAGAAGCTTTCTACACCGGCTTTTTCACCCACGAAAGCAAAATATTCGGCCCAACCTTGACCATCGACAACCTACGATACGAATCACATTTGCAGATGCTCAAGACGAGAGGACTTTATTGAACAAGCATAAAAGTCATGTCAGGGACGACATGAACGCGGAGGGGGGGAGTGTTGAGCTAGCAGAGGATCACACCCACATTTTTGCTCACACTCATCATTTTGTAACCATTGATTGTAATAAATGTCTTTCCGACATTAATTTTGATTTGAGCCATTCATTAAGTAACGGGACTCAATTGAGTTTCCAGCTTGTAATCCCGAAGTAATTTCACTTGCTGATGTAATTAGTTAGAGATGTTCTCAGCTCCAAGGCTGAGGTATATAAGCCAAAGTTTTTGTAACCTAAGGGGATTCAGAGTTTTTAATCAAAGTGAGTTTTTGAGCGCAGTGACTGTGTCTGAGAGAGAGAGAGAGAGAGAGTCTTATCTACTTGCTACGCGAGCTACGGAGCCGCCATTGGAGAAGCGACACCGCCATTGTGTTAGCAACGGCGAGAGCTACGCACAGATACCAAGAGTGCGTGCTATCGGCTTCTATGTGTGGTAAGTTCCTACGAGCTCCGGTGTGAGTTTTCTTCCAACTCGTGTGTCGGAATGGAGCGTGCAGCATATCTATAGAACCACAACGAGTAGAGCTACACATTGGTACCATCGGGGTCAAGTTTCGATCACCTGTATTTTTCAGCCTGTCTTCATACGCGTTTACCGCACTGAGTGATTATAGGTTGATTTTGCAGTTCAAGTCTTTAGGGTGTTGTTCTTACCTAGTGTATAGACTTCCCCTTAAGTTTGAGGTCGATTCAATGATTCTAGATCCTGTTTCGTATAGCATTCGTTCGTAGTACGGATTTCAGTCACTTGCGTATTTTAGAACTTAGATTTGATCTCCTTAGTAGTGATTGTCATTAGAAGGTCGAGTAGGTGATTTGACACCCACCTAGTTGTTTCCATGCGCCTGCGGGTCAAGCTCCGTCCTCGTCTGACAAATTCTGTTGTTGGTTGAGTTCTCGCTATTTAGCTTCCGCTAGCGGCGTAACCGCCTTAATAGCCTATGTTTGGCTCTTGGTAAGTTGGAGGTGTTTTGGCTCGCTTCTGGTGAAGTAAAATTCTCTTTGTCCGTAGTAGAGCGGAGTGGATGGGTGGATCGGTCGATCCCTACATAGGTTCTGATGTTCTACTAGTCATATTTTTTATACATGGTTGCCTATTTATTTTAGATGGGGCATTTAAAGATTCTATGTGAGCAAATGGATTGAAGCCAAGACATTGCCAAATAACACTGCAAAATCCAGAACAGTATTTTTGTATGAAAACACCAATTGCAAAAATGAATGCCCCATCAAGATAGTCTGAGATTAGCGTACATATTTCATGAATGGTAATATCCAATGTGCAATGGTCAAGTAAAAAGCAATAGCAAAACAATAACGACGATCTTGACAAAGATAGTTCAAAAGGAGCCACATTAGTGGGATACAAAGCTTCAACAGACAGCATTATGGGCTTATAGAAATACTCAGAAGGTCACCATTGGAATGAAACCTCTGAGAATGGTCTATGTCACAAAGGCAGTGGTGCCGATGGAGTTTGCAATCCTAAGTCTCATGTTAACGTGCAGCATGGCATGGAAATTAACACAAATCTCAAGCAATGATTAGATAAATTATTGTGTCTAGATGAGATTATGCAGCATGCCATACTCTAACAAGAATTACTTCAACATCAAAGAAAGCATTATCATGACAACAAGATCAAAGTCAAAGAGTTCAAACAAGGGGACTTAATATTTTTGTATCAGTCTAAGATAGGCCCAAAGAAACCCAATCTGAAAGTAGCTTGGTCAGTTCCTTGTGACGCTGATTGGGTCTTCTTGAATGGCACAATGAGATTGAAGTATTTATCAGGGTTTTTGTTGCAAGGGTTCTACAATGGAGCTAAGATCAAACTATATTACGCTAGGTCAAATGTAGTCCCACCAAGACCAATCCAAGAGATCAATGTAGAATCTAAAGAAGAATCTCTGAATTTGTTTCAAATTGACAAATATCAGTCATTGGAAATTTTGGAAATATTCTTAAATTTAAAGAAATGGGGGAAGGAAAGCTTTTTTTGCACATAGTGAGCTTTGCATGATGTGAGCTACCCATAGTCTTAAGACCTAATTCTTCATAAAGAAGAGAACTAGTGATATCATTGTACACTAGCATACCATTTGGTGCAAAACTACTAACATTAGTGCAAAATGTATCTCCCGATGGTGGCAAAAATGAGGAAAGAAAGTGAATAGCTTTCATCTCATCGTCTATCTTCATTTTTTGAGAATGAGTTTGGACAAAAAGAAAATTCAAACTCATTGATATGGCCAGCAACACTAGCTGACTCTTACATACAAAGATTATACAACTTTCACATCAAGAACACCTTGTTGTAAAATGTTTCTCATATGTGCTGCATAACTTTAGCCATACTTGATGTGTGGTAGCACACTCCAAAATAGTGAAATAAATTGACTCAAAAAGATACAATCTAATCATAGATCTGCAAAGCGCATCTAACTCTTCCCATTGAAACTAAGTCATGTTCATCTTCTTAGTTCTCATACCATATGAAATGCGAAGTTTCTACTTTTTTTGTATTAAGAATCATGAATCTGCTCTTTCCAAAGTACAATGTTTGCTCCATTAATCTTCTTGATGTCGTAAACATCCTTGTCCTTAGAATTTACCATGAGAGCAAGATTTTTAGCCCAAATTTTTGGCAGATTTTTGTTTGAATTTGAAAAAAAATCTCAACCAAAGTGACCATCAAAGTGCAATATGGATAGACCAAAGATGCATAGATATGCTTTCTAAGCAATAATCATAAACTAGAGAGTAGCAAATTGTTTGTGACCAATGTAACCTGACAAATGACTACCAACATGACGTTAAAGCACCTCGTCCTCTCTATACATGGCCTATAATGAGGATACAATATGGGGATCTCTAGCAACCTGACAAATGACTACCAATTACATGACGTTAAAGCACCTCGTCCTCTCTATACATGGCCTATAATGAGGATACAATATGGGGATCTCTAGCAACCTAATTGACCTTGCATTGGGTAACCCTGCCCCCAGTGTTCAACTTCAAAAAACCTCGCGCATGACCCTCACAAAAGGCTAAGCAATGGCACAACTATAGTCAAGTCTCATAAATAATATCTTTTGAATCAAGTCTCAAAAATGGTCAAGCTTGTCGTACTAGCCAACATGGCTCCACAAATGCATGAAAAGAGAATATTTTCATTAAACTTACATGTGATAATATTTATAATAAGTAGGATATGTGCTCAAATAAGCATCAATCAGAGTGCAAGTAATACCTACAGCTCCCACCAAAAATGCAATTTGGCTCAAAATATTGGGATGCGAGGTTTTGTTGCATCTCTTATGTGAACAATCTCTTCCACCTAGAAAAGTGTCATGTGTCAATAACCCATGTGAAGGACCCCTTACAACCCATGTGTAAAGAAAATCCACTTGTATTTGTGCATAGGCAGCCACATCTTGTGCTCATGTGTCAAAAGGCTGTCTTTTTTGTATAAGCCTATATAGAGGCATATTCTACTGAATAAATGTAAGTCTATCATTTGTAATTGTACTCTATATTTTATTGTGCCCATTCTCACCTAGCTTCAAAATTTCTTGGAGCTTTGAAGCTCTCGTCCCAACCTAGAAATCATCCCACGGTCTGGCCAAGCTTTGTGTTTTAGCTGTCGCATAAGCTAAGAATCAATGCAAATCTTCAAAGCAACATCAAAATCTTCAAACCATTGTGAAGAGGTGCTTCTCGCAAAGAGAAGAGTGACTTCACATTTGGTCAAACTTTCAAACTTCACAAGGCCAAGCACACCCAAGGCGTCCAAGCTTCCCGTTGTCCTAAGCCTATAGTGTTTTTTCCATGTGACTTCACACTTAATTAAAGCATTGTAACTCATTGAAAAACCAATATACACAGTCACACAAGGACTAGACACTGCCCTATACGTGGCTAAGACCTTTCTCTCACCGCACACAGCAATGCACCATCATGGTAAAAAAGGGGCTACTTAATGCGAAATCAATTATGGTATGTCATTAAGCAGGTAAGTGATGATGATAGAGTCGAAACACGGTTAATATTAGCACAATTTGCAGCTAAGGACAAGCAAGCTCTTGGCATTCTTCTCACTTCGCTTGACGACAACTTTGTGCATTATTTGGATGATTGCACCAGTGCACATGAAGCATGGATAACCTTAGAACAACATTTTGGTGCTATCTCTAGTCAATAGGCTCAAAAGTATCTGCAGACAATTGACATATATCAAATGCCCTGTTGATAATGAAGATCAAATTGGTGTACTTCTCAAAGTAGTATCAGATACAAATTTTGGACAAATTGTAACAGTGCTTAAAGAAAAAGACCCAATCCCTAAAATTGAAGATGTAATAAACTCTCTTCAAGAGCACAAAAAGAAACTCAAAGGCAATCAACAACAGTCAAATGTGGCTTATGTGGTCTCATCCAACCGCTACAACCGCAATCACAAAACGAACTTAAAATGCACACACTGTGGTAGAACAAATCACCTTTCAAAGGATTGCTATGAAATCAACCCTCGTCGCATTTGTGGCAAGAAAAATCATGCTACAAAGTATTGTAGTCTCAACAATAAATCTTCACAGGTTACCAATCATGAAGAGCATTTCAAAGATCAAAACAAAAGAAAAAATCAAGCTTGCCACCACTGAAGATTCTGATGAATATAACAACAATAATATCGGCTTGGTATATGATGATATACTGTGAGCCTTCTCTCAATTGTACCTTACCCTCTATTAGTGCCAGGGACAGCTTGTGTATATGCCTACACCTTGATATTTATGTGTGCCTATACCCTTTGTGTCTAGGGGAGGCAGATTTGTGTTCAAGGGGAGGCTTGTGAATTGTGTGCCTCACCCTAGTGTGTTTTGAGGGGAGGATTGTGTGAGTGATATGCAACCAAAACCCACATAGGGGAGGATTGTTGGGATGCGAGGTTTTGTTGCATCTCTTGTGTGAAAAAACTCTCCCACCTGGAAAGGTGTCATGTGTCAATAACCCATGTGAAGAACCCCTTACAACCCATGCGTAAAGAAAATCCACGTGTTTGTGCATAGACAGCCACATCTTGTGCTCATGTGTCAAAAGACTGTCTCTTTTGTATAAGCCTATATAGAGGCACATTCTGTTGAATAAATGTAAATTTATCATTTGTAATTATACTCTATATTGTATTGTGCCCATTTCCACCTAGCTTCAAAATTCCTTGGAGCTTTGACGCTCTTGTCCCAACCTAGAAATCACCCCACGGTCTGGCCAAGCTTTGTGTTTTAGTTGTCGCATAGGCTAAGAATCAACACAGATCTTCAAAGCAACATCAAGATCTTCAAACCATTGTGAAGAGGTGCTTCTCTCAAAGAGAAGAGTGACTTTACATTTGGACAAACTTTCAAACTTCACATCACAAGTGTCAAGGCCAAGCACACCCAAGGCATCCAAGCTTCCTGCTGTCCTGAATATGAAGAACCCCTTACAACCTATGCGTAAAGAAAAGCCACTTATGTTTGTGCATAGGCAGCCACATCTTGTGCTCATGCGTCAAAAGGCTGTCTCTTTTGTATAAGCCTATATAAAGGCACATTCTGTTGAATAAATGTAAGTCTATAATGTGCAATTATAACCTATATTGTATTGTGCAATAGTTTCTCCCTCAAGCTCTAGACTAACCTCTCCAAGCATGCCACTAGCATGAATGGCACAGTAACCTTCCTCCTTAACCAAACAACATTTGAACTGAGCCAAAACCCTCAAAATGACTGTTGGGTTGCACAGATTTGAGTCCGTATAAGGAAATAATTACCAGAAATACGTCTTTGAGGTTAAAAATTCACTTATAAAAACCTATTTCTACTAATTTGCCACACTATGGGTTGGATAACACAACAAAACGGTCCCTAATCTTCGCAAAATCATCTCATAAATGAGATAAACAGAAGCTAAAGATCTCAATGCCACAATCCCATACATGGTTACAAATTTCTTGCTCCAAATCCTATTGTAAGCACACATCAATGCACTCCAATGTGTGTGCAAGCAAAGCCCATCATTCTAGCTGAATACTCTCCTCCCTAATCACTTAAGAGCATCTATAAATAATCTCCAAATAGTGCACAAAGCACTCACAATGATGAATCTCTCTCACCGACAACCAATTAGCTCTAATATCATAATGAAGGAAAGCAGAAGAGAGGAGTCGGATGCATGTAAGTGTGTGTGTGTGTGTGTGTGTGTGTGTGTGTGTGTGTGAGAGAGAGAGAGAGAGAGAGAGAACACAAGAAACATAGATATAGTAAGGGAGATCCGCCCTCTTCTTCATAGTAGCACACTATGTGTGTGTGTGTGTGTGTGTGTGTGTGTGTGTGTGTGTGTGTGTGTGTGTGTGTGTGTGTGTGTGTGTGTGTGAGAGAGAGAGAGAGAGAGAGAACACAAGAAACATAGATATAGTAAGGGAGATCCGCCCTCTTCTTCATAATAGCACACTATAGTGTATTAGTTTTATGTGTGGCTCATAAATTGTATATTTATACAATTAAAGGTTAGCGGACATAAGTTAGTGATGGGGGGGGGTCAATAGAGTCACCTCTAAGGTGGCCCGCATTAGCTAGTTGTGCTAAAGGTTTTGTGGACACAATGCTTGAGCAATGATTCAAGGCGGACCAGAAATTAAATTAACTGCATCACACCACCTTTGTTCAAGTCCATGCACATTCCAAAATTGGCCAAGGACCTTGACCCCACAATGCCATGAGAGCCAAATGCCTCAATCTAGATGAGATACACCAAGTAGCCCATGTGGGTTGATTGTGTGAGAACTCCAAAATAGGTATTTGACTCTCATCTTTCACTCAACTTAGGGCTTGATTAATGATGCTAATGGCATCCAAATCAAGGGCTTATGAGCTTATCTTAGAGATATCATAGAGGGCTAAAAGCTCATGCATTCAATCAATCCAAACTAAACGAAAAAATATGAAAATCCTTCCACTAATTAGCACCATAGTGTGAGTAGTGTCACACATGAGTGTACATATATCATCACAATGAGTAATTAGTGAAAGTGAATAAAAATATAGCCTAAATGTGATATATGTGAGTTTGATTTAATTAGAAGTGAGATGCCTTGTGATCTAGAATGGAGAAATGCTTAGGACCTAAGACATTAGGAGATTCTAATCTCATGTAAGATCTGATACCAAATGTTAGGCCTAGGTTGAATGAAATGGAGTGTTAATTGCAATACTAATTGCTCATTGGGAATTGGTTAGAGTGTAGAAACAAAATGCACTTGATTACTTGGTGAAAATGAGGACAAAAGAGGGGCTTTAATAGCACAAAGGAGGTAGTATCTTCTTACCTCATGCATGATAATAGCACAAAGGAGGGAGTATCTTCCTACCTCGTGTATAATAACTTGGAACAACCTATTCTAAAACCAAACTCAAATTTGCATGGTTAGCGGGGTTTATTTCATGCCTACATGGCTCCTAATGTGATTTTATGCCCTAGAAATGCTCCATATGAGGTGGCCTTCGACCAAGGCCTCTTTTGGCAATGCTACACATGCCATATGCCACTTAGGATGCCTAATAAACGAAGGACATACTTTATGGTGACTCTAGGACAAAGCCCACAAACCTTACATTTTGGTCGGCCACGTATGACGTACGCTTTACCTCCCCCTTGGGGGATGCACTTTACCAAATCCTCTGTATCACGTGCAATCTTAGCATTGAAAACAATCTATTATAAAATTTATGGATTGGAATAATAGTAACCCTCTTTCTTCATAAACCTGTAACTTTTTGTAAAATTTGAATTGAAATATCCCTTTGGTAAGTGTATTGTAACCGATATGAACTATAACATACCCTTTTGTCGAGCGCACATGATACACCTACATATCAAGAGGTTGCACACCTCGGGACCTCCCTTTGAAACGGATTCCAGGGAGGAGAGTTGCACCTTTGAAAGTGTGACGTAGCCGACCTTTGACCCAACCAGATGGCCATCTCCTTGAGGTAGCATACTTTCTTCCTAAGAGATTCATTCTCGAATTCCTACCAAATCCCTCCTCTGCTTCAAAATTCCTCCCATGCTTGTGAGGATAGTAGGATATATTTGGCTCCAAGTTGCATTGGAACTTTAAAAGGAATTCCCTACTTCAAATTTTAACCGACTCTCATATGGCCTTCATATGAATTAATATGACTTGTTAGGTCTTGTTCACACACTACTCGAGTGAACGGAGTCTTGAGATGGGATTTAGGTCTTATCTCCTCGTTACTCAAGTGGACGTGGAGACATGCATATATTTGGACTTTCATGGATCAATACTACGTAGCAAGATTTGTTGCAAAAACAATTGACATGATTGTTTTGTTTGTGTATTTGCATTTGTTAATTTGCTATCAGCATTTGATTACTTTGTTGAAATTTTGTATTAGATATTTGTATGATATACTTGGTATTGTGGTTAGAGTAGCATCCATGAAATCAACACGGTACTAGGTACTCGCTACTCCTTTAGTTCCATTGTGAAGGTATTGACATCTACTTCGTCATGACTTCGTTGTAGGCATATATTGTACTGTCAAGCACGCAGTTTGTATGCTCACATACGACACACGATTCAATGCCCTTATTTTCTTCAGTTATGAAAAATGTTTTTGGCAAGCCCTCTAGTGCTCAAAAAAAAAAAAAAACTTTTTTCCAAAAACTTGGAAAACTTGCGTATGAGCAATATTAGAGGTAAATTGACTAATTTGAAGAGTTTTACCCAAAATTTCTGTACATCTTCTCGCCTTCAAATCTAAAATTTAGAGGTAAATCTCAAAATTTTGGGGGTGGGATTACACTAAACGTAGCACAAGAAGATTTAAAATGTTCTCATGTAAGAAAAAAAAGTATTTTTGAGTGTTTTTCATACAATGCATAACATCATGAGCTTCTGCTCGAGAGGCACTGCATACCTAGCTAGGTACGATTCAAGAGAGGCACCGCATACCTAGCTAGGTACGATTGAATACCTAGCTAGGTATGCGGTGCCTCCCTCTCAAAAGCTCATGATGTTGAGGTAAGTCTGCAATGTGGGAATTATTTATCCAAAACTTCTTGTAAAGTTATCTTTACAGATTGAAGCCCTCGTGTATAGACTATTTTACCAGGCCAAAATCAATAACTTCCTGTCATACAGCGCAACGTTTCGTACATCGAGGCGCCGCTGTCGTTCGGAAAGGATGTCGGGAAGTCCGCCTCCCAGCGAAAAGGCAACAGACCATGTAGAGGTGTCACGGAGCGGAACGGGAAAATACAGAGATCCAAGTCAATGGAGACGACCGGTCGGCAAGGAAGAAGGGGAGTCGATGAAGAAGAGGGGGAGGTCAGTAAGCCCGCCTCCACGTCGGCCTCCCAGCGAAAAGGGACCAGACCTTGTAGAGGTGTCACGGAGTGAAACGGGAAAATGCAGAGATTCGAGACGACCGGTCCGGAAGGAAGAAGGGGAGTCGATGAAGAAAACGAAAGTCCGCCTTCACGCGCAGACCCTGTAGAGGTGTCATCGAGCGGAACAGGAAAATGCACTGATCCAAATCAATCGAGACAACCGGTCGGAAAACGGAGTTCGCGACGACGACGAGAAGAACCATCACCCATCCCGAAGAGGAGAAAGGTGAGCGCTCATGACCGAGAACACTGGCTCGAGGAGCTTACACCATTGGAATTCGAACGGCCGGCGACGACGCCGCAGAACAAGCTGCTGCAAGCCCACCGGCCGAATTACAGTACAGATATGCTGCAGAGGAGAGTGTATGAACGGAAGGGACCGTATGATTGGGTGCCAATGCATTTTTCGAACGAGAAGAAGACGGTGAAGATGACGGTGGAGACGTTAGTGGGGGATGTGGCGCAGTCGACGGAAGGGCTGGCAGAAGGGATGGGCATTGCATGCTCGCTGTTGTCTCTGCGAATGGCAGAGTGGATGCTTCGGCACCCACCGGAGCATCCGGTACCGTCGGCCGGAGTTCTGAACAAGGTACTGTACCAGACGGAGCATGATGTAAGCGAGCACGAACTGTTCATAGGGGTGGACAAGTTTCCGGAGCTTGATAAGATGGCGTCCGATCACGCGCCCAATCTCCGCCTCCCACTGGCTTTGTATCTGTACCTACCAGAGGACAGCGACGACCAACTTCTCGGAGATGAGGAATTAATTTTCGCTTTGGGCAGGTTTGATAGTATGTGGGATAATCACATCGCCACGTGTCGCAATGAGGTTTTCATCGTTGCTATCAGCAACCACTTCTTCGTGCTTCGTATTGATGACCGGGGTAAGTTCTTTGTGTTGGACACCCTCGGCAGGGGTAATATGGACCGCGCCTCTGTGCTTCAATTTGGCAATGGCACCTTGTTCACACTAGAACATCGTGCCCCTCGCCATTCCCAGTTATGCGAAGCGACTAGCAGCGCTAAGGCTTGCAAGTATTTTTTCAAATACTTCGTTGGCCAGCACCATATTCACCAAAAAAGGGGCTATGAAACGAAAGTCACAGAAGAACTGCATAGCATCGCATTCTATCTCGTACGGCTCAAAGGCTCTCCAAAGCGGCCCCTCGAGGTTCAATTCGAAAGACAGTTGGCGGAAAGCCAAATGCATGACGTATAGGTCGAGGTGCAACGATCTTACCAACTTCCAAGGTCCCCCAGCACAGGTCCCCATTGTGTGTGTGCACGTGTATGGCGAGAGAGAGAGAGAGAGAGAGAGAGAGAGAGGAGTATCTATCTATACTAAACATTAATTAATTTACACTATTAATAGCATTCCGCCCCCTCCCTCGGCCACATGTAGCAAGCTCCTTACTTCGACAATGTCCTCTGGTGCGAGACGGTCGCTCTGGCGGAGAGAGAGAGAGAGAGAGAGAGAGAGAGAGAGAGAGAGAGAGAGAGAGAGAGAGGCACCGAAGGCTGTGGACCAGCTCGTAGTAGTAACAATCCTAAGTGATCTTATAGACCTATCTTACGAGTCTTGGACTCCATAGAGTAGAGGGGCCAATAATGTGATGGCCTCCATTGTAGCAAATAATTAACTCCAAGAATGTAGCCTAGCGGGGTGCATGTCCATTTAGGTCGATTATTAGGGTTAGTAATGGAATCGTTGCATGCCTTCGTGTGTACCAATTTCCTTTTGCTTGGAGATTCCTTGAGAGTTTTGTCTTGCGAACACAGGGTCGGGTAGGTTTTTCTTAGTGAAGATAGTCAGTAATTGCAAAGAAGTAGGTGTAAGCGAAACTTGCTTTAGCGCTGGTGGAACGAAACATGCACATGTAACCCTAGCCTAGATGATTCATGGCTTTGTTGAGATGTATATGGCTCACACACATCGCATTTCAAAGAAATTTACCTGCTATATTAAAAGGGAATAACTTGAACAAGACATTAAGAATTAGTGCATGCATTCATACAAGATGTGAAGTATGTATTGATTATTGAAATTTTCTTTGATATTTTAATTTGTAAAAAAATCGTTTCATTTTATTGAATCGTTTTATTATTTTCTATGCTTACTTACCTACCTTTTCTTATGGAAGTATCAAAATGTTTTCTAGTTTTAATTTATCAATGAGTCCTTTTATTTACTTTCTTTTAATGTTATTATTTTAGAATGCCAATCAACGTACCCTCAAAAAGTGTGACTCTATTTTTCATTTGGAAGGCCTTTCGAGAACTCTCCTTTTTATTTTATGCACAGGGAAGGGCATACCACTATTATCTCAAGCTTTTTCCTAGTCCTTCTAACAAGGGTAAAACCCCTTTAGAAGAGTGTTGCAACCTACTAATTTTAGCTTTTGTGATCGTGTAAGATAATGGGCACTAAAATTTTCTATTAAACCACAACAAAAATGTGATTGTCAGAACTCATTGAAACCTACTCGGCCATACGAAAGGTTTTATAGTCGGGGTACATAGACATAGTTAATGTAACTTCTCTACTCAAATTGGACCAAAACAAACCCTTGCAGGAAGTCATAAGTGCTTTCTCGAAGGGTAGCAGTTTGGGTGGCAGTCCTTGAAGGTGCAATCTAGATAAGAAAGAAGTCACTTGGTCGTTCATGGGGAGTCGAAGTGTGGGTGGCAATCCCTGAAGCACTTGATGTTTTATGTAGCCATGTCCTTGACAATAGCCCTATGTAATGTTATGAACGATTTTGTAAAAGTCTCTATTAGCTCAGAGATACCATCAGAAAATACATCAGGTCAATGTAATTTCGTTCTGTACCTAATATAAAATCTCTCTAGCCCTTTATGGCCAAAGAAAACAAAAAAAACAAACCCTTTTTTGAAAGCCTCCCTCGAGATCAGTAGACTCCCCCTCTCCAACAACAAAATGTACTTGTACAAAAAGTTCATCTCTATGGATGATGACGCATAACTCTAGAGAATTACCTTCATAAATTATGAAATGGGGCTTATGGAAAACTTCAGAAGGAAATTCTTAGAATATTGGAAATATAGACAAGAAAAATCTTGAAATATTGTAAAATATAGACAAAAAAATGCTAGAGAGAGAGAGAGAGGGAGATAGTTCTGCATGCATGAGGCACTCATTAGAATATATTGGAGGTGCACCGTAAAAAAATTAATGTATATTGTGTGTTCAAAGGAAGGGGTATTTTAATTCATGAATCTTATTATATTTTTAATCATTGTACTTATAGGAGGGGTTTTTTAATTGTAAAGCAAAAAAGAAATAAAAGTTATTACATAACGAGCAATACAAATTAACCCTTCATAGTTTAAGTGAGGGTGCATGCACGGTTCTTTTTCCATGGCTGGGACTGAGCCCATTTTATCTAGCGGAGGCAAACTCGTTGGCATGGACTTCATGTTACTAGCTAAGGGCAAGAAAAAGCAAATGAATTCGGCGTTGATGCCTTTGGGCTAGAGAAGATCCTGAAGTCATCTTCCTTTGGAGTGCATACCATGACGATGGAGATCTTGCATGGGGAAAACATGCTCAACCAAAATAAGATTGAGGATGGGTACGTGTTGCAGGTGGATTTCAATCATGAGCTAGCATTGCAGGGCCTTGAGACGTGTTCCGCTCGCTCGATGGTCCTATACTTTATGGGCCAATGAATGACTTTCCAAGGCTTGTGGGACTACATGATAGGGGAAACTAACAACAGAAATGCAATTTGCTATTTCGAAGCAGTCAGCAGGGGCTTTATGTGGGAAAAATGCTTTTATGAGCACATGGCTCAAGATCGGAGGAGGTATCTGGGGGTATCTTACTTTGCTTAGGGTGGCACCCTTTATCAGTGGATGTATCTGTCCGTTGTGACTAGACTATGAATGATGCCATGGCTCGAAAGGAGCATGCCTTCCTATGTAATCTTTTTTGGTTTCTTAATATATATATATATACCCTCACTATTGGAAAAAAAGGGGAGGTTTTTTATACATTTGAATGCACGTTATATAAGTCCCCTCCCACCCTTTAAAATATAAGATGCTTCTAACTTTTTAAGGATTCCACTAAAAGAAAATAAGCCCACATCAACATGGCTAGCCATGAAATCAGCCCACAACTGCATGGATAGCCATGAGATAACAAAGATCATTAGAAAGACAGTCAAGACAGACTTGTGGACTTGAGAGCTTTTGCAGCTACTATGGTCCAATAGCTATAAGCATTGGTGTAAATGCGGGTGTCTATTCGTGTTCGTAGATGTGCCTATACGAGTAGTTATACTCACACTTGTACCAAATTTACCAATAATTAGAAATAGGGAAAATTACCAAAATACCCCTCTAATTTGTGGAAATTCCCAAAATACCCCTCGAATTTCAAAAATTCCCAATGTACCCATATTTTGGCAAAAATTCCCAATATACCCTTCAAATTTTCCAAAATACCCTTGGTTGTGAGAGTAAATTTATCCAAAGATAAAAAAATTTGTAGCTTTTCATAAGAAGACTGATTGTTTATCAATACAAGGTATTAAAACTAGAATTTGACCTGGTTATGTAAGCTTTGGAGATGAATTGCTTCATTATTTTTAGACATAATTGTCTTTTTTTTGGGAGGTAATTTGTGACAAATTACGTGCTAAGCACTAAACAACGGATCTTCATTGTCAAAAAAGAATAAAGATTAGGAAATCGTGAACAATCCAACTAAAATAGATACAAGGGTATTTTGGGAATTTCCACAAATTAGAGGGGTATTTTGGTAATTTTCCCTTAGAAATATGGGCTACCCATTTTGATGGCATTAAACTTGATAAGGCATAAACATATATTTAAAGTAAATGTGCTTGTGTAAAAACTTTCGGTTTTCAATTGTCCCCTATGCATCTTACCAAAAAATAAACTAAAGAGCACTATTGTGCACACAGCGCTCTAGGTGGAAAGGTAAAAGTCACAAAAGTGACTGCCCTTTCGTCGAAACGCACAACACTCTTTGGTCTAGAGCGATTGTTCTATTGCAAACACACTACACAAAGAGCACTATCTACAAGTATCGAAACCTCAACATTCAAACCAGTGTCTAGAAAAATGTGTCTCAGCTTAATATCATGCCGTTTTCAATTTCAAAAATGCCGGTTGAGGGCAAGGGGAAAAGGAGAAATTCCACCCCAAAATAGAGAAAAATAGTGTAAAATTTTGAAAAAGTAACCTAATTTTCTAAAATTTTCTCTTGGCAAATTCAAGGAAAAGAATTTTGTATGTGCTCATGTCATTTTTTACATTTATGCTCAGGTCTTGTACTTTGCTCTAATGCATCTCTTGAGGGTTGTGTGCCTATGATATTCACCTAGGTCCTATAAGGGAAGTATGTGCCACTTCCCCCAACTTTCCAGCCCCGTTTTCAAGTGATTACTTGCGTCCCTTGTATTCGGCACTTTCTTATGAAATTGATCATGCGTTCGTGTCCCTCATTCTCGTGTCCCTCTTGCGTTCAGTTTTCAAGTTGAGTTCTTGTACGTGCGTTTGCTTGCCTGCAGGTCCCGTTTGCATCGCAGGTGAGCCGGCGCGGCCCCGTTTCCGCGACGCCCCGAACGAGGGCGTCACACTTGGTATCAGAGCTTCGGCTCGAGTCCCCGCCGACCCGACGTCGGCCCGCGGCCCGTGGTTGTCACCACGTTTTCGGCCCGTTTGCCTCGTTTGTTCACGTTTCCTCCGCGTTTTCGGCCCGTTTTGCCCCGTTTTGCCCCGTTTTACCACGTTCCTTGCGTAATTGCCCCGTTTTGCCCCTTTTCGTGCGTTTTCTCCACGTTCCTCAAAGTTTTTCACCGTTTTGCCTCGTTTGACCCGCGTTTTGCCCCGTTTTGACGCGTTTCTCCACGTTTTTCAGCGTTTTACCTCGTTTTGCCCCGTCTTACACCGTTTGGGACCGGTTTTTCACCGTTTTGAGCATTGTTTCGCAGTTTCGTCGTTTTGGACCCGTTTTCCTCACTGTTTCATAGTTTTCAAAGTTTTTCAAGTTGTTTCTCGCGGTTTCCCAATTTTTCGGTATTTTCTGAATTTCTCCTCGGCTTCGGCCACAAGAACACCCAATGGCGGGAAATCAAGAAGATGAAGAAGGATACAGGACGGAACCGGAGCTTCATAGAGCCCCGAAGAAGAATAAAGAGAAAAAGTCGCGACAAGACCACCAAGAGTCAATGGAAGAAAGACTAGAGGCACGCATCATGGCCTCTGTAGAACACCAAATAAACATGATGTCTGCCAACCTGAGTGACCTACTGCAAACGCAGCTAGGTCAGCGACATGAAGACCGCCCGGGAACAAGCAATGTCAACACGCGGCGAAACACGCAAAGACGACCGCGGCCCGGGAGATTAGAGACAGTGGACGAAGATGAAGACGAACCGGATGACCGAAGTGAAGGGCGCTACTACAGCCCCGAGAGAAATCTAGAAGACGAAAACAGACTGGGAAAATTCAAACCCCTACCCCCAGAGAAATACCGAGGCCACCGCACCTCACTGGCACTCAACAAGTGGTTCAGTGAGGTCGAAGACTACATGCAGTGGAACAACATAGGCAAACGCCGATGGGTGCAAGTGGCCAAAACCTTCCTGGCTGACGACGCCTATGTGTGGTTCTTCAGTGAACAACCTTCAAAGCACTGGGAGGACTGGGAGGACTTACAAAGAGACATGCTTAACTATTTTGTGCCAGAGAATGAAGGAAACAAAGTCAGAGATTCGTGGCGCGATCTGCGCCAAGACGGCCCCATATCAGAGTACGTGGTCAAGTACCGCCGCCTGATGCTGCAACTCCCACTCATGCACACAGCAGACAGGCTACATGGATTGTTGTACGGCCTTAAGCCTTGGGCCCGTCGCGAGGTAGAGAAGCAGAATCCCAACACATGGGAAGTAGCCGCCAACATGGCCGAGAAGCTACGGGATACAAATTCAACCCAGGGTATCATTCCACACAACCCTCGTCCCAACAATTTTGCCCCCAATAATGGGCCTAACCCACCTGCCGGGCGAGGCCGCGAGTTTCGACCCAGTTACAGAAACAATGGACCCCGCTCACCACCACGGAGCTTTTTGGCAAGCAATTCTCACAGCCCCACATCGAGCAGCTTCTCCTCCAATACTTACAAAAGCAACAACAACTACCCGCGCACCGAGCGTGTCTGGTGCCGTGACTGCAAGCTTGAGCATGGTCCCTACTTCCCGTGTGTACGCCAACGCAACCAAGCAGCATCCTCATCTAGCAGGGTCAATACCCTCCAGATAGAAGAACCACCTTCTCCCCCCCGAATAAGCGTCGAAGAACTGGCTAGTCCTGGGGCTAACCAGCAACCTCGGATCGGAGCAGTGTCCCTCCGCCCGCAGTGTATGGCAGCAGCAATAACAGACATTCAGAACTTGTATGTTCAAGCAACAATCGGATACCAGAAGCAATGGATCATGGTAGACTCGGGCGCCACACACAACTTTCTGTCGCCACAATGCGCCGAGCGCCTGGGCCTACGTCTCACCACCGTCAACGAAACAACAGTAAAGTTTGCCCAGGGAAAAGACAACAATGTCAAGGCAGCTCGTCAGGTCAGGATCGAGTTGGGTGAATTCACATGTCGGCTGGATTTCATAGTGGTTCCAATGGACGATTTTGAGGCAATCATTGGTCTCTCCTTCAACGACAAGTACCTCATTGCTCTACTAGGCATGAAGGTGGACCAATTACTGCTAAATAATCAAGGCAAAGCAGTGACAGTACAAGGCGCCAGACTCACAACAAGTCAAGCTTTCACCCGCCAGGCGCATATGCAAACCAACTCGGCTCCCATCAACCGACAGGACCCGGCACAGTTAGCAGCAATGAAAGGCAAACAAAAAGTCCCGGAACACTCCTCACCAAGACTCAATCTCATGAGTGCAAAGCAAGCAGAGCGGGCCCTCAAGAAAGGAGCTCAAGTTCACCTCTGCATCGTGCAGGCAAAGGAACAGCCCACAGCTAGGCTCAACACCATCAGCATTGAGCAGGTCAAAGTGGGTGACCCCTCTCTGACCCCCATCCTCCAAAAGTACAAGGATGTCATGCCTCCAGAACTCCCCCCCGGCTTACCCCCTCCCCGTCAAATTCAACACGAAATTGACCTCATCCCAGGTAGCACCCCCCCGGCAAAGGCCCCCTACCGCATGAACGACACCGAGCTCAAAGAGCTCAAGAAGCAACTACAGGAATTGGAGGATCAAGGTTTCATCCGGCCCAGCAGCTCTCCCTTTGGGGCCCCAGTGTTGTTCGTCAAAAAGAAAGATGGCTCGATGCGGCTATGCGTGGATTATCGGGCCTTGAACAAAATAACCATAAAAAACAAGTACCCAGTCCCGCTGATGGAAGACCTCCTAGACAGATTACAGGGCGCCAAGTACTTCACGCGCATCGATCTACGTTCAGGGTATCACCAAGTCCGCATCGCACTCAAAGACATTGCGAAGACCGCCTTCCGCACACGCTACGGCTCGTGGGAATGGCTTGTCCTGGGTTTTGGTCTCACTGGCGGCCCGGGCACATTCTGCAGAATCATACATGACAGTTTCAGGGACATGATAGATGATTTCCTCATCACATACATTGATGACCTTCTGATTTACAGCAAGACACTGGAAGAGCACCAGAAGCATGTGGCCGCCGTACTCCAACGTCTCCGCGAACACCAACTATATGCCAAGCTGGAGAAGTGTGAGTTTGCTGTGCAGCAAATCGAGTTCTTGGGCTTCATCGTCACATCCGAAGGCATTATGGTGGATCCTAAGAAAGTTGACGCTGTCATCAAGTGGGCCCCACCAACATCCATCAAAGAAGTCCGAGAATTTGTGGGTTTCTGCCAGTACACCCGCCGATTCATCCGCGACTTCAGCAAGATTGCGGCCCCACTTACAGAAATCACAAAAGGCCACAAACCTTTCCAATGGACAACCAGAGAAGAAGAAGCTTTTGAGAACCTGAAGATTGCCATGTGCAGTACACCTGTCCTCCGACTGCCCGACTTCACAAAACCCTTTGAAGTCCACACAGATGCATCAGATGGTGCCATTGGCGGCGTCCTCATGCAGGAACAGCAACCCATCGCCTATGAATCTCACAAGTTCAACGATGTAGAGACAAGATGGACTACACATGAGAAGGAAATGCTCGCTGTCGTCCACTGCCTCCGAAAGTGGCGACACTATGTCCAAGACAAGCATACAAAGGTCTACACAGACAACATCTCACTCAAGTACTTCCAGACCCAACCGAAACTCACCCCCAAGCAAGCCAGGTGGCAAGATACACTGGCCGAATATGACATCGAGATCATCCATAAACCGGGCTCCACAAATGTCATGCCCGATGCCCTCAGCAGAATGCCTACTCTCAATGCTATCTCATCAGCAACCAGCACGCTACGCCAGCGCATCCTCGACGCTCAGAAAGTTGATCCGGCTGTTCTCCGCATGCTCCACGACCATGTTTCTGGTAAAGCAGCGGTGGGTCTCTTTGAAGTCAGAGACAACCTATTCTATGCACATGGGAAAATCTACATTCCCAATGACCCAGAGCTCAAGAAAGATCTCATGTGGGAGGCTCATGACTGCAAATTAGCTGGACATGGGGGCCAGAAAAGATCTTATGACAAACTCCACCAACATTACATGTGGCCCAAAATGAAGGACGACGTAATCGACTACGTGCGTACCTGCCCAACCTGTCAACTAGTCAAAGCTCAACGAGCCTGCACCCATTTTTCCTCCACACATACTGGCTTCACAACAATTAAAATGTATCAACAAGCTGGAATATTCCCTGTCTTTACCGAATAAGTGATAGGTTTACAGAGCTTGCAAACCATGTTGTGACGATCACAGAGGACGATCATGCTTGTGATGTTTGACATCAATGATTTGGACACATAAATTGGGGGCCACTAATGGTTGTGGTGGGTATGTGGCTGCCAATGGATTCAACACCTCCATGTCTAGATTAATGACAAAGAGCATGAACGGAATCTCTCTCCCTTCGCACGTCCTTGCGTACCTTCCCTGCTAGCCTACAGGCTGCAGCTCTGCCTCCCCTACTGTTCATGGACCTCCGCCTGTAGCTACACTTCCTCCTACCACTCACAGACCTACACGTGCAGAGCCTTATGCCCTCCAGCGTGTGTGTCCACACACACACACACACACACACACACACACACACACACACACACACACACACACACAGAGAGAGAGAGAGAGAGAGAGAGAGAGAGAGAGAGAGAGAGAGAGAGAGAGAGAGAGAGAGAGAGGCCTCTGTTGCCTTGGGGGGGCTGGGAGAGAGAGATCCCAAATTGGAAAGAGAGAGAGAGATGCCCAAGCATGGCCTCCACGTGGATCTCCTTGCCCCTTTCTCACTCTCCTTGAAACTTCCCCAACATCTTCTCAAGATTCTATCTATTTACACATTAAAAATGATTGCCCATCCTACTTTAGTTTCTCTCTCTTTTTTCCAGGTTGCTTGCCTTTTTTTTGCTGGGACAAATTAAGTTTAAGGCTATGCTTTCTAGCTTCTGCAAAACTCACAATTAGATTATATTATCATAACCAAATTACAATTTGGCTCATCTACGCTATATTTATCTATATCTATATATATTACACTAGGGGAAGGGATTTCAGCCCCTCCCTACAGACACATGACAACTTCTCCTTGCTCATGCCAATGTACTCTGCAGTGAGGCGAGACAACATGCGAACATGGAGAGAGAGAGAGAGAGAGAGAGAGAGAGAGAGAGTTCTTTGTTGGCGACTGTCCCTGTGTCCAAGCTTATTATGCACTGAGTGAGTTAGATAGACCACTCTGCAGTCATAGTTAGTAGTTGCCAAGGGCTCAACAAATGGTGTGTGTCATTGTGGGTGTGTGTGTGTGTGTGTGTGTGTGTGTGTGTAAGAGAGAGAGAGAGAGAGAGAGAGAGAGAGAGAGAGAGAGAGAGGCAACAAGTACATTTGCTAATGATTTGATGTCCTTTGAGCAATCTAGAAAAGAGAAGACCATCTTCATGGGTAGAGATCGAGGTGGCAGAGGTGGTGGAAGCTCGGGTAGTTGAAACGGTTCCCGCTCTCTTACACCATGCTCTACATCAATGCCTCCACAAGTGAAGCAGGTTTTATAGGTGGGCTATGATCGAGCCTATAGGTGGGACATCTATCTATTCTTCACTAGTATAAAGAATAAAGGGGAAGGGATCCCCCCCGGACACGTGACATAATTTCCTTGCTCAGACTAGTGTCTCTTGCAGCAGCAAGGCGTGCAAATGGGGAGAGAGAGAGAGAGAGAGAGAGAGAGAGAGAGAGAGAGAGGGAGGGAGCATTGTCGATTGTCGAGGCTTAGGCATGCGAACACCGAGAAAGAGAGAATTTGTCATCGGCCACTGTCCAGGCATGCAGGAGGGCGACAAAGTTGAGATGGCTAGGGCTAGGGGGTCGTGCAGTGTTTGGGAATAATTATTTCTCCAAACATACAAAATTCCTTTGCTTGATTTGTCAACATGAGATTTTGGGAAATTAGGTTATTTTTTGGTGTTTTACACTATTTTCTCTATTTTGCTGCGGAATTTCTCCTTTTCCCCTTGCACTCAACTCACATTTTTGAAATTGAAAACGACATGATATTAGTGCTCGAAAAAAAATCTATTTCAAAGACATAAAAATTCCATCTTAGATTCAAAGGGAAAATTCTCCAAAATAATTGGCATTTTTTTATAATTGAACTCTAATTTGTTAGGTTTTCCATTCGGATTTCTTCATTCTCACCCTCTCTTCAATCCGCTGATTTGATTTTCCATGGCTCAAGGCTACGCTGAGGCAAACTTTTCTCGAACACTCCACAAAAGTGGAGAGGATGATACAAAGAACAAGGAAGAGAGAGAGAGAGAGAGATGGGGAAAAGGGAGAGAAAGAGAGAGTTAGAGGGCCCTCCCACCAAGGTCTCAACACACACGCGTGTGTGTGTGTGTGTGTGTGTGTGTGTGTGAGAGAGAGAGAGAGAGAGAGAGAGAGAGAGAGAGAGAGAGAGAGAGAGAGGCAATAAGTATGACAAGTACGTGGATACACAAGGGTTCGATCATGCAACAAAAAGTATAGGGGTTCAAAGCCTCAATCATGGAGTAATACAAACAAGCACAAGGCTAGGCATTGGGTAGCATAGAAAGAAGAGGAGGCATAAACACAGACATGTGTAGGGATGGGCATTGAGCAACATAGAAAGAAGAGGAGGCAGAAACACGGACATGTGTAGGACTGGCCACCGGATAGCATAGAAAGGGGAGATAAAGGGAGGAGGCAAAAGATGAGGTGTTGACGAGTGAGCTGTAGTGTTTGGGGAAAAGATCATTTTCACAACCAAACATGAGTCCGTTTTATGGATTTTTCAAGAGGAAGTATTGAAAAATAGAGATTTTTTTTGTAATCTTTACACTTTTTCTCAAAATCATTTTCACAACCATTCACGACTCCTTTTTATGGATTTTCCAAGAGGAAGTATTGAAAATTAGACCAAAGATTTACTATTTTTACACTATTTTTCTCAAAATCTAAGCGGGTTTTTTCCTTTTTCTATTCCTCTCAGAAAGCATTTCAAATTTCAAAGAGACACGAAAGTAAGACACATTTTTCTCAAATCCCGAATACTGGTGAGCAGCCTTTGGCAACTAGGCAAAGCCGCAGGCTCCATTCAACTTAGGGACTGAGAGAGAGAGAGAGAGAGAGAGAGAGAGAGAGAGAGAGAGAGAGAGAGAGAGAGAGAGAGAGAGAGAGAGAGAGAGAGAGAGAGAGAGAGAGAGAGAGAGAGGCGTTGTTGTCCAATGACCTGACATACACAACAAAGGGGAGAATAAAGGGAGGAGACACAAGCAATGGCATGCACGGGATTGGCCACTAGACATATAGAAAGAGGAGGATGAAGGATAAAGCAAAAGGCAAGGTGTTGAGTAGTGAGCACTAGTGTTCGTAAAAATCATTTTCACAACCATACACAACTCCTTTTTATGGATTTTCCGAGAAGAACTATTAAAAAATAGAGCAAAATTTTACTATTTTTACATATTTACAGACATGCGCATGGCAAGCCACTGGGTAGCATAGAAAGGGGAGATCAAGGGAGGAGACAAAAGGCAAGGTGTTGAGCAATGAGTAAGTAGTGTTTTGGAAAAATTATTTTCACAACCATACACAACTCCTTTTCATGGATTATCCTAGAGGAAGTATTGAAAAAATATAGCAAAATTTTACTATTTTTACACTATTTTTCTCAAAATCTAAGTGAGATTTTTCTTTTACCTCTTCCTCTCAAAAAGCATTTTCAAATTTCAAAACGACGCAATTGTAAGACACATTTTCCTCGAATACGAATATTGGTGAGCAACCTTTGGCAACCAAGAAAATCCATATGCTTCGTACAACTGAGGAACAATGCACGCACGCGCGCACACACACACACATAAAAAGAGAGAGAGAGAGAGAGAGAGAGAGAGAGAGAGAGAGAGAGAGAGAGAGAGATGCTAAGTAAGAGCAAGAGTTTTGAAGGTAAGAAGGGCCGCAGAAGGCGACACCCTTTTACTAATGGACACTAATGTAGAACTGGTTTACATTGTCCAATGTACAAGAAAGAAAGGATCAATTGGTTTAATCCATAAGCAATAAACACGGACGCATGCAAACCTGATTTGAATCCATTTTGGCTTGGGGCTTAATGCCACATCCAAGGATAACCATGTAAGTACACTGCTATTTCCAGATCCTTTGAGTTCTTGGCACAACATGATGCAAACCTTTGAGATTGTTTGGACCTGTGACGCCCTCGTTCGGGGCGTCGCGGAAACGGGGCCGCGCCGGCTCACCTGCGATGCAAACGGGACCTGCAGGCAAGCAAACGCACGTACAAGAACTCAACGTGAAAACTGAACGCAAGAGGGACACGAGAATGAGGGACACGAACGCATGATCAATTTCATAAGAAAGTGCCGAATACAAGGGACGCAAGTAATCACTTGAAAACGGGGCTGGAAAGTTGGGGGAAGTGGCACATACTTCCCTTATATACTCCCCCGGGTTGAGAGAGCTTGACGCCCACGTCAAGCCGGGGTTTTGAGGCGTGCCGATACAAAATTTGTTGCCGAGGTTGAGGGGTGGATATTTACAAAGATGAGAGTTTGTTGTTGCCACAATGTCTAGCTACCTAGGGTGTTGCTATTTTACAAGGGGGTTGAGGACTATTCTATGTGGTTTCATGTTGATCGATGTCCTCCTCTTCAGTGGGCATGTTGTAGAATCGGAGCACAAGGGGTCGTCCGAGACGGAGCATGATTTCTTCAGGTACCCAAGTGCATTCCGTCATGGGTCGGTTGCGCCACTTGACATAGAATAGTTGTCCCCGGCGCCCAAAGCGCGACTTTAGGATGGCCTCCGGCTCATTGGGCGGGCCATCCTTTACATATTCGGGGACATTCCGACCATAGGTGTTATCCGGTGCAAACCTCTTGAGGAGACTTACATGGAAAGCGTTGTGGATGTTGATTTGTGGGGGTAGCTCCAACTTGTAGGTGACGTCGTTGTAGCTTTTGAGCACCTTGTATGGCCCGTAGAATCGGTGGTTGAACTTCAGGGAGAGGCCTTGAGGGAGGTTGATATTTTGGGAGCTTACCAGTACCAAGTCACCTTCTTGGAACAGCTCGGCCGGTCTTCTCTTTTGGTTGGCATATTTGGCTATGCGTACCTTGCTTTGCTCGAGACTTTGCTTGGCCTTTTGCATGCGGGTTTGCCATTGTTGCAGAAATTCTTCACATTCCAGATCCTGGGCATGCACTTCGCCGGTTGCCAGTGCCAGGGGTGTGATTACTTCTTTACCTGTGGAGAGCTCGAAGGGGGTGTAGCCCGTGCTGCTGTGGATGGAGTTGTTGTAGTGGAATTCCAGGACGTCCATGTATTCGGACCAGTCTTTCTGATCTGCTTTGACATAGCTGCGGATGTAGTCTTCAATGCCTTGGTTGACTCGTTCTGTTTGGCCATCGGTTTCTGGGTGGTAGGCGGAGGAGAAGCGGAGCTGGGTTCCTAGCAGCTTGAACAGCTCGCGCCAGAGGTCGCTGAGAAAGCGGGTGTCGCGATCAGAAACTATGGCTAAGGGGAGGCCGTGGTATTTGAAGACTTTGGCGAAGAAGTGTTTGGCTACTTGGTATGCTGTGACAGGAGGCTTTGCCGGGATGAAGTGAGCCTGCTTGGTGAAGTAGTCGACGACCACCATGATGGTAGTGTGGCCGTGGGAGGGTGGGAGATGGAAAAAAGCGAAGAAACACAATGAAGATCTTTGTATTTTTGCTGATAAAGTAAGAACAACTTCAATTATTTTCAAGCACCCTTCCATGTGCTAGTAGAGACTTCATAGGCCCTCCCATATATACACATAGCTTGAGCAACCCTCATTTAAATCAAGCCCAATTTGAAAACTCACAAAGTTTAAAAACAAAACTCAAAAAATGTGATGGAAAACTTGGGGGGAAGCCTAGCCTTTTTATATATGTACAAGCAAGGTATTGCACTCCATAGTCGACCCTCCACTAATTGCACCATAGGGAGTTGCACATAACATAGCTATCATACCTCAAACCAAGATGAAGAGAGGTCGATATGCAGAGCTAAGCACCCAATTTCATCATCCTATTTAGGACATATAGACTATCAACCAGCACACCAGACTGAAATCAGTGAAAAAAGCTTCACCTTGTGAAAGTAGGTCAAACTCCTTGTTTGCTAAAGGAAACAAACAATAATCTTTTACAAACCAAGAGGAGCACCTGCACAACAAAACCCCCACCTATCACCACATGGTACCTGAATATGGATTCCTAATGAGTTTCACCCTTCACTCACAACCCAAATATGAGAAAAAGTTTAGTTTTCTTCATATTTTAAGATTATTACTCACACTTTGAATTCTTGACACTTTCATGTACAAAAACAACAAAATTATGTATTCTGCATTGGGTCACATGCATAGAGACAACTGGCACACACCACCTTTGTAACCCGCGTACAAGCATGATTGATTTACATCCCCAAGGGATCAAAAGGCATTAAGAAACATTTCTCAAAGCCTTCAAGGTGGTCCACATTATTCCTTAAAAACATGCACATATCCCTTCCCTCACCCCAAGAAGCATGGAACACTTTCAAGTGTTTCATATACACACTTTGCTCCTTGTAGACACCCTCCCATTTTTCATCCCACAAAAACATTGCTATATAAAATGAGAAATCAAAACAACATATATTCGCTCACCATTTAACTCCCAGTTGCATCCAACAACCATACATATAACATATCAAACACTTCTCCCACAGAAGCAAAAGCCCATTTGCTTATGACACCAATCGTACTTCTCTTCCCTCTATCATACACATGGAATTTCATACCTTTCACTTCCAAGTTTTTGCTTTTAAAAGCATAGAGAGTGGATTCATATATCCTTTCAAGCATTTGAGAATCCTCACCATCAAAAAAAGAACCTAGATCATATTGAATCCCTACTCTACGGCTCACATTATCACACACATTGTCAAGCATACAGTGTATAAATCATTTGAGTACATCTCAAAATCAACATACCCATGCATGGAAAAACCCATATCACGAGCACTTTCAAGCATAATATTTTCATGTTCTCCTAGCACATAACCTCCTTAGAAAGGTTCTTCAAGTCATCATGGGGGAGATTGTGACAGCATGCAACTTATCAAATAAACCATACTAGAGACAAAGTCTTCAAGTAGCAAAACATCATGCATACCGTTGATGTCTTCATTGGCATGGGAAGAACCCATCTTTGCATCATAAAACTCATCTTTATTCTTCAAAGTATAAATAGTATTTGTTATAGGCAACATCAATGGAGATGCCATCAAATAAGCCATATGTGGGGAAACATCGCCTTCAAGAAGAATAACATCATGTGCACTAGTAGCACTATGAGGCAAAATCAGCATCACCACTCTCAAAGTGATATTCACAAGACCTTGTAGTAATTCCATGCAGGCCATATTTTTGAATTATGTCACATTTTATACCTTTCTCTTCAAACAACCCACATGTGGAGATATAGTCTTCATCCATCTCAGCATCATAAATATAAATGGCCTCCATAATCAAACAAGTGGTTCGTATTCCCAAAGAAGAATGGTGTTTTACAATGTCCAAGATATACAATCTATAAACAAGGTCACAATTAGGAATGTGGAGACAAGACCACTTGCGAATGAGTTTGCAAAAGTATTTGTAGGGAAGGAAATTTATTCAATGGGGAATTTCTACTCAGGATATGATTAATTCCAACTAGCTATTGAAATCAAGGACTTGACAACCATGAGGATGCCTTTGGGCTTGATAAGGATGTGTACCTTACCTCAAGGAGGAACCAACTCTTTTGCACATACGATAAAGGGGATGAACAAAGTCTTACATGAATTTATTCCTCAAATCAAAATGCATTTCATTGATGATTTTCCTATCAAATGATGTGAGCAAGGGTAGAAATATGAAACTTTAGATTTGAAAGGGTGCCATGAGTTTGTGGCAAATCACGTAGATGATTGTGATAGGATTTTTTCTAGACTAGAGAAAGTTAAAATTTCACTGTCTTGAGAAAAAGTTTATGTTTCGTGTGAATGAGGTGCTTATTGCTAGGTACATGTGTGAGCCACATGGTAGAAATCTTGTCCACAAGGTGTATGCAATCCAAGGAATAAACGAGGGATGTACGAGTATGAATAAGGTTAAAATGTTTTTGGGTGCATTTGTCTTTTACATTATTTGGATTCCACACCGTGTCCTTATAGTTGAACCTCCTTATCAATTATTGAGGAAGAATAAGAAGTTCAAACACAGTGAGTCACATAGAAGTTATGAGAAAGATAAAGGACTCACTACAATCAGCATCCACTTTTAGGAAGGTGAGCTACAAATGTGAAAGGCTATTCATTGTGATTGTGGATACTAGTCATACAAGGATTGGATGGGAAATTGCCCAAAATGATGAAGAAGATCATAGATATGTGGTGAGATTTGGGGCTAAGGTACTAAGTCCTCACCAAAGGAACTATCCCCAAATAAAGAGAGAGATGTGGGATGTGGTTACCATATTGAAGAGTAAGAAAAAATATCTAATTGGTTCATTTGTAGTTGTAGGAATAGATTTTCTACCACTACATGGGATTTTAACAAGTTGTTCGACTAGATGTTGCTATTTTACAATGGATTGCGTACAATAATTCATTAAATCTTGAGTTCAAGTATATTGCAGGTAAAGACAACACAATTATAAACATGTTATCCAGAGCAAGATGAAGAGGAGTGACTGATGAGGGTGATAATGTAGACACAAATATGAAGGCGATGGACATGTATGAGAGAAATCTGAATCTATAAAACCAAAAAAGTGGTTAAACTTCATTTGACTAAAGTAGTAGTGTAAAGTGTTAGTTAATATAAAACTAACATAATATATTATTTCCTCATATCAATATAGAACAAATGACAACTAATATAAACTAGCATACTGCATTGTTTCCTCTTGTTGTGGTGGACACTAACAATAAGTATGCTATGGTCTTTGAAAATAAGAGACCAATGGAATTCCATGAGGAGTCAAGGACCCACTTTCGATGTGAGATGCGTCTAAAATGTCATGCCATGGCACATACACAATGTGAAATAAAAACATTCACCTCACTTTTGATACCTTGTGATGCATGGGAATGAAAGCAATAATGTACATATTGTGATACATGTGAAAGCAGCTACTACAATTGTTGTCATGTATATACCTATCCACTGAGTAGTAACACTAGATAAGGTGATGTTGCATGTTTCTCACTTGATAATATGCTTAATTTGGTTAATAATGTATATATTCCAAGTGTTTCATGGTGGCACACATATCTCGCCTATAAATATTGACGTGGAAAAACACTATAAAAAATAGCATCTAACAAGTGTCATCATAAATTGCGTGGAAAGTGATTCAAAATAAAAAGGTGATAAAAAATATACATGTCTATTTTTTTAATGCTTGCATGAGTGATACCATAAATTTAGGGATTCTTCAACTCTGTTTGGGATTTTTCACATTGAAAATGGTCAAAAGATGAGCTAAAAATGAATAATGTTGGTTTAAAATGGCATGGAAGGCCCATAAATTGACACATCATCACTTTCGGACATGGGAAACAAAGACATATATTGAATTTTTAACTTATATTTTTCTCCGTGCGCACATACTAGTTCAAACAAAGCACACACCAACTTAAAGACTTCAAAAACACTTAAAACATTGGAAGTATACAAATCGGACCAGATAATTGCAAAGAATGTCTTGCTCTTTAAAAAGATAGAAATAAATATTTAACATGCAAATTGTGTTCACCAGGGATTTTAATTACGCGATGATGCATTTTGTTAAATGTTAATTATTATTGTTATTATCACTATTTTTTTCATGTTAATAACATATCTAATGTCATGACCTACGAAAACCGGTAGAAAACGTAGAACCGGCGGGACAACCAACAATCCCGGCAGGCCCGGCGGGCTTAATATGAAACCCGACGGGACAAGCGTGATTTACGCTGGGTAGCTTTTAGCGCCAGTTTTTGAGGCCAGATGCTTTTGTGTTTGAACCTTTTCATGTAACATAGTTATATTTCACAATGTGTTGTTTGCAATAATACCATTGCAGGCAAAATGGATCCTTCTGCTACTTCAATGATAGAGTTCAAAAAGAAAATTAGACAATTGTTGATTACGATCGTCAGTGCACTAGATCCCGACGATATAGCGCAGATTGTTGCAGATGAGTCTAGATTGCAATCATTATACAGTGAGATTTCCCGCAAAATGTTGTTGTTATATCCAGATAAAACAACCGAATCAATAAACTCATTACTGAGCAGTTGGGTGGGCAATTTGCCCAAGGTGGCCTTTGATTTGAAAGAGGAATGCCCTCAAGAAGTAGACAAGGGTAAGCTAGAGCATTGGAACACTAGATGGAGAGCTGAAAAGGAGAGGTCAAGGCGAGCATCCCACATAGACACACAGTTTGGCCTAAGCAAGAAAATGCGAATGGCTGTCACCAGAGTTGTGGGGAGCAGCCAAGTTGGAGAACCATTTATTGAGGAGGCTGCCATTGAGGGAACATCGGGTTCTACTGCTTCTGCCAGTCACCTGAAGAGTAGTATATACAATTCTGAATGTAGTATGACTCTAGGCATTCCAAATAAGTCCATTAAGAAGATCAAGAAACTTGGGTCAGGGACTTATGGCACAGGGTGGAAAGTTCAAATTAAAGGGATCAGTTTCCTTCCTGCAACGAATACTTATTGTGCCAAGGAGTTCAAAGGACAGGCCAAGCATCAGTGGAAAAGCTTTGCATCAGAAAGTGGGGTAGATCTCAACCATAGAGGGATTGTGAGGAGTATTGCCCACTCTGTAACGTTGCCATGGTTTCTAATATTCCCCTACTTCAATGGGGAAACTTTAGGTGATCTTATGGAGACAGTGCCCCATCCACATGGCTCTTTCATGACGCTTGTAGCGCATCAAGAGGGGAAAGGAAAGATCCTTGAAGACTTTAAATGGGAGCAGCCCTCTGAAGACCAAAAAACACATATCAAGAGCCTGTGCAATCATGCTCCCTCGTTGATCCATGCCTTGGTGAAGGCATTGCGATTCGCACATGACGAGGGAGTGATCCACAATGATCTCCATCCATGGAACATCATGTTGGACTTTACCAAGGATCTCACTCCCCGTATTGGAATAATTGATTGGGGATTGTCTCTACGTGTTGGCTTAGAGACACAAAAGACCAACAATATCGATGAAAACTGGCAAAAGCTTCATCCTTGGCGAGCTCCTGAGTTACTAGATGGCAATCACCCGTGCCCATGGACCAAGGCCATAAGCCAGTGAATGACACCGCTTGAATTGCAGCTCATTGCTCCCAGTGGGTACACAATGGAAAGAGGTGAACTCTAGGATTGACCGAGAAATGGTCAAATCCATATGGCCAAGAATTTCAGATCACAACATCAAGAAAGGACGACTCAAGCTATCACAATGCATTAATGCAGACATACGAGACAATGGAGAGAACATATATCTCGATGTTATGGGTCATCCTATGCATCATATGGATTGTCCATTGTGGTTTGCCAAGATGTTATACATGCATTATGTCTTGGGTGAAGCAGTGGACTTCAGCTCAAGGACACCTCATATGATGGTTGAGGACATTCGCAGTAGTGCAATCACCGTGACACGGCAAGAGATGTCATTGGCACTAGAAGGTGCATCAATGGAAGTGCACCAAGTTAAGGAGGAGCTTCAAACTCAACTCAGGCAAGCATCACAAGCTACACAAGGCTCTCATGCAGAAGCAACCCTAAATAGAGACTTGCAAAGGGAGGTGAAGGTGCTATCTCGCCACGTAAAAGAGTTAGAGGCGACTATAAAAAAACAAAATGCTGCCACATTGATTGAGCACCCAACATCTATTGAGGCCCCTCCAAGCTTCTGGTGAGCATGGTGGTCCTTGCCCCATATGTAGATCATTCTTCATGAGTGGTGTGGTCACTTCAGCTTGCCATGCGGACATATGTACCATATATCATGCTTGATGCAAAGCATGATGAATAGCTTTCATTGTGCTATATGTGAGTATGAGATATCCAAAAAGCTATATGCAATGTTCAAAATGTATGAAGACTATAATAAGCTTAAAGGTCAGCGTGAACAAGAGAATGAAGATATTCTCACAAATATTTCACCAACTATCACTTGGATAGTTTTTGTGACATTTGAAAACATTTACTCGTTGTCTTGCGAGAATTTATTAGTGAATGGTGAATTGTCTTCACTTCAGCTTCAATTATGATATGTGATAATGCAAAGATTTGTTAGGGCTTTGTATATTATGAAGCTTTAATAGTGATTTGTGGCCTTGTAAAGGTTTTTAAGGGCTTCGTTTACTATTAAGCAAATGTCTAAACCTTAAACTAAATATAAAAAAAAGCTTATAAGATAAACAGTTTCTGAACTAAACAGAAGTCACTCAATGGATTCAATAATCTATTAATTAAACCACCGTCGCTTGCTGCGACCGGTCAAAGTTGGTTCAATTTCCAAATTCTCTTCAATCTCTTCTAAAGTACATGTAGTTTCTACTTCATGAGATTCCCCTTGCAGCTCACTGTCTTCGTCCACCTCATCATTGGTTACATCATAAGTCCAGCGCGGCATCTCCTCTTTGTAGTTCTCAGCTTGCACTGTTGCCAATAGCCGATGGTTGCAGTACATATACACCAATTTTTTAGCTCTTGAATTTAGAAGGCGGTTTTTGATGGTGGAATGTACATATTTATATGTACTCCAGTTTCTCTCAGAACTTGAATTGGATGCACATTGGGCTAGGATTGTAACAGCTAGGCGTTTAAGGGTGGGTGCACTACCACCATTCATCATCCACCACTTCCACGTTGGTTGCTCCGTGGCAAGTTTCTGCACAAATTCTGTACCAAACTTACCCTCTTTGAGTTTAAACTTCGTAAGATCAGTACAGCTGATGCATGCTCATCAGGATCAGCATAAAACCTGCCTATCACATCATAAAAGTCCTCCAGCACCTCCTCATCAAGTTTGTCTATTTCCATTGCCCAATACTCTGGATCCAATAAGAAAGCTACGCTGTGTAGTGGACTATGTGCTCCAACCCATCAACCATGCACATACTTTCTCAGAATCTCTCTCCTCTTTTGAGTTAATGGTGTCTTCCAAGGCTTCACAATTGTCTCCTGGGGCTCCTCTGGATTTGCAAGGCTTTCTTGAACACTCCACCAATCCATCCACACCTTACCTATGTTAGGCAAGGCAGAATTCAGTTGGCGTAATGCGAGCATAATTGGCATCATGACATTGTGCACATCCACTACATCATCCTTGAAGTGGCGATCAGCTAGTAGATCTCTGATCACCCCTATTTTGCTTTTTATCTTCTCCCTTTGACCGGCCTCCCATTCTGAAAAAGTGGCACAAACAAATGTCTCCATCACAGCATTCTTATTTTTTATTAGTGATTCTACCGTATAGTAGTTGGTGCAAAATCTAGTTTCGCACGGCAGTTTTAACATAGTAGACACCCTCTGACGGTACATGTCAAGAACCCTCTGACGCTTCAAAACAAACTTGACTATTAAGCGAGCATTGTCTACTATCCATTTGAACCACTCTGTGTCATTACTCTTGTACCAATCTTGCAATACCAAGTTCAAGCTGTGTGTACTGCAACCAGCACTATATAGGTGAGAGAAGCGACTTTCAAGTATCCTACCTGCAGCCCTACAATTTTTGGCATTGTCCATGATTACTTGGACAACATTTTCTTTTCCAAGTTCCTCAACTGCGTCGCCAATGATGTCAGCTCTAAAACTGTCAGACTTTATTTGACCAGAGCTATCCACAGCTTTGATAAAACATTCACCATGAGGACATACAAGCATGATGTTGATCAATGGCCGCCTTTGAACGTTGGACCAACCATCACTAACTATGGTGTATCCAGATTGTTCTGTTGCATTTAATATTACCCTTTGAATATCCTATTGTGTGCTTGTGTCACATTTATCCAACATTTGGTTTCTCATATGGTGATATGTTGGAGGGGTAAATCCAGCACCATACTCCCCAATGCGTTTCCAAGTTGACTTCCATGCATCACGGGTGACAATGGCCAATGATCCCCCAATGAAATAGACGGCTTTAGCTAGTGCAAGTTGTGCTTCTTCTAAGGCAAGCATTTTGAAGCTCGTCTGTAAGCTAACCTGTCTACTTTTTGAAGATCCTACCTGAAAGTCGAGAGATCCATGGTTTGGAGGTGTAGTTCCATCGATATGAGAAGTTGGTTCCCTGCTTTGAGTGCTTCCATTGGTGGGCGTTACACCCAATGATCCCTCGTCCTGGTTTGATCTTATCGATACCGGGGTGTGATGGTCGAAAGTAGAGAGTTTTGATCTTTTGCTCATGGAAATTAGCTTACCAATTAAAGCTTTTAAGCGTATAGCTGCTTCTTCTACACCTGTGAGAAAGCAAATACAACGGTGAATCAAATATGTGATCAGTCCATCCCAAAAGTAGAGATATCGACCCAAAGATTCACCTTCCTACCTCCTTTCATGAATCAGTCCAGTCCAAAAAAGAACTAATGGCCCATGATTGGAGCTCTAATCAAAATAGAAAGCAAATACAACGGTGAATCAAACATGTGATCAGTCCATCCCAAAAGTAGAGATATCGACCCAAAGATTCACCTTCCTACCTCCTTTCATGAATCAGTCCAGTTCAAAAAAGAACTAATGACCCATGATTGGAGCTCTAATCGGAATAGCAAGCAAATACAGCGGTGAATCAAGCATGTGATCAATCCATCCCAAAAGTAGAGATATCGACCCAAAGATTCACCTTTCTACCTCCTTTTGATGAATCAGTCCAGTCCAAAAAAGAACTAATGACCTATGATTGGAGCTCTAATCGGAATAGCAAGCAAATACAACGGTGAATCAAACATGTGATCAGTCCATCCCAAAAGTAGAGATATCGACCCAAAGATTCACCTTTCTATCTCTTTTCAAGAATCAGTTCAGTCCAAAAAAGAACTAATGACCCATGATAGAAGTTCTAATCAATATAGCAATCAATTTAGCAAATATAACGGTGAACCAAACATGAGATCAGTCCATCCCAAATGTAGAGATACCGACCCAAAGATTCACCTTTCTACCTCCTTTCAAGAATGAGTTCAGTCCAAAAAAGAACTAATGATCCATGATCAGAGTTACATTAAGTTTTAATTTTTTTTAAAGACTATTCATTTTTTTACCTTTAGTTTTTCTTCTAAATTTTAAAGGATGACCAAATTTAGAGGAAGAGGTCATATGCTCGTGATGCATTAAGCTTTCCGTATTCATTGCATCACCTAGGTCACAAGGAACACAAAGATTGTATTGTACCAAGTCTCTCCTGGTGGGAGAATCTATAATACAAGTGCCTTTTGGAGGGGGGACCAGCTCCAAGTAAATCCGGTCCTCAACTATTATCATGTTCTCTAATACTCTCTCTTTCAAAAGTATTGTTCATGCCAAGTTAATTAAGTATTATGTTATGTTGCTACCATCAATTATGTTCACCCTCTATGTTCTCAAAGTAATCCCACAAAAATGCTGACTCTAATTCTCTAAATTTTTTCTCAAAGTTCATAGGCCATTCCATTACATTACATAAAGTCCATGTGTAATTTTCTATAAGTGCATCATATTTAGATTGCATGGCATCCGTCCAATTTTCTAAATTATGTGCTTTATTAAAAGACAGAGGTTCCTCAACATCATGTAAGCTAGACACAGCCAAAGCATAACAATCTGATGCATAGTATGCATGGCAAGAACCTGAACGAGTACAACTAGACAAAGGTGCATCCAATTTACTATCACGCAAAGTATGCACCAGCCATTTAGGCATACCTCTAGTCTGCTCATTCTCAGCCCTTTCCTCATCAAGTACATCATGTACATGTGCATCAGTAATAGACTGATCTATATCATTTTCAAAAACCCCCATAGGCTATTCATTTGCCTCATTGGAATTTACATTCAAATTTCCACCACTAAAAAGAGGCAACAAAGTGTCATAAATGTCATGTGAACTTACATTACTATCACTAGTACATGACAGCCAGGACTGACCATAATCTTCCACAAACACAAAATCCCATGAGACCAACATACGCTTTGTTTGTGGATGATACAACCTGCAACCTTTGATTTCAATACTATAACCAACAAAAATACATTTGACAGCTTTATTATCTAGTTTTTTGCACTGCGTTTGTGGCATCAAAGAATATGCCAAAAAGCCAAAAACACGGATGTGCTCAATAGAAGGCTTTCTATCATGCCATGCTTCATAAGAAGTCATAGACTACAAAGGTTTTGTAGGACACCTATTAAGGTGGCACACATGATGGCCTTAAGCCAAAATGAATGCGACAAAGATTGAGTTTTGACCATACATCGTGCCATTTTCGTAAGTGACCCGTTTTTTCGGCAAGACCATTTTGTTGAGGCATATAAGGCACTGTGCATTGGTGTTTTATCCCACGACTAGACAAAAATGCATTAAATTCATGAGACATATGCTCCCCCCCTCAATCGGAACGGAGGGTGCCCATAGTACATTTTGAGACATTTTCAATGGAAGTTAAAGGTAATTCCCCAAGGACGGAGTTTGCATGGGCCCACAAACATCACTATGCACAAGTTGCAACCTACAACTGGCCCTAGCTGAACCATTTTTTGAAAACTTCTAATGTTGCATCTTACCCAAAATACAACCTTCACAAACATGTTTGACAAGTGCTTCAAGAGGCTGCAAAGAAGCAACCATATCAAATTTCTGCAAACACAGCACACTGGCAAAATTAAGATGCCCAAAACGTGCATGCCAAAGTTTTGTATCTGAAATAGACTTATAATCCACAACTGCATTTGCAAAATTTTGCTCACACTTGTCATACAAATTGAGCTTATACAGCCCACGACGTAAAATGCCAGATGCAACAATCTCATCATCGAAATTGAGATCATGTATTGTACATCTGTCATCCACAAATTTGACTACAAGTCCAAGTCTAACAAGTGCAGATACAGACAAAGGAGTATTCTTGATCCCAGGTACATACAATGCATCAACAAGTGTGAAAGAATTGCCATTTGCAGGAGTTAGCTTAATCTGTCCAACTCCCTTAACATGATAAGAGGCATTGTTGGCACAAGTAACTGAATTCCCATAAGGGACATCCTTGAGAGAGGTAAACGTGTCACGATGAGTGGTAATATGCTTTGTAGCACCACTGTCAAAGTACCACACTTGAGCATCTACAATAACTGACAAACATGCATCATGGATAGAAAGATCATAAGTGCATTCTACAGTAAAAGCGCATTCTACATCAACATCGGCATCACAATCTCCTGTCACAAAAGACTCAACAAAATCTGCATTTGTAGTGGAACCAGCCTCTTTCTTCTTAGCCTATTTGGCCTTCAACTTAGGACACTGCTTGATCAAGTGATCATTAGATTTACAATAATGGAAACGTATCTTCTTTTTACCCCCATCACCAGAATTCCCAGACGAATTGCTGCTAGCAAAAGCATTAGGAACATGTGATTTACCACTCTCGTAGAAGAACCATGAAAAGTGGCTACATAGTTGTTACCACCTTTTCTTTGAGCAACAATAAAGGCCTATTCAGTTGTACGTTGTCTAGTCCTATTTTTTTCTAGAAAGTGACTCTTGCAACAACAATGTGCCTAATGCATCAAACTTGAAAACTTTTGGATTCCTTGGGTCATAAGTCCCTAAGTACTAGCAAAAGTCTGGTAAGAATCTTGCAAGGCATCAAGAACAGTCTGCACAAGGGAAATGTCAAAAATGACTTCCCCTGCAGAAATAAGTTGCTCATTGATATCCTTGACACCACCAAGGAACTTGTCCATATCATCTTCCTCATGCATAATCTTCGACTCCAACTCTTTATGCAGCAATGCAATTTTTGCCTCATTGCGACTTGCATAAAGACCAACTAGAATATCCCAAGCTTGTTTTGCATATTTTGTTGAACGAATGTGGGCAGTAATAGTGCGCTTCATAGACAGTACAATCTGCAATTCATGAGCTTGTACATCTTTTACATACCAACGAGCTTGCTCAGCCATAGTCAACAGCTCTGGCAGCAACAATCTTACCACCAAAACCTGCAACATCCTCAACATCGCCTACATCCTCAGAACCTAGATGTACATCAACACCTTGCACAATGTTCCAAACACATATAGTAAGATAAGCCCAAGTGTGCAAAACTTTCTAAGGAAGTAGAGCACTTTCAAATTCCTTTGTCTTTTTATCTTGCCCATCTACTTACCGAAACCCTTCTACATTGGCACATTAGGATACCAAGGTTTTCACCCATACTATCTCCCTCATCTTGCTGTTTTTGTTGGATGCCCTTTCATCCTTTCCCTCGTGTTCCATTTGGTCTCCATATCCCACCCACATGATGAAGGGGTAAAGGTCACAAGGCCACCATAGTACCCCGATAGTACCAAGTCCTCAAGATCCTCTTCTCCACTTCTATCGTGCTCTCTCTGCAGTTGTTGAGGCTTAAGATCAAGGCGCTGAACATCATCCTCTCTCGCCTTCCTTCTCTTTCTCTCTTGCACTCTCTCTAGGCCTCATCATCCTCTCTTTGCATTCTCAATGGCTGAGATACCATCATAAATGCCCTTGCAAACTCCCTTTGTCTCATGTGCCAATCATCCTCTCTCTGCGTTCTCAATGACTAAGATGCCATTTCAGCTACGATCGCAGAATCCCTACACCTAATGTGCCAATCATCCCCTTTCGTACCTTCTCCATAGCCCTGCTTGATAGCACCCTTGCATGCAATCGGGTCCCCTTATAACTAATTCTTTGCACATTGGATGATACATCTGCAAGCCCCATTATCGTTTGTTACATCAGATTCCACATACGATAAGACATGGGCGAGTCAACTCCTACAACATCATCCACTTCAACTTGAGTGGTTTGCAACACTTTACCTTGGTGAGCTTCTCCCAAGTCCATGTACTGGAGTTCAACCTCGCCATGAAGCCGACACTATGCCACATCTCTATTTTGCCATCAGTTAAAGCCACACTAGTATGCCAAACTTTGGTTTACTTCAGCCATCTCCCACTTGGTCCTGTGCCAAGGTTCCCTTGCCATCTCCCGACACTCTCCAATGACGCCCTCTAGCTATGACCTCCTTGTTTTTGGGACTAACCACCACTGTCACTTTCAACCATGTGCCCTTGTTTCCTTAATATTACCCAAGCTTGGCCCTCTTACCATGTAGCTCTACTCCATGCGACACTCACTACCCTAGATTGTGCATTGACAGATCCTCCTTACCCTTGGTTCTTTGGGAATGCTACAGGTTTTGGCCACCAACATTAATTCCTCCTCTGCTCTAGTGGATACCCTTGAAATTGTTTGTATATGCTCTCTACCTTGAACTTGGTCTCAATTCCTACCATTTACAGGCTTGAACAAATTCTGCCTAGTCTTGAATGGCCTGACCTATCTTTCCCTTCATGCCTTAAGCTAGCACGATGTCTTACTGCTCTTCCTTAAATATCATCGGCTTGCTTCAAGGCCTTAAACCACTCACCCTACAACACCCAATCTGTAATGTTGAAGGGTTTACAACTAGTTCATCTGGTGATTTGCACCCTTTATTCCACTGTATGGCATACTCAATTGTTCAATCTTGTTAGAGTCCCTAACGTCTACCTCAACCTACCTACAATAGATACTTCCTTGTTGGTACCTTGTGGTTACACATATGGAATATATGTTTCTTGTTGAGATGGAAATGAAAGTTGTTCTCTCCATTGATGCGGCTTGATTATCCAACTCTGAACCATTAGCTTCAAAGGACATGACTATGTGATGATGTAATTGTAGTACATCATCTATGGAAGACACTCAACTGGATGATTCTAGCATTGTTTCCCTCTTAACAAAATAGACAAACCAAGCAAGACACGGTAGTTCTGCCCCCAAACAAAACCAATACTTGTACCCCCCTTCCCTTGTCAAAGTAAACATCCTCAATCGGCACACTCCAATGCATACCATCCTCCTACCCACCTTTTGGTGTTGCCCTCTACTGACCTTCAACAATTTTATCTGCTTTTACTAGTGCTCCCCTCCTTGTGCTCCTTGCACTACCAATGTCAATGTAATCATCACAGAACTGGCATGTTATTAAACCCAACAACTACCCTACTGATTGTTTGTGAGGATAGCCCCTTGGTAAACCACTTCAAGATTCATCAAGCAACAAACATTGTGTTTGTCATTTCAGCAAATGCAAGCATGGGTGCTATAAATATAGAAAACTTAGATAGCTTGTTCTAAATGTTGGTAGCTTGGTTTGAATGTTGAATGGTCAAGACGGTTCTTTATCGCTTGCAAACAAATGACTGTGGCTCCTCCTTATCTTGTACCCCGCCAAGCTTTGGAAGATAGTCTAGAAGCACTATCTCTTGCATTTCCAAGCTTTACCCCAAGCTTGCGTATCGTACCCTAGCCTGCCACCACTAAGTCTCACATTCTACTAATCATGTGCCAATACTATTCGGGCTTAGCTGGTGTGAATTCCTTGGTGACCCATACCATGATCGACAAGATTTAAACAAATTAATACCTGCAAGTCCTGATAGCTCCCTTAGCATCAACAACCCATGCTACTACATCTCTTGACACCTCCTTTAACATCAATGACCCTCTATATTACATATCTAACCATTGGTACTGCCTACATGTTGCTCAATGGCATGACCTTGGTAGCCCAAATCTTCATCAATTGTAGCCTTCAAACCTTTGCAGGTAGCCTTCAAACCAATGCAGGCCTCATCATCTCATAGCCACCACCGAGTGACCTTGCAATCATGAAGCTAGTCTCCTCAAAGCCTTTTACACCATGTGCTGCTTATGCGGCCTTCAACAACTTCACCTCCTTATCTCAGTGCCAACATCTCTATCTTCTCTCTGTAAGTTGTTGCACCCAACTCCCTTGGAAAACACTCTTTGTAAGTGCCCGTTATTTTAGTAGTACATGTTGTGAGGGCTTCATCAGTTGGTGCATAACCCCACCCATCACAATCGCTCTTGTTTCCCTAAGAAATGGCTTTAAGTTTTAACCACTGAAGCATGAGGAGTAGTCATCTCTGCCCTTACTTTGGCACCCCTCACATGTGCACAAATGTGATTCTTGTTTAGGATTTTTTGCAATGAGGTACAACACCCCAACCCTAGCGCCGGTTTGGTCCCAAGGTTAAATGGAATTTGAAGAACTCTTGTCCACTCCTCTTATCCAAGATTGCAAAAGAAACCACATGCATCTGTTGTTGCTAAACCTTGAGAACACACTTTCCTCCTCTCTTATTAAGTTATCACTTGTCTCCTTCAATGCTTGAGTAATGATGTGTAGCCCAAATCTTGTTGCTAGCCCAATGCATCTGTTGTTGCTAAACCTTGAGACCACACTCCCCTCCTCTCTTATTAAGTTATCACTTGTCTCCTTCAATGCTTGAGAAATGATGTGTAGCCCAAATCTTGTTGTTGGCCCAGACTAAGTCTTCTTCAACTACCTTTTGCCAACACTAGGTTTGATACTATTTATAGCATCTAGTTGCCACAATCTAATTTCAAGATTCTTTTCCAAGCCCCCAACCTATCCCATATCAGACATTAGTGAACTCCGTCTAATTGCCTTTGCAACATTCTTCTAGTAGAACCTACTCCTCTTGTTGAACCTTGTCTCAAAAACCAGCCTTTTTCCTTGCTCACTTCACAAAGCTATTCAACCCAATGCATTGAGATTTGGCTCTACGTCATTCACTTAACCCTTTATTTTACTCCATATAACCAAATTCAAGATCGAGATACCTAGAGCTCCTTTAGAACCCTACAAAACTTGGTGATGACTTGAATCTCTCTCTCTCTCTCTCTCTCTCTCTCTCTCTCTCTCACACACACACACACACACACACACACACACACACAGACATGCGTGTGTGCCATACCTAAGCCAATTTAGTAACGTGGAAACCATCCTAGAGTCAACATCTTTCACAAGATTCCACATCTTTAGGATCCCATTACCGTTGGATTTTCTATCCTTAATATTCAAACTTCCTATTGCAATTAATTTTCATCATCAAACCTTTCTCACTCAGAACAACCCTTGATATAACCCCCTTCCAATTACACTGAGCCTCTAAGGTCCAAATCATTCCTATATTTTTCAAGCATAGTTCTCAAGCACCCCAACCCCCATGATTTCAATCTTGTTGAACCTTGATTTTATTAAGTCATTAACCTACAGACTTAGATTTCTTCCCCCTACAATGGCCCCAATATTTGAACCCAAAATTCTTCCTTCAATTTTTGAACCTTAAAAGAGCCTCCCTATGCAATAAAAACAAGTGAAAGGGTCATGGTGGCTTTCTAAAAAAATAAGGAAGTGATAAAGTCGTTAGGTTGTTTAATTGGATCAGTGTTCGAGAAAGGATTGCCTCAGCTTAGCCTTGAGTCCGTTGAAAATCGAGACTAGCGGGTTGCAAACCATGGTAAAGGGAAGACGGTGAAATCTGTGAGAAAATAGTTAAAAAATCTTGCAAATTTATGCTAGTATTTCTGGTTCACTTCTTTGTGAGGAGAAAATTCGACTGATGACGACCGTTTAATAAAAGAGACTCTCTTGAATATTGACTAGAATTAATTTATAGGATGCAAGAAAAGTCAAGCCATGTGAAGCTGTGAAATCAAATGTGAAATGACAAGGTGAAGAATCACTCTGTGGCCTCCTAAGGAAATGTGATGCAAAAGTAGACGAGAGTTGTAAAAGAACATTTATATTATAGAAGGAAGATAATATTTATGTAACCTTCCTTTTCAATCAAAGAGGACTTTGTCCACCATCAAAAACCTCTACATCAACGGTTCAAAAGATGCACATTTTCTCAATCTTCCCCCATGGCTTTCTGCAGGCTAAAAAATCTTTATTATTACATTGATTTCTCTGAGCTTTCATCACTTCACACCATATAATCAAGTTTGATTCAAGATAGACCAAAAGCAAGACTCTCTCTCTCTCTCTCTCTCTCTCTCTCTCTCTCTACCCCAATAGAAGTAGAGTACTCCTAAGTTTGTTGAACAAGGGCTAGCACCTCATGCAAAATAATGTCTATTATAAGCTTTTAAGTTTGGTATCAAAGAATTCTTTGCAGCATCTTACATATATTTATGTTTGTTGCATCTTACATATGTTTATGTTTGTTAGAATATATCAAGAGGCTATGTCATGCATCATTTTTAAAAATGCAATAATAGGAAGAGAGTATTGATTGTGTTCCACTTGGAAAAGAAGATAGCCCTACAAGAAAAGAGGCAATGTTTCTTTGGCGGGGACGAGCGGTACAAAGAGAACCCCCACACCACAGGGGATCGTTTTCAATGACCCCCAGCAAGAGTGAAAAAAATGGACCCCCTAAGTCATTTGTGCCGCACAACCACACGTTGAAGGAAAGAAACGTAAGCCATTAAAGTGAGAGAGAGTGAAAGGGATATTGTTCTCAAAAGGTATAATAGGAAGAGAGTATTGATTGTGTTCCACTTGGAAAAGAAGATAGCCCTACAAGAAAAGAGGTAATGTTTCTTTGGCGGGGACGAGCGGTACAAAGAGAACCCCCACACCACAGGGGATCGTTTTCAATGACTCCCAACAAGAGTGAAAGAAATGGACCCCCAAAGCCATTTGTGCCTCACAACCACACGTTGGTGCAGCCAAAGTTGGTCCGTGCTATAGAGTGTGCTATGCAGTGCAAGGGGTGCTAACAGGTGCATGGTAGAGGGCTAAAGCAGGTATGAAGGCCCTGGGCAAGAGAGTGGCATCGAAAATGTATGCTTAAAGTGGTTTTTTAGGCCAGGGGGGCCTCCGAAGTGGGCTAATTGGAATGGTAGGTCAAAGTGTTCAAGATGTGGGAAATGTGCCCCGAAATGTGGTATTTGAGATGCGCTAGAATCTCGTCCAGATAGCTCGTCAAACGGAGCCCGGATGTGCAAGATATGGCAAGTTGAAGTGGGATGCGTTTGCAGATCCTCGCCAGATTGGGCGGGCACAGGTGGTTGGTCAAGGCGGGTGTGAAATGATACACGGGAAGTGCTCGAGTTGTGGAGCACGCTGGTCTTTTTGGATTGAGAATCGGGCTTCTGGATGGAAAGTTATGGACAATCAAGTTTTGACAGGGGCCTGTTTCGAGGCGGTTGGGCCGCATTGGGAAACACTCCATTTGGTGTTTTCTCGAGCTCGCCAGGTGTCTGGTGGGTAGTATGCAGCATGTGATGCTAGTCGGAGTCAACGGCACCTGAATCGGAGTCAAGGGCATCGGGGTGCGTCCACTTCAAGTTGACGGACAATCACGACAGAAGGGGGCGGACTTGATTTGTTTCCAAGGGGGGCGACTTGCGGTAAAAGGATGGGAAATATTCTGAATGTGGAAAAGTTCTCCAGGTGTGAAGCTAGCAAAAGGAAACTTGACGAGAGGAGTGTTAGGCGAACTCGAACACGTGACACCGACGGCACGTGAGTCAAATGTTGGAGCTCCCTTTGTTTTGTAAATGAAAAAGGCAAGGGTTGGTTGGAGTTTAAAAGAGGAAGGTTAAAAGTCACAAAAGTGACTGCCCTTTCGCCGAAACGCACAACACTCTTTGGTCTAGAGCGATTGCTCTATTTCAAACACACTACACAAAGGTGCTGGGTTCAATTCGCTGGATATCTCTGAACGGGTGAGACACGTAGCCAATCGTGCACACAACGTTGTAGGCGGATTGGTAAAAGTCACAAAAGTGACTGCCCTTTCGTCGAAACGCACAACACTCTTTGGTCTAGAGCGATTGTTCTATTTCAAATACACTACACAAAAAGAGGAAGGTTAAGCTTCAAAACTAAGGGCCAAGTTACAAAAGAAGGTAAAAAAACAAAAGGCAAGGAAATAGCGCCGAGCGCTATTGCTAGAGAAAAGTTTGATTGAGAAAGAAAAAGGAAAGAGGAAAGCTCGGCAGGTTTTTTTAGAAGAAGGAGGTTTGCCCTTTTGCCTTGGAAAAAAGGGGAGGAGAAGGAGAGAAAAAGAGATACGCTTCGTGCGCTCGAGGAGTCGAAGCCGTACATGATTGTGGATCGTCGTGACGTGGCTTGAAAGAGCGAAGACTTTGAAAAAGAAGAGGCCAGCGAGGGCTGCCAAGAGGGGGGGCTTCTGTTGAAGTGAAGCCATAAGTGGATGTTTCGATCGAGGGTGTGCCGACGGATGCAAGTTTGGAGGGAGGTGTGTGCCCCTCTGTGTGAAATAGTGATGGCTATGGTGCAGCCAAGAGCAGGCTACATGGGTCTTGTACATGTGTTTTTTGTTTCAAGGAGAAGCTTTCATTGTCGATTTTGGCGTCGTCTTTTCCCCCCTTCCCCCTTTCTTCTTTGCTCGTCTCCAGGTTGTGTGGTGCCGGTGTGTGTGAGCGTGTGCGTTCCCCGGGCCCCCTGTGTGTGTGAGAGAGAAAGAGAGAGAGGTGTTGAATTGTGGAAGTGCGAGAAGCGGGCAAGATCGGTGTGGTAACTGTCTTAGGATTGTGCAAAGTGTGTGTGCGTTGGGCGAAGTGCAGGCGAGGCCCTGCTAGTGTGAGTTGCTTATTTCGAAGGTGTTTTCGAGAGGATAGGGGTGCTGTGAATACCCTGAGCTATATAGGGACCATTGCATGTGTGTCGGGTGTGTTCCCCATTCCCCCTCTCCAACGTTGAAGAAAAGAAACGTAAGCCTTTAAAGTGAGAGAGAGTGAAAGGGATATTGTTCTCAAAAGGTGTGCAACATAAGATTTGACTGATAAATAAGATGTTCAATCGATTAGGATAAATTTTTTTAATGATATGGAGCCCATTCTCTTAAATAAAAGAACTGTTTTACAAACTAAAATAACAAAAAAAGGTAAAAGAGGACGAAAAAGATTGTGTCTGTCCAAATTTTTAATAGCCCTCTTTAAAGAAAGAGATACACAATTGTCAACACCTTTCACAAAAACCTAATAAATTTTTTAAAAACAAGCAGATTGTACACGTGTCCTCCATCCGATCGACTTGCATCTACGGTCCAAAAATTGCACCAAAAATCCACCCACCCTACTATGGCCTTCTGCAGGCCAAAAAGAACTCGTCAATATGTGTGTATGTGTGTGTGTGTGTGTATCCATAGAATTTACTAGAATTATGGAAGGAGAAGCTTCACTTTAACATTCTAAAACAATAGAATGCAAAAAAAGTAAATACATATTAGGATGTGAAATGAAAAGTGAAATAAAAAGATCCATTTACTATTTTAAATATGAAATAACATTTAAGGTAAGTCTCAATCATCACTTGAACATTGAAAGTATGCCTAACCCAAACCTCCTCTAAGGCTTCTTTTAGAAACCCAAAAATTGGTAGAGGTAGTAGTGGTCACTTTCTTTACCTTGAAAACTACAAACTTTCACTTTCAATTTATGGAATCGTGAAACTCATTGTATTAATTTCTTGAAAGCAACCCTTAATAGCTACCGTCCTTACATATTTATCCATGCTCTACCTACCCATGGTTAACTCCAAAGCCAAATCCCCCCAGTAATGGTTGAAATGCGATGGCTATGTCGAATGCAATCTCTTCAATCAATTTGTAAATTTTTCCTCTTCCCTTATTTTTTTCGCTCTATTTCCTTAGAAAGTTTCGCACGCTTGGCTTATTTTATTATATGCGACTTGCATAAATACTAGCCAAAATATCCCTAGCCTGTTTTGCAGGTTTTGTTGAACGAATGTGGGCAGTAATAGTGCGCTTCACAGACAACACAATCAGTGCATGACCCTGCACATCTTTTACATGCCAACGAGCTTGCTCAACTGTAGGCGCATAACAACTCTGGCAGCAACAATCCTGCCACCAAAACCTACAACATCCTCAACATCACCTACATCCTCAGAACCAGGACGTACATCAATGCCCTTGACACAAGGACATGTTGCATCATGTAAGCCCACATAGTGTAATTGTCCCCATCCAATATATCCTCAGCAGCAAACATCTTGAATACATTTGTGTTGTTGTTAGCCATGGCCAATGTTGCACTTGATGTGAAAACTACATGAAAAGAGAAGAAACAAAGCGGGAACAACACGTGTTATATAGCACAAACAGTAGAAGACTGTAAGGGACCTAATATGCAGAAAACAACACCGACAGAGTTTTCGCACAAAATGATGAAATAGCTTGCGCAGTACTGCCTATAGTGGAAACAAAGGCCAAAATGAGCCCAAATCAATATCTGAGTAGACCAAGCTCAACCGAAATATGAGCTTACCCGACATATTTGTCGACCTGCGAACGCTCGCCAAAGCTCACAGAAATCGAAGAAAGTGAGCAGGCGTGTGCTGGAGCTGCTGGCGACTAAGCCCAGGAGGACGCAACCCGCTTTGATGTCAATTTTTGGAATTAGGATTGCATGAAAACACACACAACTTGGAGAAGACGAAGGAAGCTCAAGACACACAACAGAGAGGGTATCACTTTAGTGTGCAATGGAAAGATAAGTTAGCGCTAGAGTGATGGGCGTATATACAACGCACGTGGGAAAAAATCTCCTAATGAGGGGAAAAAATGTCCTGACAGTCCTAAGTGTGTTCATACACATCACTACCACATGTATATGGTATCATCAAACACCCAAGTTTCACATGTATAGACTTCCCGAGGCAGGAACAATCATGCATGGGCTTTACATAATTATACTAGTCACTAAGGTTAGACACATGCATGATGCAAATTCTCCCAACAAGGCATAGACTATTTGCATCCAAAACCTATGCAACCATTCGAGAAACTAGCCATTCAGATATGCTATCTTAGCTTTGTAGTATGCGAACATCACATCCATAAGCGCCTTTGACGTGCATCTTATCCTAGATGAAGTTCCCTATCTATCGACATGAACCAAACTCCACATACACATCTTGTACATGGATCCTTGTCAAGCAATATTGAAAGAAATTCTCACACTTGAGCACCATACAAGAAAAAAATGCTAGCTAGCTACCCAAGGTAATTCACAGCAGTGAAGAACTATATGTCTCCAAAATGCGGAGGTGAGCCCGAACTGTCTCGAAGCTGTGCTATTGAGAGTAGGGGACACACCCAAAATACGATCACCTAAACATCAAGGCCTCTTCCTTTCAGCATAAGCTACACTTGTGAGATTGCTTCAAGCCACCTCACAAAGCAGCTTGCTTTAATTTCATTGAAGCCTCGACAAGTAGGTATGGTAGTATAGGTGACCGTGTTTGGGGCAAATACCCTCTTCTCCATACAAGTCACATTGATGGGAGCATTGTAAAATTTTCACCTCGTTACTATCAAAGCCGGTGTAATGTGCTAAGTGTGCATCTGAGTCACACTAACTTCATTGGTCCTCATTAGGCCATCTATCAAAGGTGTCCTCGATTTCATCTGAGTCACAATACCAAGAGCGCTATGATGCACCCTCTTGTTTGTATGTGCCTCTATTGGCAAGAGACTCATCGACTTCCTTCTCCATACATCCAACTGTTAAGAGGTGATCATGTTTAAAGTGCATCCTCTCTTTTGCATCTGACTCAGTTAGACAAGAGCCCTATCAATTTCATGAGCCCTCCACAGGCCATTGATGGTGGGGTGCATCCCCTCTTCTCCATATGGTACAAGCATCTATTGATAAGCCAAGCTCCTCTTCATCTCCAACTTCATTAGGATGGTGTGGATGATGGTGCTACCTTCTCAAGCTATGTATAGCACAAGTGAGAAGATGCAAAGATCAGTTGAATTGTTCGCTGTAGCTCTGCACATGACAATGTAAAATCTCTCGATTCGCATGTCATGGATCTCATCCTCCAAATGCACAACCGCAACAACAATAGACCCAACTGCACTCGTCCACAAGGTCCATACATATACACGAGGATTGTATCTCTGCGGATTGCATCGGAAATTGGCATCACTATGCCTGCGCTTCCCTCATCCTGCTCATCGTCCCCCAAGTCCTCAGCATGCTTCTAGCTGCAACACTTCCTCATGTGCTCTCTCTCTCACATTACCTTTGGAGGAATTGGTTATCAGATGGAATCTCTCTCTCTCTCTCTCTCTCTCTCAGTAGCTTTCTCTCTCCCCCCCTCCTACGTACATATGCAATAGCCCGGCTTCAAATTTAGATGATCCTCTCTATTGCTTTATGTCACCTTCAAGCTCTTGCGCTGTAACTTTCCCTTCAATAGGAGCCAATCGTTCTATGCCAAGTGGAGGATCTATTCTCCTTCGAGGGTTTCATTACACAATCAAGGTAAACACGGCCGCCTAGGGAAAAAGACTTCCAAGTTCCGAGTTCAGCTGCCTTCAGCATGCAAATTTGCAATGTGCATCCAAGCAAGAAACAGCCAAAAGAATGAGCGCAAAAGTCAGCGTCGGCCTTTAACGTAACGAGGGACGCCCACGTGGCGATCGTGAATGCATCGTCTTCCAGTTTGAATTGCTTTTCTTTCTGATCTCAGCCCCAGTAAAGTAGTAGCCGTCATGTCTACGTCCGGGTCGCCCGAGGTCTAGGCTCTCTCTCCCTTTTCCCTTTCAATCCTACATACACAGACCCACAACTTACAAGGTACAAGACACAGACCACACATCAACAACCCACAAGGTACAAAGACTCTCACTCACATTTAAGGTTGCCCACGAGACTGTGTGCGCATGCCGAAGAGATAGGTCACATTTGCTTCCCCTTATACTCCTCCTGGGTCCTCCAAGCATGGCTGACATGAAGGGGCATAGCTTCTCATCTTCAACACATCACCCCAGCCCAAGATCAGAGCTTCCTCTGTCTGAAAGCTTCCCTCTCAAGCGCTATTCCATCCCAAACACGTACCCATCGCCCACACTATCGGAATCTGCCATAGAACTGCACTTGGGCATGAACCCCGCATATGGGTCCCTGGGCGACGCACAATGTGATCAAGCGAAAGACACATCCTCAGACCATCCCACAACATCAGAAGATTTCTCGAATGATCAAATACACTCGGGGATAGGGCGACATTCAAGTGACAGAATGTCGGAAAAAGGGGTAACATTGTCTTGGAAGGATGTGTGGGTAACAGTCTCTAGCAAAGATGGCGGTGGGAAGAGAGCCCTGCTTCAGAATTCAAATGGCTTTGCGGAGCCTGGGCGTATTGTGGCCATCATGGGCCCCTCGGGCTCTGGCAAATCCACACTCCTTGATACTCTTGCAGGTAAAGAAGCTCTCTCCTTCTCTTTCTTTCTCTGCGGCATAGTTGCAGAGAGCATTGCCTCGTGAATGCATGTATATGGGTAAGCGCATCATCTTCTTTATTTGTCTTGTTGAACAGGTAGGTTGTCTTCCAGCATCAAGCAGACGGGCGAAATTCTTGTCAACGGAAGAAAGCAGTCATTGTCTTATGGGAACTCTGTAAGTGCATTGAATGAGTTTTTTGTCAGTCTCTAGTTTCTTTCTTTCTGACGATATTGTGTTACTAGGCATATGTAACGCAAGATGATGTCTTAATGGCAACATTGACGGTATGGGAGGCAGTGTATTATTCGGCTCAGCTGCAGCTTCCCAGCAGTATGTCTGCTGCAGAGAAGAGGGAGAGGGCAGAAAGCACTATTCGAGACATGGGCTTGCAAGGTGCTATGAACACTACCATTGGAGGTTGGAGAGCACGGGGCCTTAGTGGAGGCGAGAAACGTCGAGTTACAATTGCCATCCACATTTTAACTCGACCCCACCTGCTCTTTTTGGATGAACCAACAAGTGGGCTAGACAGGTAACTGCTTGCATAGTCCACAAGCTTAGCTAGAATGGAAGGGTGAAAAAGTTTTTGCACACATTCTAATTAAATCTATGTTTACTGCAGTGCGGCTTCATTTCATGTTATCAATCGGTTACGACGTCTAGCATCTGGTGGAAGGACAATAATTGCTTCCATCCATCAGCCCAGTAGTGATGTATTTGAGCTCTTCAGTTCTCTTTACTTGCTCTCAAGTGGACGGACGGTGTATTTTGGCCCTACGTCAGGAGCTCAACAGGTCCTATCATCAAGACTAGTTTACATGAGTGAATGAATGGCTATGCTTGCATTTTCTTTTCTGACAATAGTTCTTTAACCATCGCCTATTTTTTCTGGAAAACAGTTCTTCTCTACCAATGGCTTCCCTTGTCCACCACTTCGGAACCCATCTGATCATTACCTTAGAACAATCAACAAAGACTTTGAGAAAGTAAGCCCTCTGCTAAATTGTGAAGAAAAGAAAGAAGAAAGGGGTATTGACAATTTCTGTATGTGATAAAACCAAATAAGAAGCAATAACATGTAGTACCATTTGACAGTAATATTACTCTGTTTGAGTTATGTTCTAGTAAGGAAATGTTGTCTTTTGGTGTTTAGTTCTTGTGTGTACGCGTACAGGCACTCATGCACTGATCTTCATATGCTTTGCTTGCATTTTATAGTCACATGATATTGAGGAAGGAGCAGGAGTGAAGCTGAAAGTTGAGCAAGTGATTGACATGCTGGCAAAGTCCTACGCGAACTCAGATGTGTCGAGAAATGTCATGAACCGTGTAGAGGAGATCTCAAAATTGGTATGGCAAGCCTCCTTTTTCCACACCTTGGTCTGCCATAATTATGACATGTACATGCAATTTTATTGACCACTTGTAACTGCCAGTTTTTTAAAAGGCTTGAGTGATTTTGATAATGCTGATGTAGAATGGAGACACATTGCAAGCTGCTTCCAATGGTGCCAACTTCTTGACTCAAGTGCGCGTGCTCACCATACGTTCATTCAAGAATATGTATAGAGACCTTGGTTACTACTGGCTACGACTTGCCATTTACATAGCTTTGTGCATCTGCGTGGGAACCATTTTCTACAAAGTTGGAAACGGTTTTAGCGCTATTCAGGTCTATCTTTCATTTGGCATAATGGAAAACTTTGCTCTCTCAGATTGTAGTGTGAGTGAGTCTCTCTTTTAACACTATGGATGCTCACAAACTAAGCATTTGGCTGCTTTTGGAATGTAGGCTCGGGGTGCAATGCTTATGTTTGTGGCGGCATTTTTGACTTTCATGGCCATTGGAGGATTTCCTGCATTTGTGGAAGACATGAAGGTTGGCACTTTAACCTGTTCCTCTGTCCAGGATTTGTGTGCGTTTGAAAAGGAGAAAAGGTCATTGTGTGTCTTTCAAAACATATGGTCCATGGATTAAATTTCGATGTAAAGGCATGTATGTGAAGTATGATTCTGTGAAACTCTTGTCTATTATGTGCATTTGTTGGTATTGTTTATGCATATGCGAAGGTCATGAGAAAGGCGGTCAGAGTGCTTAATCCCTTGTGTCCGATGGAAGATTGATCGCCTTCGGTAATGTGGTAGGGACTGTGCTTGAGACATATGCGCAATTGTTGTTACCATAATGCTTTGATTTCTGTTTGTCATAAGTATGATGCATGTGCATTCACCTAAGTAACTCATGGGAAATTGTGAATACCATGAGATTGAGTGTCTTTAACTTTCATTATATGTAGTGTTATAAAACTAGCCTGGGGCAGATCTGCAAATCTGTTTGGGACATGTGGACACAACATCTCATAATACACCTCTATCTTCTTTCAGGTTTTTGACAGGGAAAGGCTCAATGGGCATTATGGAGTCGCGTCTTTTGTTGTTGCAAACACCATTTCTTCAGCCCCTTTCTTGTTTCTCATATCGGTGTTGCCTGGAGCCATTGCGTACTTCTTGGTTGATCTTCACCATGGGTTTGATCATTTTGCCTACTTCGTTTTGACGCTGTACACGTGCATGCTGGTGGTTGAGAGCCTGATGATGATGGTTGCAAGCATTGTTCCAGACTTCCTCTTGGGTATCATCACGGGCGCAGGGATTCAGGTATGCGAAGGGTTCTTAATTGGTAAAGAGCACGAGGATGCACTTCATATCGACAAAAACACGTGTATTTAGACACAGCAACAAACATGCATGTCAGATTTGTCACATTCAGCATCAAGTTTAGATTTTGATCCCGAAACTCAGCATCATGTGATCCTGAAAAAATCTGAGATGATTCAAGGTGCATGAAGCCCATAACATGGTAGCTCAAGTCATTGAAACTTGAGATTTCTTTGTCATCTTAAAATGGTCTTTTTGAATGTGGCAGGGTGTGTTTATGTTAACTGGGGGATTCTTTCGTCTGCCTAATGACATCCCGAAACCATTCTGGACCTACCCTGTTTCTTACATGGCATTTCACACATATGCGAACGAGGTACTAGTCCTTTCACTACTTTCATAATTGTAAGGTTTTCTAATACATATGTACATACATGCAGGGACATATAATTGTAAGGATTCCTGATACAAGCATACATGTATACATAACTGTATGTATGTATACGTACAATTATGTTTGTATGTATACATCCGTACAGACATAATTGTATGATATATAAATTTGTTTGTATGGACACATGCATGCATACATGTATGTATGCACTCTTGGTTTTCTGATACATTTTGTGCATACATACATATAGACATCCATATTTAGAAAGATAACTTCAGACATACATATATACAAATAAGCAATTGCATTTTTTCTTCTTCTTTCAAGGGCTGTTAATCAAAATGACATGTATTGCTTGTTGCAGGGTTTTTACAAGAATGATTTCCGGGGACTTACATTTGAGAACAATATTCTGGGCGGTCCTCCTATAACTGGTGATTCAGTGTTGAAGGACACATTCCAAGTGAAGGGCTTTTCAAAGTGGGTGGATCTTCTTATACTGGTGGGGATGGCAATGGTGTACCGTCTTCTCTTCTTCGGCCTGATTAAGCTCAAAGAGAAATTGCGCCCCATTATTAAGGACTTGAGGTCCAGGAGTCCGGCGTCTTCCTCCACATTGTCGCAGGAGGATGAGAAAAACGTGTGAGCGCCTCTACGAATGGAAGAGCACTATGTGAGGAATGCAGGGATGAGCATCATCTTTCTTTGCCAAGATGAGTGAAAAAGGACAAGAGTCCCAAACAACTACAACAGAAGAGGGTTCAGGACCTTTTGCTCTACTATGAGGACTCCAACAGTAAGGAATTTCCTCTGTTGATGTGAGGATTGTCACATATATAATAGTTACACTAAGATAATAGCTAGTGGTATCTATAGGTAGAGAGGGTGTAAAGATCTCAATAAACATAAAATTTTCCCTGTTTAATATGCACTACACAAAATAGCTTTGAGCTACCCATTTCACGAATGCCATAGTGGCAGACTTCTTTGGATGTTGGTGGATATCGAGCTCTGCTTTGTACCAATTGGCCACCCACAGACCATCTGAACCATTATGACCAGATGCTCTTGGCATTGTCCACCAACATGGATGGAAGTCTACACCATCTTTTTCTCTCTTCCACAAAGCCACTTGCTTTAACTTATTCTTTCCCTAGGTGCATTTTTGGAATTCTTTGGGTGATCTCAAGAAAAAGTTAATAATCCACGAAAACTTGTAACACTCCATGAAGCTAAATAAAGACAGTATTTAAGGCTCCCCTTTTCAACAGCTATGAAGCAAGTTATTTGATGTTGTGTGTGTGTGGATTGTTCTTATGATTGTGGAATTTCCGGTCGTCGTCTTCTCTCTCTCTCTCTCTCTCTCTCTCTCTCTCTCTCTCCCCTTTTGAAGAGGAAATCTAATTATCTTTCCATCACCCAAATGTGGTAGATTGGTTATCCCAATTTTGTCTTGAATAATAAGTCTTGAGTTCAATACTATGGCTCCAAGAATACACACATCATTGTGTATGTAAGCATGACATTGAACTTTGAACTTCCTTATGGCTCCAAGAATACGTACATCATGGTCCATGTAAGCATGATCATGATCTTTGAAAAGAGTGTCGAAGAGTTTGTATGCATCCCAATATAAATATGTGAATCTAAAATAGAAAATAAAATTTGATCAAATAAGAAATAGGATAAATAAATTATAATCATGCTATCTATAGGATTAAGATAATCGTGATGGCTATAGGATCTAAAAATATGAGATAAAAGTACACAAATAAAACTCTCAATCATTAAGGCTTTCTATCGTCGTAAATTTTAACATTAAATTTTGAAAGTTACCTTGAAGGTTATTGGGTAAATGAAATTAGATAACATAACTTTATACACACTTATGTACATTATTAGAAATGCTATTATGCATCTAAAAATGGAATCATAGAATTTGTTGCCACGATGTTCATTCCACGACACGACAATGTGAGGGGCATCGTTCCTATATTTATGAACAAGATATAGATTATATCTGGAGTTCTCTTGAAGATGTCTATAGCCTTTGAGAGTGTTTTGGGCATGTAGTCTTCATTTGCCTTGCCCTTTGGTGAACTCAATTTGGGGTAGTTGAGCCGTGTAGGACATTTCGTAAGAATAAGCTGATGGCTGTTTCAACTTCGGACTCTAGGCATTGGAGCAAAAGTTGGATCTTTGTAGATCTTTGGAGGAGCTCTTGGGAGGGTTACTATGTATGAATTTTGTATATCAGGTGCGTTCAAGGGCTATTTAAAAATCTCTTTATGCGCGAATTTTTGACAAATAAAATACTCTTTTTTTATTCAATGTGTAATATTTTTTTCAAATTCCATTTTATGGTACCTTTTTGTATGTAAAAATGTGAGAAAAAATGAAATTTAATTACCTCTTCTACTATACTCATGTAATAGTCACATAATTATTAAGTGCCCCCCCCAACGAGGAGTTTGAGTGTAGAGGATCAAATACATTGTGACCAATTTTGCCCAAATTGGGCGTGGATTTGCAGTGTCTACGGCTTGATTTGCCAATCTTTCTTTGACCTTGAGAATTTCATACTCTATAAGAGGATATCAAGGAGATTGTTGATGCCACGTATCTATGATTTGCTTGGAAGTGAGCTGGGAGACACTGACTAAGTGTAGAATGTGCTACTCCCAATCCATTGCTTCTTTCCATATGTTCTCCGTTTTTGTTTCTATGTTCACCTTTAGGGCTTTTTTTGCTTCAACTGTGAAGCTGTCTATGCGACCTTGCTCCACCTCAAGCTCTATTATTGTTGACTCTAGAGGTACAACAATAGTGTCAGTTTCTTATTCATAATGTAGGAATTGAAGTGCCTCTATCTCTGGTGGCATTGATTCAGGTAGATCTTCTTTTTATATCTTTTGCCTGCCGTTCAATTGTTCTTGAGGCATTTCCGGGGCTGCTTGTAATTTGGCTATCTGCTTCTGATAAGCTTCCTTCTTAGTCATGGAAGAGAGTGAGAGCTCCCTTTCTTTCATTTCTCCAACTTGAGTGCAATTTCTAGATCCTTATTCGTCTTCTCCATTTCTTGATATGCCAAGCGGGATCCTTGCAATGTGAGGGCCGTAGGGTTGGCTTTTAGCTTGTCTAGCAGTTCGCGTTGCTCTTTAAGCATTCTTCGACTTGTGCTGCTTGAAGATTTGCAACTCTTCTAGCTACGTATGTGTCCACTATGCATGTGCATTGGTGTTAAGTAAAGTGGCATTCACTTCCTATAGCTTCTTCTCATGTGCTTCACTAGCTATTGTCAAGTGTTCCACCAAAGTGGTCATCTATTGCAATTCTGTCAGATGTCTAGTGATTTCTTCTTATATGCTATCATTTTTTTCTTGTGACTGCTTGTATACATTGCTATATTCCTCCACAAAGGTATTGGCCACATTTATTCTAGCATTTAAGTGTAAATTTGCAGCCTCAACTTGCTTGATTTTGTCCTCCTTCACATAGACTGTAGTCTTCATTTTTTCCACAATGTGATGTGCAAATTGAGTATACTCTTCTATTTTTTTTGTTGGCCGAGCGAGAGGTGCTAGCTTCCTCCTGGTGATCTTCTCGTTGCTCATCTTGTGGTACTTGTTCATGTCTTGTTTTGACATGTGTGGTATCTTTTGGGGTTGATATCTTTGGATATTCTTGAAGTTCCATTTGTAGTGTATGCTCTTGCTACTCTTTGGTTTGTTCCTCTTTTTTCTCAAAAGCCTCCTTGCCTTCATCTACTATTGCCTCAATAGTGCTTAGCTCTGTTGGCACTGGTGCTTCCATGTTTTCTACTTGTGATATGTACTCTGGTTGTCTGCCTTTAGTTCTTTGTGGGGATGGTGCATCTTCTTGTGATTTCTCAGTGATGGGAGAGAAGTGTGGCTCAACTCACTCAATCTTTGGCACCTCAAAAGTGTCCACTACTTCATCTTTTTGTCTCTCTCACTCTTCTTCTTCATGGATCCATTCTAGCTCTGCTAGATGATCCATACCTTTTACATATAACAGGTTCTTTGTTCTTATCTTTCAGGGTTGGGTTTCCAGAACTCCTCAAAATCTCCTTGCAACCCTATTTCTCTATCAAAGGCTTCCTTTTCCCTTTTCACTCTAGCTACCCACTATGTTGGTTCTTTAGTTATGACGGACGTGGGTACTCAAACTCTCTTTGCTGGATGTACTTCTACCTTCCTTTTACCTTTGGCCGCTCTTTTCTTCTCGTCCTCTTTTTCATGGTATGGAGCATATAACGGGTTCTTTGTTCTTATCTTTTAGGGTTGGTCTTCAGGTTTATCCATTGGACCCTTGTTGCTTTCTTCATCACTCTCAAAAAGAGCTTGTTACACTAATTTTCTCTTGGATCTTCTAACAAGTGGTGTTGGCTCCTCATCTTTCTCTTCTTCTTATTCATTTTTGAACCGCCTACAAGCTAGGTATTCTTATCCGGAGAAGGTAGCATATATTTATCATGCCCACTACATGGAAAGCAATTATTGTCAAGACTTTCGGTGCTCCAGGGTGGTTGATCCACCTTGAATTTTTGGTGTTGTTTAGGGTGTTGAGCAGGTATGAAGCATGGTCGATAAGTATGGACAACTTCATCTTTAGAGCCACCGTATGGTTGGGGCATGTATATCTTGGTGTTCTTTTGGAAGTAAAATGGAAATGTTGATGGAAGAGGCAGATGGGTTTCTCTCTTGGGTTGTGGATCATCATGTCTTGGAATATAGTTACAACAGTGTTGCGATTGAACACCCCCATCCTCTTCTTCTCCTTAAACCTCATGGACTCTCCTTCTATTGGTAGCTTCAATGCTTCAACATTTTTTTTTTTTGAGATGTTCATCTTGGTTGCTTGACCGATGGAATCTAATATTCTAGACATGCCATCTTCTTGAGAGCTCATTAGCTCATATGCTGTTTGAAGGTCAACTCCACATGGCTCCATTTGGTAGAAAGGTAGAAGTCCCATATTTTGGTGGGTTTCTCTGAGCTCCAGAGTCTGAGCTACATTGTAGATTTCTTTCAACATCATTTGCAATTTGACCACCTGGTTATTTGTACTCTTAAAACGGTACTGGAAGATGACCACATGATTTCTCCCTAGAACATTCCCTATAAACGTCTTCTTAGATTCCCTTATGGAATCTTATTCCAATTGGTTCTTTGAAAGCTCTAGAAGCTTCTGCTTCTAATTCTTTTTCTCTCTTGTGGCTGGCAGGTTCTGCATTGATCCTAGAGTTATTACAACATAAACTGACATTAGATGTAGTTCAGAGTGAAAAATCTCTTATGAAGCCCCAATTGAGCTATAGCAAATCAAATTCAAAATTGAATCTAAAATATTACTACTTTGAACCATCAAAACAAAGTGCAATACATACAATTATTAAGAAGTCAAATTGGCAAGAAAATTGCATCAGGGATAATAAGCGCGCTTACTATCTTAGGCATGATTTTGGCTCTAGATTTGGACTTTGGCTATGCACATGGATTGTAGGCATTGAAAATATATAGTATTTGGATGTCGAGAAAATTTGGATGCAAGAATACCTGGTTGGGATCACTTTTGGGTTGGAAGGCTTTTGAAAATGACCAAGTGTTGGTGCAAATTTTCCTCTGCAAATACTGGGCCATTTCAACATTTAATGACATAAACTTGTCCTATAGTTTTAGTAAGTACCTTTTAGCCTTACTTTGAATTGATTTTGGTCTCTTAAGGTTGTTCTCTATGGTTGGTCTTTTGACTATGGTGGTTTTTCTCCTGGTGGCCACTTTTCTTGTATACAAATTTGTGGTTCACGTGTCCCATATGTCATGGGGAGTTTCCTTGTCAAATTTTGTTCTCTTCCAAGTATTTTTGAGGCCAAATATAAAAATGATGCTTTGTATTTGTGTGAGGCAATTTCTTGTGTTTGGTGTCCCAATTGAGCTTTCCCTTTGATTCCACTTAGGTACAATGCTTATCTGGTGTATAAATTGTGTATATCATGTGCATTCAAGGAATATTTTTTAAACTCCTAATCTATGAAATTTTGATAGATTAAATATACCCTTTTTCTATTCAATCTGTAATTTTTTCCCCAACTCTAGTTATGAATACCCTTTTGTATGTGAAAATGTGAGAAAAAAAGAAATTTAATAACCCCTTCCACTGCACTCATATCATAGTCACATAATTATTAATTGACCTCCCCGAGTTATCTATAGAACCCCGCCCCCCCGTTACCATATACATGTGGTAGTGATGTGTGTGAACACACTTAGGACCGCTGGGGCATTTTTCCCCTCTTTGGGAGGTTTTTTTCCTTGTGCATTGTATATACGCCCATTCATTCTAGGGCTATCAATCTTTCCATTGCACACTAAGTAATACACTCTCTATTGTGTGCCTTGAGCTTCCTTTGTCTTCACCAAGCTGTGTGTGTTTTCCTGCAAATAATTCCAACAATTGGTATCAGAGCAGGTTGCATCCTCCCGGGCTTAGTTGCCAGCAGCTCCACAGCATACGCCTGCTCACTTTCTTCGATTTCTGTGAGCTTTGGCGAACTTCGTAGGTTGACAAATTTTTTGGGTGTGCTTGTAGAGCTCAGTCTACTCAGATTTTGTGATTCGGGCTCATTTCGGCCTTTGTTTCCACTACAGGCAGTACTGCACAAGCTTGGAATATTTTGGTTGGTCTTTATGCAAGTCGCAATGAGGCTAAATTTGCATTGCTCCGTAAAGAGCTGGAATCGAAGATTATACTGCATGAGGAAGATGATATGGACACTTTCCTTGTTGGTGTCAAGGATATCAATGAGCAACTTATTTCTGTAGGTGAAGTCATTTCAGACAGTTCCCTTGTGTAGACTGTTCTTGATGCTTTGCCAGATTCTTACCAGACGTTTGCTAGTACTCGGAGACTTATGACCCAAGGAAATCCTGAAGTTGTCAAGTTTGATGCATTGTGCACATTGCTGTTACAAGAGTCACTTTCCAGAAAAAACAGGACTAGACTAGACAGCGTGCAATTGAACATGCATTTATTGTTGCTTAAAGAAAGGGTGGTAAAAGCAATGCAACCACTTCTTATGGTTCTTCTGTGAGTGGAAGATCTCGTGTTTCTATTGCTTTTGCTAGAAGCAATTCGTCTAGAAATTCTGGTGATAAGGGCAAAAAGAAGATGCGTTGCCATTATTGTAAAGCTAATGATCACTTGATCAAGCAGTGTCCTAAGTTGAAGGCCAAAGAGGCAAAGAAGAAAGAGGGTGGCTCCATCGTAAATGCTGGTTCCACTACAAGTGTAGCTATAATTGTTGAGTCTTCTATGAAAGGAGAGTGTGATGTTGATGTTGATGCAGAATGGGGTTTTAGTGCAGAGTGTACCTATAATCCTGCTATCCATGATGCATGCATGTCAGTTGCTGCAGATTCACATGTGTGGTATTTTGACAGTGGTGCTACAAAGCACATTACCTCACATCGTGATTTGTTCACATCTCTTGAGGCTTTCCCTCATGGGAATTCAATTACTTGTGCCAACAATGCCTCTTATCTGGTTCAAGGAGCTAGAAAGATTATGCTCATTGCTACAAATGGCTATTATTTCACACTTGTTGATGCACTTTATGTACCTGGGATCAAGAAAAATCTGTTTGTATCTGCACTTGCTAGACTTGGTCTTGTAGTCAAATTTGTGGATCACAGATGTACTGTACATGATCTCAGTTTCGGTGATGAAATTGTTGCATTTGGCATTTTATGCCGTGGGATGTATAAGCTCACTTTGTATAACAAGTGTGGGCAAAATTTTGCAAATGCACTTGTGGATTCAAAGGCTATTTCAGATGCAAAACTTTGGCATGCATCTAAATTTTACCAATTTGCCGCGTTTGCAAAAATCTGATATGGTTGCTTCTTTGACGCCTCTTGAAGCGCATGTCAAACATGTTTGTGAAGGTTGTATTATTGGGTAAGATGCAGCGTTCGAAGTTTCCAAAGGATGGTTCAGTTAGGGCAACATGCATGTTGCAGCTTGTACATAGTGATGTTTGTGGGCCCATGCAAACTCCGTCCTTGGGCAATTACCTTTACTTCGTGATTTCATTGATAATTACTCCAAGCATGCATGGGTATTTCCGCTTAAAGCAAAGTCTGAAGTTTTAATGTGCTTCAAACAATTTCTGGCTATGGTTGAAAATGTCTCGAAATGTATTATGGAAAACCTCCATTCCGATCGAGGGGGGGGAGTATATGTCTCATGAATTTAATACATTTCTGGCTAGTCGTGGGATAAAACACCACTTGTATAGTGCCTTATACGCCTCAACAAAATGATGTTGCTGAGAGGAAAAGCAGGTCACTTACGGAAATGGCACGATGTATGGTCAAAAGTCAAGCTTTGCTGCACTCGTTTTGGCTTGAGGCCATCATGTGTGCTACTTATGTACTAAACAGGTGTCCTACAAAAGCTTTGCAATCTATTACTCCATATGAAGCATGGCATGATAGAAAGCCTTCTATCGAGCACATGCGTGTTTTTGGCTGTTTGGCATATGATTAAGTACCACAAACACAACACAGAAAATTGGATGATAAGGCTATCAAATGTATTTTTGTTGGTTATAGTGCTAAAAGCAAAGGTTGCAGGTTGTATTATCCACAAACAAAGTGTATTCTGGTTTCACAAGATGTTGTGTTTGTGGAACATGCTGTTCAGCCCTTGCTATCACGTACTAGAGATAGTAATGTAAGCTCACATGACATTTATGACACTTTGTTGCCTCTTTTTAGTGGTGGAAGTTCAAATCTAAATTCATATGAGGCAAATGAACAGCCTATGGGGGTTTCTAAAAATGTTACAGATCAGCCTATTACTGATGCATATGTACATGATGTACTTGATGAGGAAAGGGCTAAAAATGAGCAGGCTAGAGGTATGCCAAAATGGCTGGTGCATACATTACATGATAGTAAATTGGATGCACCTTTGTCTAGCCGTACTCGTTCAGGTTCTCACCATGCATCTTATTCATTAGATTGTTATGCTTTGGTTGTGTCTAGCCTACATGATGTTGAGGAACCTTTGTCTTTTGATGAAGCACAAAATTCAAAAAATTGGATGGCTGCCATGCGATCAAAATATGATGCACTTATAGAAAATGACAAATGGACTTTATGTGATTTGGATCCTGACAAAAAGGCCATTGGTACAAAGTGGGTTTACAAGTTGAAACACATTCCGGATGATGAGATTGATCGTTATAAGGCTCGACTTGTTGCAAAGGGTTATGCACAACAAAAAGGCATAGATTATGAAGAGACTTTTGCTCCCACTTGTCGTATAACTACTGTGTGTTTTCTATGTGCATTGGCAACTCATTTTGGTTGGGATGTACATCAGTCAGGCATTGTTACTGCTTTCTTGAATGATGACATATTTGACGAAGTCTATGTAACGCAGCCTCGCAGTTTTGTCAAAAAAGGATAAGAGGATAAGGTGTGCAAATGTAGCAAAGCTTTGTATGGGTTGAAGCAATCTCCTCGTGGTTGGTATGAGAAGGCTAACACTCATTTGGTCAAACGAGGCTTTCGTAACAGTCCAATAGAAAGCACATTGTATGTAAAATGCAAGGGCGATGTACTTCTCAATGTGGTTCTTTATGTAGATGATTTGCTGATCACTGGACAAAAAATTAGAGACATATTGCTGAATTTATTGAATGATTTGAATGATACTTTCAAGATGAAAGATTTAGGGCTGTTGCATCATTACTTGGTTATACAATTTAGGCAGTGATGGTGGTATTGCCTTGTTGTAAAAAGGTTACATAGAGACATTGCTATGTAAGTTTGGACTTGAGATTGCAAACCTATTGTCACTCCCATGGAAACAAGTTTGAAATTGAGTCTTCATGATGCTAATGATCTTGCAGATGTCACTCTTTACCAAACTACTGTTGGATGCCTCATTTATGTATGCAGCACGAGGCCGGATATTCAGTTTGCAGTCTCAAAGGTCGGCAGATTTATGCTGATGGGGGCTTTTCACAAGCCAAGCTCCCATACCCCTCTTCTCTCGTCTCCATCCCATGAAAACCCCCTCTTAGGGAGGGAGTGATAAAAGACATTGGAAAAAGTAAGAAAAAAATAAAGTATGATTATGTAAATATATGAGAAAGGTAAAATAGGCCACCTCATGCCTGCGGGGCAGCCCGTCCCCACCTTGCCTCCTTTTTCTTCACTGTTGCCCCGCCGTGTGTCCCTTTTCCTCTCCTCCACTCAAAAGGTCAACCCCCTCTCTCTTCACCTTGTCCTTTCTCCTTTCTCTCTCCCCTCAAGCTACCCCACCTCTCACCAATAATGCATTCTAACTCACCAATAATGCACCCTAACTCACATGCAACTTACCCTATCTTCCAAAATAGTATACCCCACCCCCCCTTTCTCTCTCCTATCATATCCCATGACCCAAATACCCCCCCCTCTCTCTAAAGGGCGCCATGTCTCTTGTCTTGTAGCTAAATAACCTCCCCCACACTCACACACACTCAGTTTCACTAAAAAAAAGGTGCCCACAGACCCATCCCCACCCGGTGGTTACCTGATTTTTCTTGTGTTCACACACATCTGCACATAGATTCACCTCTGAACACACTCCTCTCTCTCCCCTCTTGTAATTACTTATTCTCCATGTCACATCTCACTTTTTTTCATCAACCCATCTCTCTCTCTTAGTCTCTCTCTCATGAGACTGCTGTTCTGGCACATATACACACAGCCAGACAAGTGGGGCCCACAGTCACATGGCCTATGTAGATAATGATTTCTTCATTTCTAAATTCTATAATTTCTCCCCCCTCCTCCCCTATATAAAGAGGGGACACCATCACCAAAGAGTACACTATGCACTGTGTGTGCCTAGTGCACATACACACACCCACACCATCACCATCACCGCAATCACCATGCTCGTCTTGAGCATGACCTCTACACCCTTGGGCTATGGAAGATGAAGGGAAACTAAATGAAGGATGATGGCCATAACCCTCGTGCGAGTCTTCGCCATCAACTCCCACCTATCCGCCATGTGCTCTACCACGCTCTCCCTTCTCATTCCCCTACCCTATGCTCCCCATTTCATCACCTTATTCTCTAAATAAAGCTTGAGGTTTTGTGAGTATGTTTTCTTGCAATGTTTTGCCCATGTGAGGTGTGCGGAATTGCCACCTAGTCTTGTGTTTGGAGTGAGCTTGTGTATGTGTGAAGGGTGTGCGGATTCGCCATCCTTTTGTGGTGCCTAAGTACTAAGCCGCTATACCCCCTCCCTCACTCTCTCTCTCTCACTCTCTCTCTCTCTCTCTCTCTCTCTCACTTGATCTCATTCCCTTTCCTTTTCATCATTACTCCCAAGCATCCATCTCTCTTGGATGAAAACTTTGTTATGGTGGTGTGTTGTTTGCGTCCTAGCCGCTGAAGCTAGGTGGTGCCCCCTGTTTGCTTTACCATGACAGGCTCGAGGCGTGCCACTCGGTCCCCGGTGTTTGAGAGGCCGTCGGGGTTCGGGGTTCGCTTTGCTCCCGTCATTTGGTGCCCCCACGGAGGATCTTTTCATGAAACCCTTCAGTTTACAAGACTGAAACCCCTAAACTATTGTGAATGGATGAATGGCTAGCAGGATTTGCTAATTGGACGACAGAAGAAGAAGAGCTCCAAGCACAACTAGACGAACTCCGCATCTCCATCGAAGCTCGAGTGCCAGGCGTAACGGTAATCGATTTGCAGTGGGAGAGTCAACCAACACGCCAAACCCAGTGGATATACATAGGCCAAGTGCCAAGAAGAAGAAGGAGAAGGTCGAAACCATGTCCGCAACCTACAACTAACCAACAACAACAAAATGGAAGGAGCTCTGCACAATAGAGAATCAACACTATTCTACTTTGAGAATCGGGTAACTCAAGTCACCGAGGTAATTATCACAGTCAGTTTTCAAGTCGCGCCTGATGCTGCAGTACAGATAACGGAATCATTGGCTTACACTCTCACTAGAGAAACTAGGGATCTACTGAGTTTGTTTCAGGAAAGAACACCGCCCTCTCCCACAAGCTTGGACAGTGACTAAGCACCTCTAAGCTTCACATGAATCAGTACAACCTACCTCAAGACAGATCACACATACCAACACGTGTACGCTCAATCAAGGTAATACTGGATTTGAAGGCTCACTACCAGCACATCATTGACACCATGCCGGGTGGGGAGCGATTTTTGGAGGTTCTGGCATCAGATCAACCATTTGTCTTACCTTTGGTACAAGGCAATGTACCGTTTGAAGTTTTAATCTATGTCCTAGTATAAGAGGGTATACACGCCTCCTTGTAAAGAAGAAAAAAAATTTTGCAAGTTAAGCAGTGTGTCTTTCTAGCTCTCTCTTAGTAATTGTCATAATAATCAATATCTAATTCTCCTAAATGATTTTCTCATATTAAACTGATCATTTAATGTGGGGAAGTGCCAAGGGAGAAAAAGCTAGAATATTGGTTAAGTTAGCAGACCGGCCACAGTAGGGATCCAAAGGAGGGAAAATAGGGATCCAAAGGGGGGGCCATCTGCAAAAGAGCCATGTGAAACAACGGGCTAAAAAGACCCTAAGGTTCAGCCCATTAAGACTTCCAAAATGCTAAGGTTCCAAAATTCAAAGGTTGTGTCCAAAGGTCAACCTTAGGGAAAATTGGATGCTTAGTGTGTGCCCAAAAAGTCTTTCTACATCCCTACATGGGAGGGGGCGAGCCCCAAAGCTAGGGGATGAGAGAGAAAGCCACACACACACACACAGGCTCCCTTTACACAAAAAGGCAATGAGGGACACATGTCAGCTCCCTAGGCCAGATGCCCACAAGGTATGCCCAATTCCTATTGGAAGACCCTTGAAGTGGACCAATGAGAATTAGGCTAGAGTAAATCTAGTTTAATTAATTTAAAAAACATTTAATAAAAGAAACCAATAAGAATTAAGTGTCCTAGAAGACTATTGGGCAGTCTCCCAAGGGGTCCAATGAGCATTCAGGAGCCCCATGGCTTGCCTGATTCCTATTGGCCAGGAGGCAAAGGGGTCCAATGAGAGTTTAGTTTAATTATTTAATTATCTAAAGCTCTCACAAAAGGGGAAAGGGGGACACATGTCAGAAGGCTATCACTTATGCTGCTTAATCCCTATTGGCTTGACCTGGGGAGGTCCAATGAGGCAAAAGCCAGACTAACTTAGCAGCTAGGGCTCGCCCAAGAGAGAGAGGGGGCTGATTTTTGCTTGGCATAGACACACACACTCTCACACTTGACCATGTGTGAAGGAAAAATACTCTATCTCCTCCCAAGCTTTAATGGAGAGCTCATCACCTACTCCAAGCTTGTGAGATAGAAGCCTACATCAACACTCTCTTGGCATGTGGATGCAAATCCAACCAAGAGCCAAGCTTCAATGCATGCTCATCTTCTCTACCAAGCTAATTACTAAGCTAAGCTATGCTAATATGAGTGATTATGTGAGGAGATGTACTTCTTTCTCGTAAGATACTTCTTTTTCCTCTCAATCTACTCTCATACCCTGCTAGCTCTCACCATCTTCGAAGGTGTGTGAGGTCTTGGGTCTGAGAACGGGGATAATTCAAGTTGTGTTTGATTAAGTGTTTTGCTTGGTGTATGAAGCTTCCATCTTCATTGCACTAGCTCGTCTTGAAGGAACACAAAGAATTGTATTGTACAATGTCTCTCTTGATGGGAGAAACCATAATACAAAGCCTTTTGGAGGGGGGACCGGCTCCATGCAAATCCGGTCCTCAACTGTTGTCAATAGCTTAATTGCTCTCTCTTTTGAAAGTATTGTCGATGCTATCTAACTAGGTGTTATGCTTTTTGTTGCTCTCTCCACCCAAGCACTCTTGTAATTCTCATTAGGAATCAACTCTAATGAAATGCTCACTATGTTCATGCTAATTTCCGCTACACATAAGATTTTAGGCCATTAAATGTTACATTGGTATCAGAGCTCAAGGTTTCTCTTTTCTTGCTCAAGAAGGGAGGTCCTCAAGCTAGCTACAAATGGTTGGTATTATTAATTGCCTGTGAGTAAGTAGAATAGGGATTTTTCAGCCTTGTAGTGCGCCTACCTTTGTGCAGTTAACGGGGCATCACCGTCGAGAGCTATGGTCTTAATAGTGGAGTCCTACGGGGCTTGCCTACGGCTTAACCACTATTGAGCTATTAGAAGCTTGACAGGAGCCGGTGCTGTTTTGGTGTCGAAAGACCCTCTCTTCTATTCCTTTCAATTAATGGTATTCGAGCCGCGGGTACAGTAGCTTGAGTGCTTTTTCTAAAGGGGTAAAGAGGAGTAGCAACTAGGGCTTGAAGTGCCAAAGTACACCTAAAAAGTTTACACCTAAAAGTTGTTAGAATGGCTGACAATATTAAAGAGAGTGAAATTAATGTTGATAACTTTGATTTTGCTCATGAGCAAGCTACTAATGATGCTTCAATGCTTGTTAATTATCTTGTTTCTAGGCTTCAACAAGCCATGGGCAATCCATCTCTCCAAAGTGAAGTGCAACGGCAGCTCCGTGCTCACGGGATTCTCCAAGCTCATCACCATGACGAGAGAACACCTAGGAAGCCTCCTTGTGAGACTACCAAAAGAGGTCTCTCTCCGATTCGGGAAGAAGAAGAGAATCCATATGAAGGGCTCAAGAACTTACTTCTTGATGATGCATCTCCTTCCCAAAGGAGAACTCAAGAGCCTCCACCGAAGGAACGAGAAAGAAGCGAGTCTCCCGCCACCTCGGCGGAGATGGCTCCACGAAGACGGCGGGCTAAACGCTCTCCATCACCACCAAAGCGGAGAAGACCATCACACTCTTCTCCACGCCATAATTCAAAGAGGGATGATAAAAAGCAAGAGAAGAAAAAGGCGAGAAAGAGGACACCCTCTTCTCCATCTTCTTTATCCTCTTCCTCTTATGAAAGCTATGGTGAAGACGACAAAGATCAAGACAAGAAAAAGGCGAGAAAGAGGTCACCCTCTTCTCCACCTTCTTCAAATTCTTCATCTTCTGAAGAAAGTGATGGTGGAACTTTTGAACCATCAAAAAGAAGAGGCCATAGGAAATCCTATGCCGCATGGAAGAGGTCGTCCAAGCTGAAGAAATTCAAAGAGGGAGGGAAGAGCATCTCTTTCCTTACCTATGATGGCACCTTCGGTGCTACAGACAAAGTTTTGGCCTTTATCCAGCAATTCGATGCGGCGTTTGGAGATGAGGGCTTCACGGAGTCCTCTAAGCTACGCCATGTAGCTATGCACTTTCAAAAGTCCGCCAGACAATGGTGGTCTAGCCTACGAGCCAACGGTGAAGCTCCACGAACATGGAAGGCTTTAAGAGCTTCCATTATGAAGCAGTTTTTGGCCACCGATGCCAAAGACAAAGTACTCACCGAATGGCGAAGCTTAAAGCTCTCTCCCAATGAATCCATCCACAAATATGTAGACAAGTTTTGGGACCTACAACTCAAAGCCACTGTCTTCAAAAAGTTGGATTTTGGAGAGCAAAAGCAACAATTTTGTGCGGGCTTAACCGAAGAAATGGCGGAGTATGTCAACTCCCAAAGGCCACGTACCATATCGGCGGTAATACACCATACTATGGTGGCCTCGCGAATCAATTTCCAAACGGGGGGTAAAAGAAATAATAAGCCCCCGGAAAACAAAGGTTCCAATGAGCCTAAGGGGAAGGACAATGTCCAAAAGTCTCCTAAGGGCAATTCCAACAAAGCTAAAGAGAAGGGAGTTTACAAAGGAAAGAAAAAACTCTCTCCTGAAGAGCTTGAGCGTTATCGTAAAGATAATCGGTGTTTCAAGTGCGGCGAACAAGGGCATGCGTACCGCGCTTGTCCCCAAAAGAACAACCGCCAAGGTCCTCCTAGAGCTTCTTTGGTTGAAATCCAAGAGGAGGAGATTCACCAAACTCACCACAAAGGATCTCCTCTATGCCATGCTTGGGGAAAGGTAAGAGAACATGATGCTTTTATTCTCTTTGACCCTGGTTCTACTCACAATTTCATATCTATGGAGTTAGCCACCAAGCTAGGCATACAATCCTACGAGATGGGAGATATCCTACCCGCAGACAGTGCCTTCAAGGGGCAAGAAGCTTCAGTCACTCCCTTAATCGGGAAATTGAGGCTTCATGTCCAAGGCTATGTGGACAAAGAGGATTTCTTTATCTCTCCTATCAAGCATGAGGATGTAATCCTAGGGGCACCATGGTTTGACCGTCTGGCTGCCCATGTTAAATTTCCTGAAAGGAGAATCTCCTTTAAGTTCAGGGAAAAGGACATGTATATAGATGCTAGGGAGATGGGTAACACCATCCCCATTGTACATACACCAGCTTTCAACAAGTCAATAAAGAGCTCTATTTCCGTGTACATGATTTTTGTTAAAGATTCTCAAAATGAACCTAATGCTTTAGCAAAAGAAAATAAAAGCAACCAAAAGGAATTAGAGTTATCCAATTTTCTCAAGGGGTTTCAAGATGTCTTTATTGACGACATCCCTTCTGAGCTACCTCCTAAAGAGGTAATGACGACCATGCAATTGAACTTCTTCCAGGAAGTTCACCGCCTAACAAACCTCCTTATAGAGTTTCTCAAGCTCAACAAGAGGAGATTATGCGGCAAGTGCATGAGTTAATTGAGAAGGGCATGGTTAGGCCTAGCTCATCTCCATTTTGCTCACCTGTGCTATTAGTGCAAAAGAAAGACGGCACATATCGTATGTGTGTCGACTATAGAGCACTAAATAGGATCACTATCAAGAATAGGTTTCCCGTTCCACGGGTAGAAGACCTATTTGATAAGCTACAAGGATCGACCTACTTCAGTAGGATTGACCTAAAAAGTGGCTATCATCAAATAAGGATAGTTGATCAAGACATTGTAAAGACCGCATTTCGTACTACATTTGGTCTTTACGAATACATTGTCATGCCTTTTGGCTTGACTAATGCACCAGCCACATTTAACCGCTTGATGGAGAAGCTGTTCAGACCTCATCGAACCTTCACTGGAGTGTTCTTTGATGATATTATCATCTACTCTAATTCATTAGAGGAACATAAGCAACACCTCCAGGTAATATTTCAAGTTTTAAGAGAGAATAAACTTTATGTTAATCGAAAGAAAAGTGAATTTTTCTTGCAAGAGATTCAATATTTAGGTCACATTATCTCTCAAGATGGAATCCAAATGGATCCATCCAAGTTAGAGGTAATAAAAGGATGGCCTAAACCCAGGAATCTTCATGAACTAAGAAGCTTTATAGGTATGTGTGCATACTATAGACGCTTCATAGAAAAGTTCTCACAAATTGCGGGACCATTACATGACCTAACAAAGAAAAATGTTAGGTATACGTGGTCTGCTAAGGAGAACAATGCTTTCAAAAAGCTTAAAGAAAAGCTTATCTCTCAACCTGTGCTTACACTACCGGATCTCTCAAAACCATTTGAGGTCCAATGTGATGCTTGTGGTGATTGCCTTGGGGCTGTTTTGCTCCAAGAAGGGCACGCCATAGGCTATGAGAGTCGAAGGCTCGACCCTGTTGAGCAAGCTCTAGGCATATACGAAAAAGAACTCCTTGCAGTTCTACATGCCTTAGACTCATGGAAGCACTATTTATTGGGGACTCCTTTCATTCTGCGAACGGATCACCAAAGTCTTAAGTACTTCATGACGCAGACCAAGCTCTCCGACAAACAAATGAGGTGGGCAAATTTCCTTTCGCAATTTCCTTTTCATATTGCTCACATTGCTGGCAAGCATAATCAAGTAGCCGATGCACTCTCAAGACGACCGAGAGTGAATGCGGTTTCCATAGCAACTCACAATGATCTATCTTTAATGATAGATGAGTATGCTATTGATCCCGATTTTAGAGATGTGATTTCAGCCCTTGCCTTAGGGAAGAAAGAAGAACCATTTACTTTACAAGATGGCTATCTTCTCTATGGCAATAGACTATGCGTTACTAACTCACTACGTGAGAAAGTAATGTATGAATCTCATGCTCCCCCATATGTGGGGCATAGAGGGATTCAGTCTACCCTAAAGGGAATTGAAACATATTTCTATTGGCCTACCATGAAAGTGAACATACATGAGTATGTTTCCAAATGTGTGGTATGTCAAAAGACAAAATTTGATAGAGGGAAGCAACTTGGATTGCTTCAACCCTTGCCAATCCCTAATTCACCATGGGAGAGCATATCCATGGATTTTATCTTTGGATTGCCTAAGTCTATCCATGGGAATACGGGAATATGGACGATAGTAGACAGGTTCAGTAAACAAGCTCATTTTATACCTGTCAAAAAGACTATCAAAGCCCATCAAATGGCAACCCTCTTCATTTCGCAAATTTTCAAGTACCATGGCTTGCCAATGTCCATAGTGTCGGATAGAGATCCTAGAATGACCAGTAATTTCTGGAAGGGTCTCTTTGAGAATTTAGGAACAAGGCTAAACTTCTCTTCGGCCTATCATCCACAAACTGATGGCCAAAGTGAAATAGCTAACCTAACTATTCTCGATCTACTAAAAGCTTATGTAACGGAAGTAGATCAAAGATCCCAATGGGAGAAGTACTTACCCTTAGTAGAGTATGCTTACAATAACACTGTACATACTTCTACAGGAAAAGCACCTTTCGAGGTAATTGAGGGAAGATCAAAAAGTCCCTTGCTACTTAAGGTACATGGGAAGATCTTCGCTGCAGATGAGTATAGCCGAGACCTACAAGAATCTTTCCAAAAGATTAAGGATGCTATCTCTATCTCACAACAAAGGCAAAAGGCTGCTGTTGACAAGCACAGAAGAGCCCAAGCCTTTAAAGAAAACGATTGGGTCTTGTTAAAGTTTCCCAAGGCTCGATTAAGGCACACGACGGGCAAGAATCCTACGGGCCACCAAAAGTACTATGCTAAACTAGCAAAAAGGTACTATGGTCCCTTCCAGATTCTTAGGCCAATCAATGAGATGGCCTATCAACTTAAGTATCCCAATCATTGGCTCATACACAATGCTTTTCATGTGAGCCTCTTAAAGCCTTACAAAGGAGAGCCACCTCAAGAACCAACTATTGAAGACCCACCGGAGATCGAGGACCACGAGGAGGTGCTGCAGCCCGAGTCCATTCTCCGACATGAAGACAAGGTATTAAGAGGCGGTAAGACTATCCGACGATATCTTATTAAGTTTAAGAATTATCCTTTTGAAGATGCTAGATGGATGCAAGGCATACAATTAAAGGATAACCTAAACCTTGTCAATGCTTACAATGCTTCCCAAGAGTAAGCAAATGTACAAAATGTTAAAAATGAACAAAATTTTTTGTCTTATAAGACTCTCTTTTTCTTTATTTGTGCACAAAAATGAAGTAATATGCATGCTTAGATCAAGTTTGCGGAGACGACGTCTCCCGAACACCAAGTAGAGCTTGTCACTCTACTATGGAAGATTGATAGGACTAATGTGCAGACATGCTTGCGGCAGCCTCAGGCTCTCAAGCGCCAAATGGACTAGTCATCCATTATGGAATGATGTCATAGGGTAACATAGGGATCCTCTACCCGCTAAGAAAAGGACTCATGCATATGCTTTATCTTCTCTACACCATAGTCGAGGACGACTATGATTTCAAGAGAGAGGTAATGTCATAATAATCAATATCTAATTCTCCTAAATGATTTTCTCATATTAAACTGATCATTTAATGTGGGGAAGTGCCAAGGGAGAAAAAGCTAGAATATTGGTTAAGTTAGCAGACCGGCCACAGTAGGGATCCAAAGGAGGGAAAATAGGGATCCAAAGGGGGGGCCATCTGCAAAAGAGCCATGTGAAACAACGGGCTAAAAAGACCCTAAGGTTCAGCCCATTAAGACTTCCAAAATGCTAAGGTTCCAAAATTCAAAGGTTGTGTCCAAAGGTCAACCTTAGGGAAAATTGGATGCTTAGTGTGTGCCCAAAAAGTCTTTCTACATCCCTACATGGGAGGGGGCGAGCCCCAAAGCTAGGGGATGAGAGAGAAAGCCACACACACACACACAGGCTCCCTTTACACAAAAAGGCAATGAGGGACACATGTCAGCTCCCTAGGCCAGATGCCCACAAGGTATGCCCAATTCCTATTGGAAGACCCTTGAAGTGGACCAATGAGAATTAGGCTAGAGTAAATCTAGTTTAATTAATTTAAAAAACATTTAATAAAAGAAACCAATAAGAATTAAGTGTCCTAGAAGACTATTGGGCAGTCTCCCAAGGGGTCCAATGAGCATTCAGGAGCCCCATGGCTTGCCTGATTCCTATTGGCCAGGAGGCAAAGGGGTCCAATGAGAGTTTAGTTTAATTATTTAATTATCTAAAGCTCTCACAAAAGGGGAAAGGGGGACACATGTCAGAAGGCTATCACTTATGCTGCTTAATCCCTATTGGCTTGACCTGGGGAGGTCCAATGAGGCAAAAGCCAGACTAACTTAGCAGCTAGGGCTCGCCCAAGAGAGAGAGGGGGCTGATTTTTGCTTGGCATAGACACACACACTCTCACACTTGACCATGTGTGAAGGAAAAATACTCTATCTCCTCCCAAGCTTTAATGGAGAGCTCATCACCTACTCCAAGCTTGTGAGATAGAAGCCTACATCAACACTCTCTTGGCATGTGGATGCAAATCCAACCAAGAGCCAAGCTTCAATGCATGCTCATCTTCTCTACCAAGCTAATTACTAAGCTAAGCTATGCTAATATGAGTGATTATGTGAGGAGATGTACTTCTTTCTCGTAAGATACTTCTTTTTCCTCTCAATCTACTCTCATACCCTGCTAGCTCTCACCATCTTCGAAGGTGTGTGAGGTCTTGGGTCTGAGAACGGGGATAATTCAAGTTGTGTTTGATTAAGTGTTTTGCTTGGTGTATGAAGCTTCCATCTTCATTGCACTAGCTCGTCTTGAAGGAACACAAAGAATTGTATTGTACAATGTCTCTCTTGATGGGAGAAACCATAATACAAAGCCTTTTGGAGGGGGGACCGGCTCCATGCAAATCCGGTCCTCAACTGTTGTCAATAGCTTAATTGCTCTCTCTTTTGAAAGTATTGTCGATGCTATCTAACTAGGTGTTATGCTTTTTGTTGCTCTCTCCACCCAAGCACTCTTGTAATTCTCATTAGGAATCAACTCTAATGAAATGCTCACTATGTTCATGCTAATTTCCGCTACACATAAGATTTTAGGCCATTAAATGTTACAGTAATCATGGAAAGTGTAGCATTTCCAACATTTAAAGGAAAGAAGGGGAAGGATTTGGTAACAGACTTCCTAGATGACTTTGAAGTAGCATGTGTAGTGAGCAACAAAGATACGGATGAATCCCGGGTTAGAATCTTTAAGCATCTCATGAAGCTAGAAGCTAGATCATGGTACAATGCACTTCCATAAGCAACCAAGGATGACTGAGAACCCTTAAAAACCGCTTTTAAGAGGCGCTTTGGGGGAGGTACAACTTCAGAAAATTTGTGGGACAAGTTGAGAGACTTGAAGCAGGAGGGTCTTTTAGAATATGCCACCTATGAGTCCAAATTTGTGGATTTGTGGGAACGGTGGGTTGAGTCACTGGCAAGGAGGGAAGCTGCACCCGATTTCCTAAAAAAAGATCGGTTCACGCATGGCTTATGGCCGCTTCTCAAGGAGAAGGTGAAAGGTAGATTCCCGCCTACGTACGAGTTAGCCGTTGAGATTGCTCGCCTTAAGGACAAGAAGCTGCGAATGAAAGCCAAAGAAACCGAGTCAACAGAAACAACAACATCACGTCGACCAGCAACTACGACAACCACCATTCCACCACCACCACCAGCTCTTGGGGTAAGAGATGACCAACAAGATATGTTGGCCCATATTACTGACCAACTGCAGAATTTGTCTGTCCACTTAATACAGCAAGGGAGGAGTCAAGAAAGAGATCAAGACCCTGGAAGAGCACGATGACAAAACAGGGAGTATCATTGCTACAACTGCGGAGAAGACGGTCACGGTATGTACTACTGTCCCAAACCACGACAAAACTATAATAGAGGAGGTAGGAGGAACCAATTGTCACCCCCTAGAGAAAGAACACCCCCACCCCGAGCACCACCCCCACCAACACAAATTCTACGTCCACCCCATACACCACTACAAGCATCCATCCCACCTTTTCCACCAGCCCCACCACCTGATCGCCCTGTAAACATCATAAGGCTAGAAGAGAAAGGAAAAGCCATAGTAGTGGATCCACCCAGAGCAAAGGAGAGGGACGAGGGTAAGGAGAAGGTAACCTTTTTAGAACCACTTGAAGCCATGACTGTGAAAAGAGCTAGAAGGGAGAAAGCTACACAATCAGATGATGAGAGAAGCATGAGAGGAGAAACTAGCAAGAGGCCATCCAGGCCACGACGGAAATTGGGCATCACCGACTTCCAGCTAGGGGAAAGTTCAAAGCTCTATGATCTAACATTGGATGTGGCAGAGCAAGGACCGAAGATTACATGGCCACAGCTGCTACATCTTGTACCTAAAGTAAGGAGGCAATGGTCTAAAATGGTAAGTACAAGACGCTCCAAAACAAAGGTAGCCGGAGCAATTTCGGGATGCAACATGGATGACATCCTTCCAATTGTCGACGTAAACATAAAAGGAAAGAGGGTTGGAAACACCTACATTGATGGAGGTGCACAAATCTGTGTAATGAGCGAAGCTATGATGCTTCGATTAGGGCTCGAGGTTGACAGGCCTTCTCCATGCAAGGCAAAGATGGCAAACAACGCAAAAGTAAAGTGTGTGGGTGTGGTAAGTGCCGTGAAAATCAAAGCTTTCAACACTGAGGTAGAGGTAGATGTTTTTGTAATGCCTACTAAGGGGGAGGGCTATCCACTAATTTTGGGAAGGCCATGGTTGATGGCCATGAAGGCAAAACAGGACTGGGGTACTGGCCTTCTACGCATGACCGGTAAGAAAGGGGAGACAATCTACTACGACATGAGGATTGGCAAGCAGAAGCAAATGAATCTGGAAACATCGGCAGATGAAACCACTAGCGAATCTTCCAATTCTGAGGAGGAGACCACATCCACCGACGAAAGTGACAGTTCCATTGATGTGATGGGTATCATTATGAAGGATCCACAAAGGGTAAGCACAATTGGTGATCCATCACCAAAAGGGAAACCCAATGAAGAGGAGAGAAAATCACCTGGCCTAGGAGGAAGTAGGTTGAAGGGTATGTTGTCTACGGAATTAACACTTGAGGAGAAAGATAGTTTTTTGCAAATGTTGATGGGATTTCCTAACCTGTTCATTGACAACTATGAAAGAATCACAGGCATTACAGTGGTGGAAGATCATATTAAGCTGAAGGAAGGGGTAAAACCAGTTGTGCAAAAGCTACGACGATTGGGGGTCATACAAAAAAAGGCACTCTTGGCCGAGGTAAGGAAACTGCTGGAGGCGGGATTGATCTATCCTGTAGAAAACTTAGAATGGGTGTCACCCGTAGTGGTGACGCCTAAAAACAATGGTAAGTGGAGGGTCTGTGTTGACTACAAACCACTAAATGCAGCTACAAAGAGAGACCACTTTCCTCTCCCTTTCTTGGATGAAATTCTGAATGAAGTAGCGGGTTTTGAATGCTATACCGTCTGTGATGGTTATTCTGGATACTTTCAAATACGCATAGCCTTGGAAGATCAGCTAAAAACCACTTTTATCACGCCATGGGGTTGTTTTGCATACAGGGTTATGCCATTTGGTCTCACAAATGCACCTGCCACATTCCAAAGATATGTCACATATGTTTTTCAACCGTTCTTTGGAACATCCATAAGAGTGTTCATTGATGATTTTTGTATATATAGCTCCCGTATTTCACATTTAGAAAAGGTAACTGAAGGTTTGGCCAGGTTGCAGAGCCTAGGTGGGCAATTAAATGTGGATAAATGCCACATTGGGGAGAGTAAAGTCATTCTACTAGGCCATGAAATTTCAGCAAAAGGTATCAATGCCGACCCAAGTAAGGTGTCCGCACTCATAGCCCTACCTTCACCAACGACCGCACGTCAACTGGTCTCTTTTCTACAGAAGGTGAGGTACTTAAGTAGATTCATACATCTACTATCACAACTTGTTCTACCACTGCAACAACTCACTCAAAGATCAACTTTCACTTGGGACGAGGAAAGCGAACATCACTACAACAAGGTAAAGGAGGTCTTAGCCACTCTGCCAACTATCTCACCACCTAAGTGGGATGAAAAATTCTATGTCACCTCAAGTGTTGGTGATGACTCATTGGGGGCTGTGCTACTCCAAAAGGATACGACGACATCTTTCATGAGGCCAATCTACTTCTCTAGTCGAATGATGACAGCAGGAGAGAAAGGTTTCACCCATGTGGAACACTTAGTCCTAGCTCTTAGATTTGCAACTACAAAGTTTAGGTCATATTTGCTGCCTAAGCAATTTGTGATTCTAACCACGGATGAAATATTTCCCTATGTTGTACAACACATGGATGTGTATGCTAGAATTACCAAATGGCTAGTTCGTCTGCAAGAGTTTGACTACACGGTACAGGTAGAAAGCACGACAAGGGCAAGTTTGGGGGGACTCATGACCTACCAAGTCTTTGAAAGGAAGGAGAAGCAATCTAAGGAAGGAGAAGTCCGATTACCTCCAGTACCACCGATGGTAGAAGGAGCATACTCTCTCTACTTTGATGGAGCTTACAAGCGAGCATCCAACAAAGCAGCTGCAGGCATAGTGGTCTTTGATGACAAAGGGACAAAGGTATTTTCGTTGGGCCAATTGTTAGATTCACATTCTAACAATGAAGCTGAGTATGCAGCACTAACCAAGGGTCTACAATGGTGCGTCTTGCAAGGTGTACAATGCCTTAGTGTATTTGGGGATGCTCTACTTCTGGTAAGGCAAGTAAATGGAGCATGGACATGCAAGAATCCTAGTTTAAGGACTCACTTAAGTGGTGTAAAAACCTTGTTGGGTAAGTTTGAAGAAGTTCAAATACACCATATCCCAAGGGCTCAAAACCAAGAAGCAGATGCCCTAGCAAGTGAAAGACTACAGGAAGTGGTGGTTGGAGCAATAAAACTAAAGCTCCCTCTATTTCAAGGCAGTGATGCCTTGACTGACATCATGCATTTTTTGGAAACAGGGGAATGCCCATCAGATTTAACAAAGAGACAGAAGCAATGGCTGACGCTGAAGGCCACAAGGTATCGACTCATCAATGATGGTTTGTAATGTAAGGGTAAGGACCAAATACTCAGGAAGGTCCCTCTCTCTCATGATATCACGGGAGTAATTGCTAGCTGTCACGACGGGGTTTGTGGTGGTCACTTTGCCCTAGACATAACAAGTAGGAAAATCTTGTAGGCAGGCTTCATATGGCCTAGCCTCAACCGTGATGTACACCATTGGTCCAAAACGTGTAAGTTGTGTCAAAAGGCCGGCACTAGGTCACTTATGCCTGAACCACAGACACCTGTTCTCTCATATGGCCCATTTGAAAAATGGGGTATCGATGCCATTGGGCCATTACCTAGGGCCAACTCAGGAAAATTCTACATTATCATGGGGGTCGACTACATGACTAGATGGGCAGAGGCTACAGCCACCACTAGAATCACAGCGGTAGAGGTAGCTAAATTTATCTACGAGCACATATGCTGTAGGTTTGGCACACCTTTAGAGATCATCTCTGATAGAGGGCCAGGTTTCAGAGCAGACTTGGTAGGAGAATTAATGCAAAAACTGGGCATTACAAGGAGGCACTCTTCACCATATTACCCTCAATGTAATGGCGTAGTTGAAAAGGTAAATGGAATGGTTTCTAAAATTATTACCAAGCAGGTAAACAATCATCCCGGAGACTGGGATAAGTATCTACTACCAGCTTTATGGGCCTACAGAACTTCATTTCGTACATCCTTGGGATTCACACCGTATCATCTAGTATTTGGTAAGGAAGCAATCTTGCCCATTGAAGTGCAACTACAAAGTCTCAGAGTAATGGCAAGCCAACTTCAACAACCCAACATGCATTTGAGAGATCACATCATCAACTTGGAAAGACTGCAGCTGGACAAAGAAGAAGCAATAAATTATTATGTAGCACAAGCAGAGCATAGACGGCTTAGCTTTAACGAGCATCTCCGGAAAAAAGAATTGAAGAAAGGAATGTTGGTGCTCCGCTACGACAATCGCTTCGACATGCGCAAGGATAAGAAACTCCTACTCCGATGGGAAGGTCCTTTCATCGTCAGGATAAAGTATGCCAATGGAAGCTACCAGCTTATGGAGGCTGATGGAAAACTTCATAAAACAAGGGTAAATGGTTGGCGACTTAAACCTTATTTTCTTCGATTTGACCAGGCTCCACCTATTGACATTCCAGATGAGGACACACCATCAGCCGCCACCTCCGACGATAATGATCAAACAGATGAGCTAGAGACATGAATGCCTCTAGCCAAAAGGGGAGGGCTAATGATGGGGGATTTTCACAAGCCAAGCTCTTATACCCCTCTTCTCTCGTCCCCACCCCATGAAAACCCCCTCTTAGGGAGGGAGTGATAAAAGACATTGGAAAAAGTAAGAAAAAAATAAAGTATGATTATGTAAATATATGAGAAAGGTAAAATAGGCCACCTCATGCCTGCGGGGCAGCCCATCCCCACCTTGACTCCTTTTTCTTCACTGTTGCCCCGCCGTGTGTCCCTTTTTCTCTCCTCTACTCAAAAGGTCAACCCCCTCTCTCTTCCCCTTGTCCTTTCTCCTTTCTCTCTCCCCTCAAGCTACCCCACCTCTCACCAATAATGCATTGTAACTCACCAATAATGCACCCTAACTCACATGCAACTTACCCTATCTTCCAAAATAGTATACCCCACCCCCCCTTTCTCTCTCCTATCATATCCCATGACCCAAATACCCCCCCCTCTCTCTAAAGGGCGCCATGTCTCTTGTCTTGTAGCTAAATAACCTCCCCCACACTCACACACTCAGTTTCACTAAAAAAAGGTGCCCACAGACCCATCCCCACCCGATGGTTACCTAATTTTTCTAGTGTTCACACACATCTGCACACAGATTCACCTCTAAACACACTCCTCTCTCTGCCCTCTTGTAATTACTTTATTCTCCATGTCACCTCTTACTTTTTTTCATCAACCCATCTCTCTCTCTTAGTCTCTCTCTCATGAGACTGCTGTTTTGGCACATATACACACAGTCAGACAAGTGGGGCCCACAGTCACATGGCCTATGTAGATAATGATTTCTTCATTTCTAAATTCTATAATTTCTCCCCCCTCCTCCCCTATATAAAGAGGGGACACCATCACCAAAGAGTACACTATGCACTGTGTGTGCCTAGTGCACATACACACACCCACACCATCACCATCACCGCAATCACCATGCTCGTCTTGAGCATGACCTCTACACCCTTGGGCTATGGAAGATGAAGGGAAACTAAATGAAGGATGATGGCCATAACCCTCGTGCGAGTCTTCGCCATCAACTCCCACCTATCCGCCATGTGCTCTACCACGCTCTCCCTTCTCATTCCCCTACCCTATGCTCCCCATTTCATCGCCTTATTCTCTAAATAAAGCTTGAGGTTTTGTGAGTATGTTTTCTTGCAATGTTTTGCCCATGTGAGGTGTGCGGAATTGCCACCTAGTCTTGTGTTTGGAGTGAGCTTGTGTATGTGTGAAGGGTGTGCGGATTCGCCATCCTTTTGTGGTGCCTAAGTACTAAGCCGCTATACCCCCTCCCTCACTCTCTCTCTCTCTCTCACTCTCTCTCTCTCTCACTTGATCTCATTCCCTTTCCTTTTCATCATTACTCCCAAGCATCCATCTCTCTTGGATGAAAACTTTGTTATGGTGGTGTGTTGTTTGCGTCCTAGCCGCTGAAGCTAGGTGGTGCCCCCTGTTTGCTTTACCATGACAGGCTCGAGGCGCGCCACTCGGTCCCCGGTGTTTGAGAGGCCGTCGGGGTTCGGGGTTCGCTTTTCTCCCGTCAATGCATAGCCCATGGTCTAAGCATTGACAGGCTGCCAAGAGGAATTTCTGCTACTTGAGTGGCACTTTACATCTTGGCTTGTTTTATCGCAAGGGAAGATCATTGCCGTCAGGCTTACATGCCTTCTCGGAACTAGATTGGGCTGGTTGTTTTGACACGCGAGTGTTCACAAGTGGTTTTTATTTCATGCTTGGCAGTTCATGTATATCATGGTTGAGCAAGAAGCAACCTATTGTGGCCACTTTGAGTTGTGAGGCTAAGTACAGGGATGTCTTCACAAATACGGTTATGGCCCAGACGCCTTATGGATGATTAGGGTGTTGGATAGGACACTGCCAACACTATCTACATTGACAGGCAGTGCACATTGGCAGTTGCAAGTAACCCAATTTTTGATGCTCACACAAAGCACATTGAGGTGAATTACCACTATGTCAAGGAGAGGCCCCCAATAGGAGAGATCAGCTTGGCTTATGTGCCAACACAGGACAACCTTGCAGATCTTTTCACAAAGGCATTGTCTCATGAGAAGTTCAAAGCTTTTCGCAAAGCTTTGGGCTTACTCCCCTTTTTTGACTGATCATGTCCTCAGGGCATGGAACTTCCCTTTACTCATGTGCCAGCTCTTGTTCACCGCATCACTCCAGGGGGATCTGTTACCATATACATGTGGTAATGATGTGTGTGAACACACTTAGGACTGCCGGGGCATTTTTCCCCTCTTTAGGAGGTTCTTCTCCCCGTGCATTGTATATGCACCCATTCATTCCTGGGATATCACTCTTTCCATTGCACACTAAGTAATACACTCTCTATTGTGTGCCTTGAGCTTCCTTCGTCTTCTCCAAGATGTGTGTGTTTTCCTGCAACTCTAATTCCACCCCCCCCCCCCCCCCCCCCCCCCCCCCCCCCCCCCCCCCCCCGAGTCAAATGTTTATTTGAGTCTTTGGGAATGCTATATAGGTCCTTGATATGTCCCCCTATCAAGTTTGGCTAGGTTTGGTGCACTGATTTGGTTGCTATAGTAAGTTCTCCTCTCGTTCACTCCCGAGAATGTTCTGCTAACCTAGGGTTTTTATGGACTACCAAGACCTCTAAATACATATAAAAATGCTCATTAGGAGGTTAGAAACTTACCCTTCATGTCTCTTGTGAGACTGTGTAGTCTGGTGGCCAGTAGAAGTTGCAAAACACATGCGCGTGATAAGCTCTACGTGCTCTCTCCCAAGAACGTATGAGACTTTTTTGGTCTACCTGAACAATACATACGTAGGCTTCTTGACTCATTTTCTGTCAAACTCCTTGGTTAGTCCTACTAAGCTATGAAGTGTACTTTCCTTTCAAAAATTTCCTTATTTAGATTTTGATGGCTTTGTTTTGGAGACTTTCACCAAAATCAGGCTTCGTGGGCCCAATTTAGGCTTTTCATCACTCGTCGTCTCATAATTGAACAAGATTTGACATGCTCATTTATCTCTTCTTCTTGATCAATAGGGTATCTTCCATTTCTCCATTTGAGCCTATTTACTATTTATTTTTTATTTTTGACCCTTTTTATTAAGAAAAATTCAACAAAAAAACGAGATTGATCCAAAAAATAAGAAACTAGTACAAAATGATTTAATCACACATAAACACTATACTTGGTCATATTTTTGTGGATTTCTCTATTTTAATCACTAATTTGGCCAAAAAACATGTAAAAAGAGTGGAAATTATAATATTTTTTGCCTTTTGTGATTTTAGGTATAAAGTCACATAGAACCTTGTTCATCCCATTCATCATACGTGTGGCTGAATTTTTGCTCCTTGAGGCAAGGTACACATATTTACCAATCTCAAAAGCATTTTGATGGTTGCTAAATCTCTACTCTCAACATCTAGCTAAAATTGATAGTACCTTTAATAGAGATCCCAATAGACTAAATTGACCTTGCTACAAATGCCTTTGTAAATTTATCTACAATTGCTCCTATATACACATTCTTGATGGTAACCTTGTTTACATGCTACATGTCTTGTATGGAATGCTACATGTCTTGTATGGAATGAAAAACTCCATTCTTTTTAGGCACAATGAATGAATATGGCGCACAAGAAGCCTCTAAAACACCCATGCTAGTCTTCTCATTGAGTGGCTCTATTAGCTTTGGAAAATGTGCTTTTGGAACCTTGATTGGATGTAGATTCCAAGGTACATGAGGGATAGTGAAGATCACCATAGGTGCAACAACAGTAGGATCAATACACCCTATCTCATGTGGCTAAAAAGAAAAATCCTTACCATGTCATGAAGCATTTCTTTAAAACACTTATTTTCTTCTTGGTTCTTTTAGAGTTCCATTGTGAAATTGTGTCTAGTTCTTTTGAATCCTTGAGATTTGGAGACAATGAAGCTTATTCTAGATTTTGCCTTTCATTTGATGGTAAATGTAAGTCCATTGGTCTCACTTTCTTTGCCACATCTCTGTACTTGGTCTCAATTTCTTTGTCACATCTCTGTACTTGGTCTCAACCCACACTTCCATTCCTTTATTGACATTGAAATCATTCTAATCTTCAAAAGACTCAATCACTTCATACATTTCCATAGAGCACACTTCACAACTTTGAATCCATCTTGCATGCTAGAATGCCTAATAGCACCAAGCTCAAACATAGTATCTACATTAGAAACTTGTTCAAAGAACCCTAAAATCCATTCACTATCCTCTATGGAGCCATTTTCCTTCATGTCTTTTTGTACATTATATACATATTGTCGTGCACTTGTTTTCATACCTCAAGCTTTATAAATCATATTGACCAGTGCTTTGTTACAACCTAAAACCTATAGAAAAAGCTTCTTCTTATTATGGGTCAGGCGAGAACCTTATTCTTCTTGTACCATTGCAATTCCACTTTACATTGGTACATGGACAAAACCCCTTGTCTCCTTGTAGTTTTTGAACTCTTTGTTTGCCTTTAATAGAGGATACTCATGAAGACTATCACGGTTACTCTCATGATTCCAACAAATAGTCAAGAATGTATAGCTTTCTTTCCATCTCTAATCTTTATCCTGGCATAAGTAGAACCATCATCCAAGACCTCTATATCCATGCAAGAATTTGTGATGTATGGCTACCCCAAGGATAAGAGAAAAGGTAGACATCTCTTGCATGAATTTTCTCATATTTGACATTATTTTCACATTTGGAAAAGCCCCATATACATCGCTTGATTAGTTGCTTGCATCTCATGTCATCCAACCATGGGTGTATGCATGATAAGGTGTACCCACTTTCAGCAGTTGCCCCTACCAAGACAACCAAGAAACAACCTCTTTTTTGCCATTCCTACGTACATTTGACTTGCTTGCACTTACTTTGAAGAGGCAAGATTTGGTAGCCACACAAAGCACATAGTTGCAAACACAATGAAAAGATCTGATCTTAATTTTTTCACATCTAAATGGTAATTTTATTGTGCAAGGACTAATCTGGTTCAACCTATCACACCTAGTCACAACATTGTGACCTTGATGAAGAAATACTTATAACTTTTTATAGGATTTTCTTCTTTACTTACCCTCTTGCACATGAAATGTTCACTTGGCAAGAAATTTAACTTGATTTATTGATAATTTTTTGGATCTTTGCATAATTAATATTCATTTTTCTTTGTTAGAATTTTTATTTATAAAAACCTAATTTTTTAACACCAAATATCTAATGATGTAGAACTTATTTCGCAAGATCCAACGGTCATTTGAAAGATTATGACCCAAGGAATGTGACCATGCAAATAAATTTAAACTTCAACGGTTCATTTTTTAAAGATCTATCTTAAAAAATAACAAAGACTGCTGAGAGAACCAAGATATAGTTTTTTAAAAAAATCTAATAACTAATGTACATTGCCACTCGTTTTGATTTTTATATATGCCATAACTCTTAGTGTAAGGTCCTCATAGAAACAAATTTGAGTCACTTTGAGTAAGGGGAAGACACTTTTTCATTGTTTTAACTTTTTTCACTTGCACCATTCACTTGATGTGTGTCTCCTTAGGTTTGGTAAATACCAAACTTAGAAATTTTGACACTTGTCAACCAACCATGGCTTGGTTCGACTCTCCCAATCCTAGTTGGCTAGTCCACCTCATATAAGGAGACCGCCACATCACCAAAGGTCCATGTCATCATCCCATCTCACCTTCCACATCACCACAATCAACACTCTGATCGTAACACTTGGCTTGCCATGTCACTCTAATTGCCAACTCATCCACCACCCTCCCCTGCCACCTTGCATGCCACTTCACCTTAAGTGTCATGTCATCCACCACCACCTCACATGCCACGTGCAAGTATTGCTTGCATGGCTTGCCACATCACTCGACACCTCATGAGCCACCAAGCATGCAACATTGCCACCTTGCCAACTCATCACGTCCTTTTTTTCCACCTAGTCATTACATGTCACCATTTTGACACGCCATCATATGACATGGCAGCTGAGGGGATCCCATCCGCCACCTCAACTTTCCACATATGCATTCCATGTCATCAATCATTCACATCAGCTTGCCACATGGATGACCATGTGATTCATGCATGTCCACCGCAATAGCCAGGTCATTTTTTAAATTTTTTCTAAATATAATGTAATTAAATTAAAAATCAAGATATCTCAACTAATTATTTAAGTGGTAATTTAAGCAAAAAAATATTTTTATGTACTTTTTTTTTATTTTTTAAAAGTATAAATTAATAATAAAATTCTATTTATTCGAAATATCATTGGATCACAAAAAGAAAGATTAAAAAAAAATAGCTTTTGGTTTATTATGCACACAAGTTTAGGACCTTCCGTATCGATACAAGCCGCACGTAGCTCGCGACGGAAAAAACGTCCACCGCGCTCCTTGATCACACCGCAGCCCAGGTGGAAGCTTACCGTAGTCGATGCCTCGGCCCTGGACACAGTTCGCCATCACTCATCGCCTATCAAGCCCCATCGGCCACCCCGAGGGTGTTGAGCCCCGCGAGACCTGAAAACGGCCCAAAAGTAGCCAAGCTCGTTGGTGGAAGGTAGCCTTGGCACTCGCCCGAGGGGGAAGGTTGCATCCCAACGTCACCAAAGGGGTGCGGGGAACTCGTCCCCTCACCTCACCAATCCTTCGCTCCGCGGACTGCCCTGTTCCCGTCTCAACCGAGCACCACTATCTTATAGTTGTACACAATCCGGTGCAGGTCGAAAAACCCCCCAAGAACACTGACCCACGGGCCAGAAAACGGGGGAAACGCCGCAAGAGAAGGTTTCCATGAGAGGATGCGATGGCTGAGGGTGCGAACGATGCATCCATCTATGACACCCGATGCGCTGACGAGATGGCTCATGGTGCGGCGAGGAGCGAAGCGCACGGATGAGGGCTGATAGGTGCTTGACGGAGCCATCGACGACTGCATCATGATGTGGATGACTACATGGATGGAGGATAAACGAGCGCATGGACGCGTTGATGGAACGGAGTAGGCCGACGTTTGGGCTAATGCTCTGACTATGTGGGCAAGGGCAAGGGCTGACAGGTACGTGAAGCACGAAGCGAACGACGTCATTGCCAATGACAATGTGATAGGGTGAGGTGCACCGACGGGGTTGACTACGTCAAGGGAGGACAATCGAGGGATCATCCGTGCAAGTCTTTGATGACGGGATGGATCGGGCCGACATGGGTGGATAGGTGAACGGGTGCTTAAAGCACGGAGCAGACGACGCCACCATCGACTGCACCATGATGGAGCCAATCAAGGCCAGTAGCACCGACGGAGCCGACGAGCCATGCACGTCAAGGGTGATGGAGCCACGTGGGTCGACGTGTGAGCCACATGAGGATCAAAGAGTGCGTGAAGGATGGAGCGAATGATTCCACCACTGACTTCATCGTGATGGGGCCGATAGCATCGACGAGGCCCATGGGCCATGCACGGATGAGACAATGGGTTGGCATGGGAGGATGGTGAGCCAACACGATGGGTGTGTCAATGAGGGTCGACGGGTGCATGAAGAACAAAGCGGACAACGCAATGGCCCATGACACCATGACGGCGCCGGTAGCGTCAACGGGGCTACCTGTGTTATAACTAGAAGGATGGCCACGAGACTTTTAGGGGTGGAGAAATGGAGTTAAATCCCACCCGTGCAAAGTCACGTGGCTATCCGATATGGTTTGGGTGGTTCCGAACCATACTATACACTAAAATGGACTGTACAAGCCATACGATCCATTTTACTGCATAGTATTGGCCTTGACCACCCATAGTAATTTGGATGGCTATGCAACTTTGCACGGGTTGGGAAATAGCGCTCACCTCCACCCGTGAAAATTTTTGTGGCCATCCGATATCTTTTGGGAGGTCCCGATACATAATATACGCTAAAATTGGCCATATGAGCCATACAAACCATTTTAACACATAGTATGGGCCTTGATTGACCAAACCATATTTGATCCATGTGAAAATTTGCAGGGATGGAAAAATGGTTCTCACCCCTACATGTGCAAAGTCTCACGGCCGTCCGATATGGTTTGTGCGGTCCCGACTCATACTATGCCCTAAAATGGGTCGTATGAGCCATACCCATTTTAATGCATAGTTTGGGCCTTGACGGTCTACACCATACTGGATGGATGTGAAACTTTGCATGCATGGATAATTTGTGCTCCATCCCACCCATGAAAAGTTTCAAAGCCATCCAATATGGTTTGGACAGTCCCGACCCATACTATACACTAAAATGGGCCATATGTCTCATTACATCCCATTTTAGTGCATAGTAAGGGCCTTGACCGCCCACACCATATCAGATGGCTGTGAAACTGCATGGGTAGAGGAATGAATCTCATCCTCACCCGTAAAAAGTCTTTTATTCATCCGATATAGTTTGTACAGTCCCGAACCATACTATGTGCTAAAATGAGCCACATGGCTCATACAACCCATTTTAGCACATAGTATGAGCCTTGACCACTCATACCATACTGGATGGTTGTGCAACCTTGTAGGGGTTAGATAATGGTGCTTACCTCCACCCGTGAAAAGTCTTGTGGCCATCCAATATGGTTTGGGCAGTCTCGAACCATACTATGCGCTAAAACAGACTGTGTGGCTCATACGACCCATTTTAGCACATAATATGGGCCCATACCAATTTGGATGGTTGAGAAAATTTTCAGGGGTGGGATAATGGTGCTCATCCCCACCCATGTAAACTCTTGTGACCATCCAATATAGCTTGGGTGATCAAGGCCCATACTATGCGCTAAAATAGGTCGTATGAGCCATATGGTCCATTTTAGCGCACAGTATGGACCTTGATCACCCAAACCATATCAAATGATTGTGAAACTTTTCACGGCTGGCAAAATAGTGCTCACCCTCACCGATGGAAAGTCTCGTCGCCATCTAAATATTGTTTGAGCGGTCTCAATCCATAAACCATAAACCCAATACCTTTAACCTTGAACTCTCAACCTAAATCCTTATCCTTAAACTCTAACCATATACCCTAAATCTTAAACCCTAAACCCTAAACCCTAAACCCTAAACCCTAAACCTTAAACCTTGAACCACAAACCCTATACCCTAACCATAAAGCATAAACCATAAACCCAAAACCCAAAACCCTAAACCATAAATCCTAAACCTTAAACCTTAAACCTTGAACCTTAAACCTTGAACCATAAATCCTAAATCTTAAACCCTATACCCTAAACCCTTTATCCTATACTCCAAACCCTAACCCATAAATCCAAAACTCAGATGATTGTGAAACTTTGTACGGGTAGGGGAATGGTGCTTCACATCCATTTAATATGGTTTGAGTAATCCCCATCCATACTATGCGCTAAATGGGCCGTATGGCTACCCTAAACCCTAAACCATGAACCCTAAACCCTAAGCCATAAACCCTAAACTTGGATGATTGTGCAACTTTGCACGGGTGGAGAAATGGTGCTCACCGCCACCCATAAAAATTTTCACAGCCATCCAATATGGTTTGAACAGTTCTGACCAATACTATGTGCTAAAATAGACTATATGGCTCATATGACCCATTTTAGCGCTTAGTATGGGCCTTGACCACCCATATTATATCCAATGGTTGTGAAAATTTGCACGGGTGGTGAAATGGTAATCACCTTCAACCATGCAATTTGTCCCAGCCATCCGATATGGTATGGGCAGTCAAGGCCCATTCTATATGCTAAAATGGGACATATGGCTCTTACAACAAATGTTAGCACATAGTATGGGTCGAGACCTCCCAAACCATATTGGATGGCCACATAAATTTGCATGGGTGGGTTTGAGTACTATTTCCTCACTTGAAAAGTCTCATAGCCATCCGATATGGTGTGGGTGGTCAAGGCCCATACTATGCACTAAAATGGGTCGTATGAGCCATACCACTCATTCTAGCGCATAGTATGGTTTGAGACCACCAAAACCATATTGGATAGCCACAAGACTTTGTACGAGTGGGGATGAGAACTATTCTTCTATCCTTGCAAATTTTCATAGCCATCCGATATGGTATGGGAGATTAGGACCCATAGTATGTGCTAAAATGGGTTGTATGAGACATACGGTCCATTTGAGCACATAGTATGATTAGGGACCACTCAAAACATAGCGGATGGCCACAAGACTTTGGACGGATGTGGGGGCAATCACCATTAATTCACCCCTTCAATGTTACACAACCATTGGATATGGTATGGGTGGTCAAGGTCCATATTATACGCTAAAATGGGACGTATGAGCCATACGACCCATTTTAGTGCTTAATATGTGTCGGGATTGCCCAAACTATATTGGATGGCCACAAGGATTTTCACAAGTGGAGGAGAGTATAATTTTTCCACCCCTACAAATTTTCCCAGCCATTTGATATAGTATGGGCAGTCACAGCCCATACTATGTGCTAAAATGAGACATATGGCTCATTCAACAAATTTTAGCACATAGTATGGGTCAAGACCTCTCAAACCATATTGGATGGCCATAAGACTTTTCATGGGTGGGGTTGAGTAGTATTTTCTCACTCGTGCAAAGTCTCACAGCTATTCCATATGGTTTGGGTGGTCAAATCCCATACTATGCGCTAAAATGGACCGTATGAGCCATACAATCCATTCTTGCACATAGTATGGTTCGAAACCACCCAAACCATATTCGATTGCCACAAGACTTTGCATGAATGGGGGTGAGAACTATTCTCCCATCCCTACAATGTTTCACATCCATACAATATGGTATGGGAGATCAAGGCCTATAATATGTACTAAAATGGGCCGTATGAGACATATGGTCCATTTTAGTACACACATAGTATGGTTAGGGATTGTCAAAAACATATCGGATGACCACAATACTTTTTAGGGATGGAGGTGATCACTATTACTTCACCCTTGCAATGTTACAAAACCATCTGATATGGTATGGGTGCATAATATGGGCGATCAAGGCCCATATTATGTGCTAAAATGAGACGTATGAGCGATACGACCCATTTTAGCACATACTATGGGTCGGGATTGTCCAAACTATATTGGATGGACACAAAAATTTTCACGAGTGAGGGAGAGTATAATTTTTCCACACTTGCAAATTTTTCCAGCCATACTATATGGTATGAACAGTCAAGGCCCATACTATGTGCTAAAATGAGACATATGGCTCATTCAACAAATTTTAGCACATAGTATGGGTCGAGACCTCTAAAACCATATTGGATGGCCTTATATAAGCCTTTGCATGGGTGGAGTTAAGTACTATTCCTCACTTGTGCAAAGTCTCACAGCTATTCAATATGGTTTGGAAGGTCAAAGCACATACTATGCGCTAAAATGGATTATATGAGCCATACGACCCATTCTAGCGCATAGTATGGTTTGAGACCACCGAAACCAAATTGGATGGCCACAAGAAATTTTACGAGTGGGTATGAGCACTATTATTCCATCCCTACAAAGGTCCATAGCCATCCAATATGGTATGGAAGATTAGGACCCATAATATGTGCAAAAATGGGTCGTATGAGACATATGGTCCATTTTAGCACATAGTATGGTTAGGGACCGCCCAAAACATATCGGATGGCCACAAGAATTTTCAAGGATGGGGGTGATCATCATTAATTCACTCCTGCAATGTTATAAAACCATACAATGTGGTATTGGCGGTCAAGGTCCATATTATGTGCTAAAATGAGACGTATGAGTCATACGGCCCATTTTAGCGCATAGTATGGGTCGAGATTTCCCAAACTATATTGGATGGCCACAAGACTTTGCACAAGTGGGGGAGAGTATAATTTTTTTATCCTTGCAAATTCTCCTAGCCTTTGGATATGGTATGGACAGTCAAGGCCCATACTATGTGCTAAAAGGAGACATGTGGCTCATACAACAAATTTTAGCACATAGTATGGGTCAAGGTCTCTCAAAACATATTGGATGGCCATAAGAATTTTCAAGGACAGGGTTGAGTACTATTTTCTCACTCATGCAAAGTCTCACAGCTATTCGATATGGTTTGGGTAGTCAAAGCCCATACTATGCGTAAAAATGGACCGTATGAGCCATACGTCGACCCATTCTTGCACATAGTATGGTTTGAGACTACCGAAACCAAATTGGATGGCCGCAAGAATTTTTATGGGTGGGTATGAGCACTATTATTCCATCCTTGCAAAGTTTCATAGCCATCCGATATGGTATGGACGATTAGGACCTATGTGCTCAAATGGGCCGTATAAGACATATGGTCCATTTTAGCACATAGTATGGTTAGGGACCGCCCAAAACATATCGGATGGCTACAATACTTTGAAGGGATGGGGATGATCACCACTACTTCACTCACGCAATGTTACATAACCATCCGATATGGCATGGGTGGTCAAGGCCCATATTATGCGCTAAAATGGGACATATGAGTCTTACGGCCCATTTTAGCGCATAGTATGGATCGGGAATACCCAAACTATATTGGATGGCCACAAGACTTTGCACAAGTGGGGGAGAGTATAATTTTTCCACCCTTACAAATTTTCCCATCTATCTGATATGGTATTGGCAGTCAAGGCCCATACTATGTGCTAAAATGAGACATATGTTTTATACAACAAATTTTAACACATAGACCTCTCAAACCGTATTGGATGGCCATAAGACTTTGCATGGATGAGTTTGAGTACTATTTTCTCACTTGTGAAAAGTCTCAAAGCTATTCGATATGGTTTGTGTGGTTAAAGCCCATACTATACGCTAAAATGAACCGTATGAGCCATACAACCCATTCTAGCACATAGTATGGTTTGAGACCATTGAAACCATATTGGATGGCTACAAGTCTTTTTATGGGTGGGATGAGCACTATTCTTCCATCCCTGCAAAGTCTTGTGGCCAATCAATATGGTGTGGGTGATTAGGACCCATAATATGTGCTAAAATGGGCCGTGTGAGACATACGGTCCATTTTAGCACATAGTATGGTTAGGGATCCCCCAAAACATATTGATTGGCCACAAGACTTTGCAGGGATGGAGGTGATCACCATTATTTCACTCTTGCACTGTTACAAAACCATCCGATATGGCATGGGCGGTCAAGGCGGCCCATATTATGCGCTAAAATGGGATGTATGAGTCTTACGGCCCATTTTAGCGCGTAGTATGGGTCAGGAATACCCAAACTACATTGGATGGCCATAAGACTTTGTATGAGTGTGTTAGAGTATAATATTTTCATCCATAAAAATTTTCCCAGCCATCTGATATGGTATGGGAACTCAAGGTCCATACTATGTGCTAAAATGAGACATATGGCTCATACAACAAATTTTAGCACATAGTATGGTTTGAGGTATTGGATGGCCATAAGACTTGGCATGGGTGGGGTTGAGTACTATTTACTCACTCTTGCAAATTATTATAGCTATTAGATATGGTTTGGGTGGTCAAAGCCCATACTATGCGCTAAAATGGACCGTATGAGACATACAACCCATTCTTGCGCATAGTATCGTTCGAGACCACCCAAACCATATTAGATTGCCACAAGAATTTGCACAGGTGGGGGTGAAAAACTATTTTTCCATCCCTACAATGTTTCACAACCATCCGATATGGTATGTGCAATCAAGGCCCATAATATGTGCTAAAATGGGCCGTATGAGACATATGGTCCATTTTAGCACATAGTATGGTTTGGGACTGCCCAAACCAACCACAAGACTTTGTATGGGTGGGGGTGAGAATCATTAGTTCACCCATGCAATGTTACACAACCATCCAACATGATATGAGCAGTTAAGGCCCATACTATGTGCTAAAATGGGATATATGACTTATACAACCCATTTTAGCGCATAGTATGAGACTTAACTGCTCATACCATATTGGATGAATGTGAAAATTTGCACGGGTGGAAGAATAGTGATCACTCCTATTTGTAAATTTTTTCACAGCCATCCAATATGGTTTGGGCGGTCTTGACCCATACTATACACTAAAATGGGCCATATGAGTCATACGTCCCATTTTAGCGCATAGTATGGGCCTTGACCGCCCATTCCATTTTGGATGGATGTGAAACTTTGTACAAGTGGGGTAATGGGACTCATCTCCACCATTGAAAAGTCTTATAGCCATCCAATATGGTTTGAGTAGTCCCGATCCATGCTATGCCTTAAAATGGGCCATTTGGCTCATACAATCCATTTTAGCGCATTATGCATAGTATCTACCTTGATCGCACATACCATAGCAGATAGTTGTGAAACTTTGCACAAGTAGAAAAATGGTTCTCACCCCCACCCCTAAATAGTTGCATAGCCAATGAAATTGGTATGGGTGGTCAATGCCCATACTATGTGCTAAAATGGGCCGTATGGCCATTTGAGCACATAGTATGGTTCGCAACCACCCAAAACATATGATGGCCACAATAATTTTCGTGGGTGGGATTGAGAACCATTTCACCATCCTTGCAAATTTTCATAGACGTCCAATATGGTATGGGTGGTCAAGGCCCATAATATGTGCTAAAATGTGTCATATGAGCCATACGATACATTTTAGCGCATAATATGGTTTGGGACTGTCCAAACCATATTAGATGAAAATGAGATTTTTTACGGATGGATGTAAGCACCACTTACCCACCCCTACAAAGTTTCACAGCCATTCAATATGGTATGGGTAGTCAAGGCCCATACTATGCACTAAAATGGGACATATGGCTCATACAACCCATTTTAGCGCATAGTATGGGTCAAGACCAACCAAACCATTCACCCACTCCGAAAATGTCACACAGCCATCCAATATGGTTTGGGCGATCAAGGGCCATATATGTGCTAAAATGGGACATATGGCTCATACAACCCATTTTAACTCTTCTATCATGGATTAGGATATGATCATCTGGTATTAATGGATCTTTGTCCATGTACATGGGTTTGTATTTTTGGACATGAATTTGTATGTAATTTTACAAAAAAAGATATGATATTTATCGTGTGGTAGAGGGACTCTTATACACATTGTATGAGGAGAGAGAGAGAAAGAGAGGAAAAAAGAGTCTCAATAGAGACAAAGAGTGACAGAGATTTGATCCAGACATTCTCTTACTCTAGACACTTAGTACGAATCTCGTAAAAAAAGTCCATGCACGCATGTGGGCCCATGTTCAATAATCTTTGCAAGTCTCATTGAGTGCCACATAACTTGCCGAGTTACGTGGACATCTAACGTGCATGCCACGTCTTTGTTGAGATCTTTTCCAGGAAGGTATCCATGTAACTCACCGAGTTACATGGCCTGCCTATGTGACAATCTAGTAGGCATTGCCATGTAACTCATTGAGTTAAGTGGCTTGCCTATGTTGGCATAGCCGTGTTACTTGGCGAGTTACATGGCAATGCCGTGTGTGCATGTATGAGGAAATAATTTTTTGCCTTGTGGAATGACCATGTCAATTGGTCAGCTACATGGAGCTTCTTACCCCAGTAACTCACCGAGTTCTAGAAGTATGCCACGCGTTAGAGGTTCTTGCTTCGGGCACGAGGGTAACTTGGCGAGTTAGCCGCATTGCAGACATAACGCTTGGGTGCGGATTGTGGGAAGTGGGTACATTCTATCTTGGATACATCCCCATGGTTTTTATCTATTGGCCACTTACCCTTCATGTAAAGACTCTTGGACATAAGATTGGTTTTTGAGTCATGATCTATCAATGCAACATATGGCTCCTCAAGCTCACTGACCTTGACCAAAGTTTCTATTGTAGATCTTGTCATGTGACTTTTAGAGTAGTTCCTTTTATGAGAGTCTTCATCTTCTTCATAATCCACAAATGTAACATGTATATCTCTTCTAGACAACTAGAAACATCCTACCACACTATCATCACATTCACTCTCTTGCAATTTATCCCTTGTGCCTTTAGTGACTCTCCTTCACCGTGAGATTGGGGAGGAATAGACTCAGTGACACTCTTCTAGAAGACTGTGAGAATTATATCACATTTTACCACACTGTCATTCACTCTCTGGAATTTATTCCTTGTGCCTTCAATGACTCTCCTCACCCTGGGATTGGGAAGAAATAGACTCAGTGAGAGTTTGACTCTTTCTATTTATAATATTTATAACTTCCCCATGAAACTCACACGTTTCTATGCTAAGAACTTTATCCAAAGTAAGCTGAGCTTTACTATTCAAAATCCTTTCCTAAAATATTTGCTTTAAGTTTGCAGTAGCTTCAATGGTTGGATTGTAGTTATATATAGGGCCTTTTTATTTTTCTTTTCCTTGCTCTTTTGTCTTTCCAGTAGATACATCCTCCATATGAGTTTTAAGAGGACGAGGCATCTATGGTGAAGCTTGGTAAGAAGGTCTTGGATCCTTGCTTCCTCTAGCTCTTTTAACCTTCTTCGAAGTAGAGTGTTCTACATCCCCATTCTCACATCTATGCTTCTCTTCCAAAATTTCCTGATTGTTATGGCATTTTCCAAGATAGACATGCACTAATAAAGAGTCTATAAGAGCATCCCAACCTGTCATTTGGCATATGCAATCACGGACTTGATGTAATACCTGTTCAATTACTTTTTCTTTGTTGACTAATGCCACATATTATTTCCACAAACCATTCCACAAGCCATCAACCTCCTCAAAAGTATCCCAAGCCATGTTTGACCCTTTCTTTGAAATCAACTCTATCTTTGCCCCATAGGTTGTGGCCTCCATTGTAGAGATGGCATGATTGGTTGCCATATCTTTTCACATGTCTCTTTTCCAAAGTTACTTTCTAATCACATATCTGTGTCCTACAATGGGTCTTCCCATCCTTAAAAAACAAAAGATATCACAATCTCTTCTGCCATGGTCTTTGCTATCACACCATATATACATATGTGCACAAACCTTCTTTTCTTTGGGATTTTTTTTTGGAAGGTTGCCCATTCTCTTCAAGCCTATCACCTTTAGCTTTATTTCTTGCATGCCCTTAATAAGCTCATGACGCATAGAATTATCACCTTTTGGACTCACAATAATAGGCTTTGTTGGAATTCTAGCATGCTACAGGTAGAAGTAGTACTATGCACCACCATCTTGTATGTGCGGTGTTTCCTCCTAACAAGAAATGAGACCCCATCCTTAACCTCTTTCCACTTGGCCTTTAGACCCTGCTTTGTATTCTTTCCTTCAAGAAGTAGCTCTACCTTCTTAGAGCTCATGACCTGTAGCGCTTGAAGAAACAATTTAGTGTTTTTGCTATCCAAAGTACTGTGCTCTGTTCTTGAGAGTTGAGTGTAATGTTTCTCAAGATTCCTCAGTGGTTCAATGATGGAAAGTCATTCTTTTAGCTTTGCAAACCATTCCAAGAAAGTTACTTTCATAACCCTTTTAGAGTCCTTCATGGAGTATTCCTTCTTTGGGGGTAATTTTAATTGCTTCCAATCTCTTCCATGCTCGCTGATTCCTCTTACAGGGTCAAGGACCACAACAGCTTCAAAACTTTGAATCATCTTCAGCTCTGGTACCCATTGAAACTCCAGCTCCTTCACATAGCCATATAGATACTTTGTGATATCGTTCCCTTCAAATTGGTCCATTTTGTTCACATTAGATTGGAGTTCTTGGGTCATTGACACTGAAGGTATTTTTTGTTGCATAAACATAGCAAATGCTTGAAACATTTGCATTGTAACTTTATCAAAACATTAAATCATCTCCACCTTTGGTACCTATTGTAACTCCATCTCCTTCATGGGTGAAATCATGTTGAGGTGGTACCAAAAAGGAGTGTCTTGGACACCCCTTTGAAAGGAGAGAGAGAGAGGGGTGTGGGTTGTTTAATTTCAAATGTTATAAGTAAAAGTATAAAACCCTTTTGGCAGAGAGTAAGGGAAAAAGGCAGATGGGCTTGGAATTTTTAAATGTGTAGAAAACTTACTTGGACCACTAAATGCTATTGAACATTCTCTCACCGCCACTACTTTTGGACTGTGCAACCCTCGCTCAATGGGTCACTCCCTCCATAGCACTATTCTCTTGCTCTCTATCTCTCCCTCTTCCTCCCTCCTCCATTGCCTGTACTTTTGGGCTCCTTAGCTATGCTTGTCTTCCAGTTTAGGGATCACAGTGAACTCCGTCTCTCTCCTTCATAACCTCTATAGCTACTTCATGGCACACCATATTCATCACCTACTAGCTTTGTCATTTTTTGGCCGTTACAGTATCTTAGCAACGTAGCATCTTAGTGTCCTCTCTCTTTCTCTCTCTCATGAGTATTATGACCGTGTTTTGATTGTCTACTTTGTTGTATCATTAGCCTCGCTACTCGTTCCACATGGAATCACATGATGTCGACAATGGTAGTACAAACACCCTATATCTTCCTCCATTGTCCATTACACAACACACCCTAAGGGAAATTCTGTCAAGTCTACAAAACTACTGGGCTGCAAAGAAGAGGGAACAAAGAAGCATTCAATGAGGATGACACAAATTCGTGAGGAAATGGTGGCATTGATGAACAAGAGGCAAAGAAAATCTATAGGGCGGTTGCTAAGTGTTGGCATAATCACACAAACGGGATGTTTGGGGGTCTTCAAAAGAGAGAAGATATATAGAGAGAAGATCAGCATGGAGATAAGCGCAAAGGAGCCATGGATAGACAAAAGCCTAATAGAATGCAAGAATGAAGACCTCATTCTCAATTTGGTACAATTTTTTACAAATAGTGCATCCTCTCTTTGGAGAAAGGTAAGTGGATTACGCTTGAATTTAAGCCGCAAGGTAGGTGGCTTGCTATTAGCATCAGTAAAGGAAGCTGACATGTTTGAGCACACCCAAAAGAAGCATGATATGCTCGCAGGTTTTTCTAGTCATGGCAGTAATCAGGATTCTGAAGACAACTTGAGCTCACCACACCAACAAGACGGCCATATATGGTGGATTCTTGGTACACTCTTGGGAATCATAATTTTCAGTTCTGTCTTTGCAGGAGCCAAGATGCTCATTTCCCCTTTCGCTACTGGTGGTTACAAATTTGATCCAATTTGGCATGCAAATTTTATTGTTCGGACACTGCAAACAATGATCCTATTTTTCACTTGGGATCCAGGAGGACATTGGCACAAAGTTCTGGAAGCCATGGGCTTACCCTTTAATCAACCGACACTATTCCAAGAAACAAGCTATCACCCGGACCTGTTACAGATTAACGAATATCCCAGAAATCTCACCAATGGCCAAATGGAATGGATAGTTCAGAAGGCAACTCGATATCGGATCCTACAGCTAAGCGGAAGAAGAAACAGATGAGCTAGAGGCATGAATGTCTCTAGCCAAAAGGGGAGGGCTAATGATGGGGGCTTTTCACAAGCCAAGCTCCCATACCCCTCTTCTCTCGTCCCCACCCCATGAAAACCACCTCTTAGGGAGGGAGTGATAAAAGGCATTGGAAAAAGTAAGAAAAAATAAAGTATGATTATGTAAATATATGAGAAAGGTAAAATAGGCCACCTCATGCCTGCGGGGCAGCCCATCCCCACCTTGCCTCCTTTTTCTTCACTGTTGCCCCGCCGTGTGTCCCTTTTCCTCTCCTCCACTCAAAAGGTCAACCCCCTCTCTCTTCCCCTTGTCCTTTCTCCTTTCTCTCTCCCCTCAAGCTACCCCACCTCTCACCAATAATGCATTCTAACTCACCAATAATGCACCCTAACTCACATGCAACTTATCATATCTTCCAAAATAGTATACCCCGCCCCCCTTTTCTCTCTCCTATCATATCCCATGACCCAAATACCCCCCTCTCTCTCTAAAGGGCGCCATGTCTCTTGTCTTGTAGCTAAATAACCTCCCCCACACTCACACACACTCAGTTTCACTGAAAAAGGTGTCCACAGACCCATCCCCACCCGGTGGTTACCTGATTTTTCTTGTGTTCACACACATCTGCACACAGATTCACCTCTGAACACACTCCCCTCTCTCCCCTCTTGTAATTACTTTATTCTCCATGTCACCTCTCACTTTTTTTCATCAACCCATCTCTCTCTCTTAGTCTCTCTCTCATGAGACTGCTGTTTTGGCACATATACACACAGTCAGACAAGTGGGGCCCACAGTCACATGGCCTATGTAGATAATGATTTCTTCATTTCTAAATTCTAAAATTCCTCCCCCCTCCTCCCCTATATAAAAAGGGGTCACCATCACACTAAATACACACACAACATCACCAAAGAACACACTATGCACTGTGTGTGCCTAGTGCACACACACACACACACACACACACACCCACACCATCACCATCACCATGACCGCAATCACCATGCTTGTCTTGAGCATGACCTCTACACCCTTGGCTATGGAAGATGAAGGGCAACTAAATGAAGGATGATGGCCATAATCCTCGTGCGAGTCTTCGCCATCAACTCCCACCTATCCGCCATGTGCTCTACCACTCTCTCCCTTCTCATTCCCCTACCCTATGCTCCCCATTTCATCGCCTAATTATCTAAATAAAGCTTGAGGTTTTGTGAGTATGTTTTCTTGCAATGTTTTGCCCATGTGAGGTGTGCGGAATCGCCACCTAGTCTTGTGTTTGGAGTGAGCTTGTGTATGTGTGAAGGGTGTGCGGATTCGCCATCCTTTTGTGGTGCCTAAGTACTAAGCCGCTATACCCTCTCTCTCTCTCTCTCACTTGATCTCATTCCCTTTCCTCTTCATCATTACTCCCAAGCATCCATCTCTCTTGGATGAAAACTTTGTTATGGTGGTGTGTTGTTTGCGTCCAAGCCGCTGAAGCTAGGTGGTGCCCCCTGTTTGCTTTACCATGATAGGCTCGAGGCGTGCCATTCGGTCCCCAGTGTTTTAGAGGCTGTCGGGGGTTCGGGGTTCGCTTTGCTCCCGTCAGTATGTTAGTACTTTTTTTTTGTGTCGCGGGCCGGGGTCGTGGTCAGCCCATCCTCCACCCGCTTTTTTCTTTTCTTTCACAGCTCCCTTGCAAAACATTGCAGGGTTGCATCCATTTTTGGATCCAAAAACTCAACAACATTGTCGTCCTTACCAATATCAGTACCTAGGTTGGCAATAGTAAGGCAACTTAGGAGCGATGGTAGTAAATTGTGATCACAGTGAACACTCTGACCATGAACCAGAGATAGGAGGATAAAAAGTAGACAAAACCAACATTACCTTTGTTGCCTGTAGAACAAGGTGTCTCCTTGATCATCCCTCCTCACCAACCTCGTCAGGTTTTCCACCCTCAAAGTTCTTGTACTTCCTCATCATGGATTCCAGGTCAAAGATCTCATCCACATCATCCATGAACGATATGACAACACTTGAGTCACATTCCTTATCAACCACTGGCTCACCTAAAACATACCACACATCTTGGGGGGTGCACCTTTAAGAAACTATTCATATAACATGCATCCAAAGGGTATTAAAAAAACCCTTTTACTTACATGCTTAAGGTAATATAATGACCTCTTTTTCTTAAAAAACTTACGGGTTTTTCTCTCAAATCAATTAAGAACCCCCTTTTGTTAATATAATCTTGTTAAAATTTAGAAATTTTTGCAATTAAAAAATCCATTCATTTCAACTCACGTGGTAACTTACACGTCTAAGAGGTGAGCCCCCCGAGGCACACATTTAGTATACATAACAAAGTAGCATGATTATTTTTCTATGAAATTGCCAGCTTACCTATAGGCTCCTCTTACACATTCCCAAGGGCCCAACATCTTGCTATAACAGGTATCTCCCATTGACAGTCTGGTACAATGCACTTGGGATCAATCGCACAAACAATAGAAAAGCAGAAGGGATGGTACTTGTGGACACATGGCAGATAAATAACCTCGGCTACATGTTTGCTTGATAGTACTTGTCCACAAGCCACACAATTTCCACCAACTATAACAATATCATCAATTTTGCTTGAAGGTGGCGTAGCAACTAGAAGGGTCTTGCCCTTTCTCTTTGGGAATTTGCAGGACTCCTTCATGAAGGAGGCCTACCTTCTAACCTCACGTGTCACCCTCTCCAATTCCTGAACTGTTGTCTATATAAAATAAAAGGCAAAATAAAATTATATATTGCACAACCAACCATGTAGCTTGAAGATTTATTAGGCATTATCACTTTCAAGCACTATCTAGAGCACTTGGAAGCACAATGAAGCACTTTTAGTAACTTTCAAAAACTTTAAAATGTTTCAAAGTGCTAGGGAATTCTTTCAAGTACTTCAAAGTGGTTTCAAGTGCTTGAAGATACTTTGAAGAAGGATTATTTTCAAGTAATCTTAAGTACTTGTAAGTATTTTAAAGAACTTTAGAGTATTTGCAACACTTCAAAGTGGTGTGGAGAGCCGGGAAATGCCCATAAGGTGAAGCAGTAGCAAAAAATCTTAAGCACTTGGAAGCACTCTGAAGTACTTTGAAGCACATTGTAGTACTTTACAACACTTTGATGCTACAAAGCACTCCAAGTACTTTGAGGCACTTTAGAACACTTTGGAGCACTTTTAAGCACTACCAAGTACTTACAAGCACTTTTCAACATTACCAAGTACTCCTAAGTATTTTAAGCACTTTCAAGTGGTATAAAGTGTCTCAAAATTTTATAAGCGTTGGAAAGGGGGAAATGGAAAGACACCTACCACCCAGTATGATAGTCTCTCTATAGCCCAATGATTTTACAGCACCCCTATCCCCTATTCAACATACACACAGAGACCCAATCTGCAAATGACTACTACTCAAGCCCATACCCAACCAACCTAGAGTGTATACATTAGAGTATAAAGTAAATCATGATACATTTCATCTGTCACCATGGCACTGCATACCCACATACATGTTCCCCACAAGTTGACCAACACACAAATCCTTGCCTAAATCTTTGACATGTACTACACACAAGGATGTTTTGAAATTTGCGGCATATACCACATTCAAGTAGAGATCACCTCTACACTTAGATACATGATCCCCACATTAGCACAAGATCAAGAGGGAAAATGATACATATATCAAGAACTAGGAGGACATGATAATGCAGATCATGCTTGTTTCAATGGGAACATTTACGAAGATGAATTCTATTGAAAAGCTTCTTGCTTTGTCGTCCTACTTATGGCAATCCTGATCCTTGCAGATGGTACCCCCCTTGTAGCATTTGATACCTTATTGCTTGCCTTCTTATACCTTGCCTTCTTATAGCACTTCCAATTTTGTGGACAACAGCTTTGACTAATCAATTGCTCTTATTTTCAGCCTTCAGCTCTCAAGTACACTTCAGACAACCCTTCTGCAACTGGCGGCCTCTCTTTCTTCTGCATATGGTCGCGGCCCTTTGTTGCATACCCCTCACGGCCTTCAACTCAACTCCCCTCCTTCATTTCCATATTCCGTAATAGATTCCTCTATCATCCCCAAGTACAACGCTCCTTTTGCAGCTCTCGGTCACCCCTTTGCAGCTTCTCCTTGTACAACAAGCGGTTGTCAAGAAGTGCGCAGTGCGACTAGGAAAGCGCCAAGCCTATGAGTGTGAGGATTCGTAGCAAAATCAAGCAAGGCGTAGATGATTTGAAGCTAAAAACACACTAAAAAAGAACAAAACTCAAGCCATGAAAGCTCCACTTTGAAAAGTAACCAAGATTAACTCAAAACTCTTGCATGTGTGAAGATTAGGTGTAGCCTCGCTCCCAATTGCACAGATGGAGTGCTCATTTGACGTGTTAAAAACCCTAAATTTACGCTTTGATTCTTCGATCATTTCATGGAAGCTTTAGTACTTCATTGGATAAGCCCAAGCAGTTATTTGAGGAGAGGAAACTCTAATTGGATGCCTCACAACCTCAACCATGTAGTAGAAGCAGCACGGGACTGCACTAGCACCCTGTAATGGAATGGTTGTATCTCCTTGCTAATATGCCCAAATGAGCTCATTCTTGGCTCTAAAAACTTCCCTCTTTACATAGCAATGACAGCACTGTCATTGATGTGGCATTTTGGAGCTATTTTTAGGCTTTTTTGACAATTTTATGGCCATTTCTAACCATTTTTAGCCCAAAAAAACCCCTTTTGTCTGTAAAAAGCCCAAACGAGCTGGGAAAAATCCATAAATTTGTGGAAACATCCCGTTGGGCCCAAATTTCATGTTGAACCTCATTGTTCCACTTGGTAAGCACTTTGGACACGTCTTTTATGCCCACGCATGAAACCTGCTATTTTTTGCCAACATTGTCCGCAATGAATTTTCTAGGCAAAACGAGCGTGCCACTTTGAAACACTTGAAATTTTTACTTAAGAGAGAGGTAGATTATTTTATTTTTACATTATACATGTGCCATGGAACGACATCGTCATCGACCCTCTCTGTAGCACCCTCCTCCTGCATACCTCGGCCTGTTGTACTACTGGCTCTTCTCCACTACTGACCGCCCTCAGCCCATGTGGGAGTTCCCCTCTCATGGCGGCCTCCCCTTACCTTCTCAGCCCAGTGGCCCTTCTCCTGCTCATTGAGGTCCCTCCCCACCTTCTTTTGGCGAGCCCTCCTGATGAAGCTCCCCTGTAGGTTGCTGTCAACCCCTCTTCTGCAGCCCTCCGCTACCTGCAAGAGCTCTCAACTCCTTCTCTGTAGCTCTCCTCTTTGGCCACCACTAGCGATAGTGCTAGTGTTCGTCCCCCCCATGCAGCTGGTGACACCCCTTTTTGTATGATCTGCAACTCTCGGCGCTCTCATGAAGCTTCTAGAAAGCCCCTAGCACCTCATGCCATCCACCTGTTCCCTTACACCTTAGAGCACTGCAGTGGTGCCGCCACCCTCCATGCACGTCGTTTAAAAAAAAAAAAAAAAGCTTAAAAATGCTCTTTCTTGGCAATCTGTCCCACATTCACAATCAGTCCCAGTTGTTGCCGGGATTTAAAAAATATATCCTTAGCTCCTCGTCATCCCCGCCTTAAGCTTTGCTCAACACGAAGCTTTATAAAAAGAATATTTCTTGCATCGATGACCATATGGCCGCAACTGGATATAACTCTTTCCACACAAGGTATCTTGGATGAAAACCATCCCACCAGGAATGGCATCGCTACCATGACCATTGACAAACTGGAGCCACCATAACCCGCGATTGGAGAGATGCTAGCCCTCAGTCTTCAAGCATTCAAAGAGCTTTGAGCTCACGAGAATGGAGCTGTCATTTTGTATACACTATGACACGATTTGATAGAGATATCTACCAATCTTCAGTACCTTTGAGAATCCCGACCAATAGGGTGGAAAGACATCCTTGCCATGCTAAATGCCACATGTGACATACAAATCAACTTAGGACTTGTTGAACCTTGCATCAAGAAAATGCTCAAGCACAGTGTCATCTTCTTTGCAAACCTCCATGTATCTACATCTGACTCCGTCCAAGTTTTGATGCACCATCATTGCCCACCCTCTAGTTGAGCATTTATGCTCAACCACATCATTATTTAAGTAAACTAAGACTGCATATCGGAGAATGATGTAAAATATCTATGTAATGAAACTACATAAGAAAAATGATATACACAGTGGCTATATAGTGATGGCCGATTATTTGAAAATCAAAGAAAAAAAGAAAAAAAACTCATTTTTCCTATGCTGGAGCCATGGCGACACTGTTGGAAGGCTCGGCACCACCTGGTAAACCCCACGACACCTCTACGGGCATAAGACACCCCCCCCCCCCTTTGATTGACCGGCCTTATCACCCTCAGGCCCCCGCTTGTCTATACCCCAGCCTAGCGGACCGCCCTCGGTTTCAGATACCCCTTCTCTCTTTCCCCCATAGTTTATTCCCCCCCCCCCCCGGCAGGCATCATATGAAATAACCCCCAATCCCCTCTCTCTCTCTCTCATTTTCCCTACATCTCTCTCTCTCTCTCTCTCTCTCTCTCTCTCTCTCTCTCTCTCTCTCTCTCTCTCTCTCTCTCTCTCTCTCCCCCCCCCCCTCCCCTTACTGGCCACCCTCCGCCAGGCGCAAGCCTCGATCACTCACCCCAACCCCTCTCTCGTTTTTCCTCTCGTGCTCCCTCTGTGTTGAGCCGCATGTGAACCCCCGCTCTCCTGTATTCTTACACTCTCCCTCTCTCACACTCTTCCCCCCCCCCCCCCCCCCCCCCCCCCCCCCCCCCCTTGCCCCGCTAATATTCTTCCCCCCCTCTTCCCCACCCACTTACCTCACCCTCCCCTCGGCCTCACTCACCCTCCCCTTGGCCCGCTATCCCCACTCTCTGTCCCCCCCCACACCATTGACTTCTCCCCCTCCTCTCATCCTTGAGACAACATGCAAGACGGAGGATAAGACACCCCCCCCCCCCCCCGCTCACACACTCTCTTCCCCCCCCCACGGTGGGCACCTGCCCTATGGATTCCCCCTCCCTCTAACGCCACCTCATCCTCTCTCTCTCTCTCTCTCTCTCTCTCTCTCTCTCTCTCTCTCTCTCTCTCTCTCTCTCTCTCTCTCTCTCTCTCTCTTCCATTTTAGTCTGAAGGCGCAGCGCACGGAGCCGGAGCCCACTCTCCCTCCACACCACACACTCACACCCTCATCCTCACCCTCCCTCATCCTCACACTCACACACACACCCCCAATCCCCTCTCCCTCTCTCGTGCTCTGTTTCGGCAGCAGCCTGCCCGCCATATCTCTCTCTCTCCCTCTCGGCCTGTACAGGCGCAACACATTTTTCTCTCTCTCTCTCTCTCTCTCTCTCTCTCTCTCAATACACACACCACACATACACGCACACACACACACACACACACACACACACACACACACACACACACACACACACACACACACACACACACACACACACACACACACACACACACACACACCCCATCCCCCCCACCCCAAGCACGCGTAGCTGCTGCTGGCCGCGAAACACTGAATTGTTTTTATATAAAAAACATATATATACATTATGTACATAAGCTCCCATTCCCACCCCACGCTTGCGCACTCATACAAATACACACACACACACTCACACCCATATACATATATATATCCGCCCACATGTACATACATACACACACACACACACACACACACACACACACACACACACACACACACAGACACACACACACGTATACACACTACAAATACAAAGAAAACGCACCGCCAACAACAAAAAGAGGAAATGCGCCGAAGGCATGCCCCGGCCGACCCCGAAAAGAAGTACGCTCGACACCGAAGCACCAGCAACACACCATTCATCGGCAACACGCAACCACCATGCCATCTTCAGTAATTTATAGGGTATTTTCATCATTTCTTCAGTTTTCATTGAGCCATTGTAAAATCCCCACTTTGTAAATTTCCTCTCTCTAGGTGATGGTCACAAAGGCCCACCTAGAGATTCTCATCTTTTAATAACCTCCCAAAACAAAGCAAGGGTCAACCACACCGGGCCCACCACTTGCTTTGTCTCCCCGATTAATCTTACCCTAATCACACCGGGATTACCATAATCCAAGCAGCCAACATCTATAAATTGGCACTGAGAGGTCACTATCGGGGGGGGGGGGGGGGGGGGGGGGGGGGGGGGGGGGGGCAGTCCATGAGAAGTCAGCATTTGGTAGAGTGTAGTGGGAAGAGTTGACACTATCACCATTACGGGGAGGGGGCTTGTGTGTGTGGGTTTGCCTTGTGAATTGCACCATGCGAAGGGAACCACTTCCATCTCTCAATTCCAATGGTCGATGCACACACGTATACACGCTCTTGGTAGCAAGCTTCACAATCATGGATTCGTCTTAGAGAACGCACCAAGTAGTTGGCACCACCTTCTCTCCCTACCTCTCTACCACCAGGGCATGCAATTTGTAAATACTACAGAAATAGTTCTCCCTCACACCCCCGAGGGTTTACTTCATTTTTAAATCTCTCTCTCTCTCTCTCTCTCTCTCTCTCTCTGGGTGTAAGTTCACGGTGTTCATATCATCGTGGTTAGCATCCTAGCCGCTTAAAGCTAGGTGGTGCCCCCTGTTCGCTTTATCGTGACAGGCTCGAGGTGCGCCATTTGGCCTCCGACGTTTTAGAGGCCGTCGGGGTTCGCTTTGCTCCCATCATTTGGTGCACTCACTCAGGAGGGCTTTCTAAGACCCTTCAGTTTACAATGCTGAAAGTGACGCCCACTATCAATCATGGACGAATGGCTGAAGGAATTTTCTAACTGGAGGACGAAAGAAGAGGAGATGAAGGAGGCACTAGCCGCCTTCATTGAAGTGCTACTGCCAGGCTACAACGTCGTCAGTATTCAAGAGGTAAATTCTCCATCTCGTGTTGCCCGTTCTAACCATAAGTTGAGAGCATTAGGTGGGAAGTTGGTGAAGTGCCATCACTGTTGCCAACCAAGACACACTGTCAATGAGTGCCAGCAACGAAGGCAACGAAAGGGCTGAAATCATCTACATCGACATTCATCATGAAGAAGTCATCCACATCAAGGAAGGGAAGAAAATGGTGATGCCTCTTTTCCCTAAAGAAAGTGCGGTCAACGTTATAACTCCAAAGTGGCCTAAAGGGGCTGCTCAAGCCAAAGGTAAGGAGGAGTTAAGCCAGTCTGGAAACACATGACCCCGAAGGAAGAAGCATCTGGCCAAGCAAGTGCTTCAAGCTTAGAAAGCTGGGTTGTATCCAGCTTGCCAAAGAGGAAGTCATCCGAAGCTAAGCGGCGCAAGGTCGCCTATCGATATGCACGACGCATGCGAGTGCTACCAATCCACTTCGACAATCCAGAAGAAGAAGTGGTAAGAAGATTCCCATGTCCTAGAGAAGAGTGGTTCGGCTACTACTCTCGGTGTTTTGGAAAGCGAGTGGAGGATCTTCCTCCTCTCCCTGTACAACTTATCCCGAAGAATCTCTCTACCACGGGTGAAACCTAGTGGGCTGGGGACGAGTTGAATTTGAATGGAGTAGAATTCATGTAGCACACCGACTACGGAAATTACCTGCAATTGATATTAGCCAAGAGGCTGGGAGTGGTCAGACGCGTCGCCATCACCTCGTACGTGCTGAGCAACGAAGGAAAGGTAGAGCCCATGAAAGGCGACTACCTCTTTTGGATGTGCTGACTCATCAACACTGGCACGGTAAGAGTATAAGTAAGTATTCCACCCTATGTGCATGATGGAAAACGGGCCGACGGCATTCCTGTTCTGATTCCTGTAGCATATGCATGGGAATATCTATGTAGATAGGAAAGTCTTCTACCAACAGAAGATCGTATACCTATTCGGTGTGGCGGTACTAGGAGAAATCCTCAATTCTCCGAACCCTATCATTCTCCCCATATTGGATTACCATCATTCCTTTAATGTCTCTATCTTTATCCTGTTTTAACCTATCCACCCACCCCTGTAAAAAGCCGCTATGAGCCACTACTATTGTTAATGTAAAAAAAAAAAAAGGTTTGTAATTTCCTGAGTCACTACCATGGCAATTGTTTCTTTCCCCACGATTAGTGGAAAGAAGGGAGAGGATCTCACCACCGACTTTTTGGATGATTTCGACATTGCTTGTGTCGTCTCCAACAAAGATGATGACGCTTCACAATAGTACTTTTACTCTACTGATGAAAGTAGAGGCCAAGTCCTGGTATAATGCATTGCCCGAGGCCACCAAGAATGCATGGGATGTGTTAAGGGCTGCTTTTGTAAAGAGGTTCGGTGGAGGCACAACCTCAGAGAAGCTATGGCAGCTACTGACAGAGTTAAAGCAGGGAGGTCCGCTGGAGTATGCCACCTATGAGTCCAAATTTGTGGACTTATGGGAGAGATGGGTTGCCTCACTGGAGAAAGGTGAAGGAGCACCTAATTTTCTAAAGAAGGACCGTTTCATTGCTAGTCTATGGTCGCCGCTTAGAGAGAAGGTGAAGGAAAGGTTTCCTGCAACATATGAGTTGGCAGTCAAAGTAGCCTGCCTTAAAGACAAGAAGCTACACATGCAAGCAAGAGTAAACGAGTTAGAGAAAACAAGCTCGGCCCGACCAACCCCAGTGACTGCAACAACCAATCATAGAGTCCAACCGCAGGAGGCGCATCACCACCCAACTAGAGAGTTTATATGTGCATTTGGTGCAGCAAGGTCATGCACCTGACAGGAATCCATAACAAGGAAGAGGACAACGAAGGCAGAACCAGGAGTACCACTATTACAACTGCGGGGAAGATGGCCATGGAATGTACTATTGCCCACACCCAAGGAGGCAGAATTTCAATAGAGGGGGGAGACAAAATCAAATCTCTCCGCCAAGAGCAAGACCACCACCACCTAGGCAACCAGGACCGATTCCACCGGTCCAAATCCTTCGACCACCTGTACAACAGCAACCACCACCCCAACCTCTCATTCCGCCACTACCCCCACCACCTGCTGTGAACCAAACGGTGAGTGTTATTAGCTTGGAGGGTAAAGGGAAGGAAAAGGTAGAAGAATCAGTTCGAGAGAAGCACAAAGGGAAAGTGAAGATAGAAGAAGTGGATGCTATGGGAGTGAAGCGTGCCAGGCACGAGGAAGCATCTCAAAGAGAAGAGAAGATGAAAGGGAAGGCCGAGTCTAGCAAGCAAGCAGCTAAACCGCGGAGGAAGATAGACATCGTGGACTTCTCACTAGGTGAGTATGCAAAACCCTATGACTTAGTTCAGGATGTGTTAATGCAGGGCCCGAAGATAACTTGGCCCCAATTACTCCACCTTGCACCCAGAATGAGTAGGCAATGGACAAAAATGATAAGTACCAAGAAATCAAGGCCCATGATAGCTGGGGCTATCTCTGGAAGGAATCTCAACGACATCCTACCAATCATGGACGCCTACATCAAGGGGCAACGAATCTCAAATGTATACATAGATGGTGGTGTGCAAATATGCGTCATGAGTGAAAAGATGATGCACCATCTAGGTCTAGAAGTAAGTAGGCCGGCACCCTGCCGAGCCAAGATGGCAAACGATGTAAGAGTGAAATGCGTCGGCATTGTAAATGCGGTCAAAGTAAAAGCATTAAATACAGAAGTGGAGGTAGACATCTTTGTCATGCCACACAAAGGGGAGGGCTACCCCATCATTCTTGGGAGGCCTTGGCTTATGGCCATGGAAGCTAAACAAGACTGGAGCACCGGGATGATTTAGATGAAGGACGGTAAAGGGAAGTCCATATTCTACGACATGAGGACTAGAAAGTAGTGCAACATGATCTTGGAGGCTTCAGAAGATGAGTCCACCAGCGACTACTTGTCTACCCCAGGAGAAGAGACGACCACCACCGACGGAAGTGACAATAGCATCGAAGTGATGGGGGTCATTCTTAAAGACCCAAATAGATTGACACAATCTGAAACACCCTTGAAAAACCAAGAGGAATCATCAAGAATGCAGTCCTTGGAGGATGCAGGTAAGTTACAAAAAATTCTCTCAAATGAGTTAAGCAATGAAGAAAGGAAGGAGTACGTCTCCATGCTAGGTAACTTCACTAATTTGTTCATTGATGGCTATGCTAAGATCACAGGAATTACAGTAGTGAAACACCACATAAAGCTCAAGGAAGGCAGTAAACCCATAGTACAAAAGCTGAGAAGACTTGGAGTAATCCAACAAGAGGCACTGCTTAAGGAAGTGAGAAGTTTGAGCAGGTTTCATCTACCCTGTCGAAGACTCAGAATGGGTCTCCCCAGTAGTAGTCACAAAAAAAAAAAGGTAAGTGGAGAGTCTGTGTGGATTATAAACCTCTCAATGCATCCACGAAGAGGGATCACTTTCCCCTCCCATTCCAGGATGAAATACTCAATGAAGTGGCAGGTCACGAGCGGTACACAGTGTGCGATGGCTACTCAGTATACTTCCAGATTAGCATTGCGGAGGAAGATCAGAAGAAGACAATCTTCATCACACCTTGGGGATGTTTTGCCTATAGGGTGATGCCGTTTGGCCTCACTAACGCCCCGGATACATTTCAGTGCTATGTGACTTTTTTTTTTCAACCTTACTTTGGAACATCAATACGGGTGTTCATAGATGATTTTTGCATCTATAGCTCACGAGCCCTTCATTTAAGCAAAGTCTATGAAGGCTTAACCAGGCTGCAAACCTTGGGTGGCCAAATCAACGTGGATAAGTGTCACATTGGTGAAAGCAAAGTCACTCTCCTTGGTCATGTAATTTCAGCAAAAGGGATTGAGGCTGACCCTAGCAAGATTCAAGCCCTGGTATCTTTATCGTCACTCACCACCGCCAAGCAGCTAGTTTCTTTCCTTCCGAAGGTAAGATACTTAAGCAGGTTCATTCACTTGCTATCTCAAGTGGTCCTTCCCTTACAAAAACTCACCCAGAGGGATGTCTTCTCATTGAGTGAAGAGAATGAGAATTAGTTTACTGAGGTAAAGCAAATCCTAGCTAAGCTTCCCACTATTTCACCTCCTAAGTGGGACGAGCCATTTTATGTGAACCCTAGTGTGGGAAGTGATACACTCGGAGCCGTGCTAATGCAAAAGGACCCCCAAACTTCTTTCATGCGTCCTATTTACTTCTCTAGCCGTGTCATGACCCCGTCAAAAAAGGGATTTACCGAAGTAGAACACATGGTTCTGGCACTAATGTTTGCTACCACAAAGTTCCGCTCCTATTTCCTGCCTACACCATTTTTAATCCTGACAATGGAAGAGTTTTTCCCATATGTAATGCGACACATGGATGTCTCATCTAGGATCTCAAGGTGGTTGATTAGATTACAAGAGTTTGACTACACCATGCAAGTAGAAAACTCCACCAGGGCTAGCTTAGCGGGAATTCTCACTCATCGCCATTATGAAAAGAAGCTGAAGGTCACCACGGGAAGAAAAACAAGGCTTAGAAAGTCCCTAAGCAGAAAGGCTCACACTCTTTCTTGACTGAGCCATTCAATAACAAAAGAAAAAGTGTTCTCCATCGGGCAGTTATTACACTCCCACTCCAACAATGAAGCATAATAATGCAGCCCTAATTCTTGGTTGAACAATGTATTTCACAAGGAATTCAACGCCTAAATGTGTTTGGTGACGCTTTGCTTTTGATAAGGCAGATAAATGGCACTTGGGATTGTAAGAATCAGGTTTTACTTGGTCAACTTTGCCAAGTTAAGGACCTTCTAAAGAAGTTTGAAGCAATGAAACTATTTCATGTCCCCAAAGGAAAAAATCAGAAGGCAAATGCTCTAGCCAAAGAAGGAATACAAGACGTTCCCGTAGGGGCGATCAAACTAAAGCTAACCCTCTTTCATGGTAGTGATGTTATGCCTGATGTCATCAGTTTTTTAGATACAGGAGAATGTCCAGCAGGATACACCAAAGGCCAAAAATAGTGACTGGTAAGGAAGGCTACTAGGTACCGCCTTGTAAACAACCACTTGACTGTAAGGGCAAGGATTAGATTCTCAGGCGGGTGCCAACCTCCAGTGAGATCACAGAGGTAATTTCAAGTTGCCATGATGGCGTCTGCGGCGGCCATTTTGCTCTAGACATCACGAGTAAGAAGATTCTACAAGCGGGATACTCTTGGCCTAGTTTGAACATGGATGTACACCATTGGTGTAAAACATGTAAGGCCTGTCAAGTGGCCAGTGATCGAACATTAACCTACAAGCCACAAACTCCTATCATCTCATATGGTCCATTTGAGAAATGGGGAATAGATGCAATCGGTCCTTTACCAAGGGTCCAATCAGGTAAACTGTACATCATAGTGGGTGTAGACTACATGACTCGATGGGTAGAAGCAACAACCACCACCCGCATTACAGCTCACGAGGTAGCAAAGTTCATTTTTGAGCATATCTGTTGCGGTTTTGGCACTGCTCTTGAGATAATATCAGATAGAGGACCAAGATTCAGAGGTGATTTGGTGGGAGAACTGATGAAGAAGTTAGGCATCACACGCCGGCATTCCACACCATACTATCCACAATGCAATGGTTTTGGTAGAGAAGGTAAATGAAATAATTTGCAAAATCATCACAAAGCAGGTGAACAATCACACAGGGGACTGGGATAAACATCTCATGGCAGATCTTTGGCCTACAGAACAACGTTCCGAACATCACTAGGTTTCACCCCTTTCCATCTAGTTTATGGGAAGGAGGCAATTCTACCCATTGAGGTACAGATAGCTAGCTTACGAGTTTTGGCTAGCCAGATACATGGTCCAATTGTAAATCTCCGAAACCACATCTTGGATCTGGAGAGACTCCAATTGGATAGGAAAGAAGCAATCAATCACTATGCAGCCCAGGCAGAACGACGTCGGCTCACTTTCAATCAAGGGCTTAAAGAAAAGGGACTAGAAAAAGGTATGTTAGTGCTGAGATACGACAATAGATTTGACACCAGAAAGGACAAAAAGTTTCAACCCAGATGGGAAGGGCCATTCATCATCAAGAAACGCTATGACAACGGCAGCTATAAGCTGATGGAAGCAGATGGGAGGGTTCACAAGACTAGGGTCAATGGATGGAGACTGAAAAGGTATTTTCTTAGGTTTGATCCAAAATTCATGCTAGACATTCCAGAAGAGGGAGAACCCTCTAACTCCATAGCTGAAGAAGCAGAAGACGGGCTAGAAGCATGAATGCCTCTAGCCAAAGGGAGAGGGCTAATGATGGCCGATTTTTTGAAAACTGATTTTTCCTCTGCTGGAGCCTTCGCGACACTGTTGGAAGGCTCGACACCGCATGGTAAACCCCACGACACCTCTACGGGCATAAGACACCCTCCCCCCTTCGATTGGCTGGCCTTATCACCCTCAGGCCCCCGCTTGTCTATACCCCATCCTAGCCGGCCGCCCTCGGTTTCAGATACCCCTTCTCTCTTTCCCCCGTAGTTTATTCCCCCCCCCCCCCCGCGGGCATCGATGAAATAACCCCCAATCCCCTCTCTCTCTCTCTCTCATTTTCCCTACATATCTCTCATCTAGTATCCTCTCTCTCTCTCTCTCTCTCTCTCGATCCTCACTCTCTCCTCTCTCTCTCTCCTCTCCTCTCTCATCTCTCTCTCTCTCTCTCTCTCTCTCTCTCTCCAATTCCCCCCCCCCCCCCCCCCCCCTTTACTGGCCGCCCTCGCTAGGCGCAAGCCTCGATCACTCACCCCGACCCCTCTCTCACTCGTTTTTCCTCTCGTGCTCCCTCTGTGTCGAGCCGCATGTGAACCCCTGCTCTCTCGTATTTCTTACACTCACCCTATCCCTCTCTCACACTCTTTCCTCCCACCCCCCCCCCCCCCCCCCCCCCCCCTTGACCCGCTAATATTCTTTCCCCCCCCCCTTCCCCACCCGCACGCCTCACCCTCCTCCGCCTCACCCAAACCCTCCCCTTGGCCCGCTATCCCCACCCTCTATTCCCCCCCACACCATTGACTTCTCCCCCTCCTCTCATCCTTGAGACAGCATGCAAGACGGAGGATAAACA
>NC_140944.1:51389954-51582454 GCF_014529385.1 Adiantum capillus-veneris | reverse complement strand
TTCCTCTTTGCATGGAGCCGCACTCTTATAGGCTGTACCTATATCAGTTTCCATAGAGTCATCTATCGGAGCTATCTCCCTACTACGGCTACACAGAAGCTCCGAAACTTCAAAGTGCATCTCTACATGCCCATCAAGGCAAGGTTGCCCCACCCCCTCCATAGAAAAATCAATTTGACATACCTCTACTATTGTTTCTAGCTCTTGCAAGTCATTCTCAGAAACCTACTCCTCAACCAAGTCGGATGCACAATAAAACCATACTTCTTCTAGCAAGGACTCATAACCGCAACACACAAGAGAGGGTTGCTTGACTGGCAGGTTCACATAAAGCATCCTTGCACTTGCACTATGCTTCTCTTCAATCTTTAACTGGCTGGCATGCAACTCGTATAAACCTTCTACCAATTCACCCACATGCAAGACATCATAAGTTTCATACCTAGAAGACATGGACTCCGTCTCCCACGTGCTATTTGTGTCTAAAACACTGCTGGAGCTTTTAGATGTTTTGGACTCCTCTTCTGAGCTTGCCATTTCTTGCACCTCTGCTACCTTCCTTGTTCCTGGTTCTGGAATTGATACTTCTTCTTCAAGACCTTTTATCACCTCATCCTCTTCAGCAAGCAAACTGGGTGGCACTCTGAATATGCCCCTATGCACCTTTTGAGACCTTATTGGTACTTGTTGTAACTCTTCTAGCATGGCTTCACTTTCACGAGATTTGATCAAATGCATATCAACAATAGAAGGGGCTTTTACCTCTTGATGTTCACCCACCTGTTTGGGCTTAGGTCCACTTACTGCCATGATTGTAGACTGTAGCAATCTTGCCTCCATCTTCTTCTTCATTTTTTGGCTCTTTGCTTTGGCGACTCTGACAGCCTCATCATAGGGCCTTGGATCTTCATAGTCCACTCTCTTGCGAACATAGGGATGCAAGCAAGATAGAAACTTTTCCAGCTTAAAATATACTGCATTGGTTGCTTGGGTAGCAGCCACCAAATCTCCCCAACAAGCTTCAAATCTTTCAACAAAGGTATTGAAAGATCCCCTATCCCCCATTTAACATGCACAAAGAGACCCAATCTGCAAATGACTACTTCTCATGCGTGTACCCAATCAACCTAGAGTGTATACACTCGAGTTTGAAGTAAATCATGATAGATTTCATCTGTCACCATGGCACTGCATACCCACATACATGTTCCCCACAAGTTGATCGACACACAAATCCTTGCCTAAATCTTTGACATGCAGTACACACAAGGATGTTTTGAAATTTGTGGCATGTACCACATTCAAGTAGAGAGCGCCGTCACACTTGCATAAAAGTATCTGAGATACATGATCACCACATTAGAACAAGAGCAAGAGGGAAATGATACATATATCAAGAACTAGGAGGATATGATAATGCAGATCATGCTTGTTTCAATGGAAATATTTACAAAGATGAATTCTATTAAAAAGCTTCTCGCTTTGTCCTTCTGCTTATGGCAATCCGGATCCTTGTAGATGGTGCCCCCCTTGTAGCATTTGATACTTTACTGCTTGCCTTCTTATACCTTGCCTTCTAATACCATTTCCAATTTTACGGCCAATAGCTTTGACTTATCAATTGCTCTTCTTGGCAGACTTCAGCTCTCAACACTTCGGACAACCCTTCTGCAACTGGAGGCCTCTCTTTATTTTGCATATGGCCGCGGCCGTTCGTTGCATACCCCTCGCGGCCTTCAACTCAACTCCTTCAACTCCCCTCCTCGCGGCCTTCAACTCCCCTCCTTCATTTCCATATTCCACAATAGTTTCCTATATCGTCCCCAAGTACAATTCTCCTTTTGTAGCTTTCGGGCAACCCTTTGCAGCTTCTCCTTATACAACAGGCCGTCATCGACCCTCTCTGTAGCGCCCTCCTCCTGCATTCCTTGAACTATTGTGTACTACTGGCTCTTCCCCACTACTGACCGCCCTCAACACATGTGGGAGTTCCCCTCTGATGGTGGCTTCCCCTTATCTTCTCAGCCTAGTGGCCCTTCTCCTGCTCATTGAGGTCCCTCCCCACCTTCTCTTCGCGAGCCCTCCTGATGAAGCTCCCCTATAGGTTGATTTCAACCCCTCCTCTGTAGCCCTCGGCCACTTGAAAGAGCTTTCGACTCCTTCTCTGTAGCTCTCCTCTCTGGCCACTAGCGATAGCACTAGTGTTCGCCCCCCCATGCAGCTGGTGACACCCCTATTTGTATGACTTGCAGCTCTTGGAGCTCTCATGCAGCTTCTGGAAAGCCCCTAGCACCTCATGCCATCCACTATCGCCTTACACCTTAGAGCACTGCAGTGGCGCCGCCACCCTCCATGCAGAGCAGGTTTGATCTCTGCAGGTTTGATGCCGTTTTTCTTTTTTTTAAAATCTTAAAAAAGCTCTTGCTTGGCAACATGTCCCACGTTCCCAATCTGTCCCAATGGCCAGTGTTAAGAGTTTTTTGGAAGAAGTGATTGCACATATGTACATACCCATGCATGGTGCATCAAAAAAAGGATTGCCCATTTTCCACAGCCAGGTTGTTGCGTGGGGTCCACATGTGTACAGCTAGAACATCGTGTACATAGTACATCGATTTTCATTATCACCACAGTACTAGTGTGTTTTTTCTATAATAAACAGGAGTTGGTAGTGCGTAAAAATTCTCAAATAAGCTATCTGCGAGCCAATGCCATGAGGTAAGCAGGTGCATCAAGTGTCATCTAGTGGCGTCAGGAGGTCGAATGGGGTCAATACTTGCACGTGGTAAGCGAGGACACAACATGGGTGTTTTCTTGTGATAATTATGCAAAAAAGTCATCATGAGAACTGTAGTTGGGGGTCACTTCACATGATTGCAGGATGTATTATTAGAAAAGGTTGAGTGCCAGGTGTGCGGATGATGCAAAAAGGTCACAAAAATGCACTGCGTGGCTAGTTTTTGGCATGTTCGAGGTCCGTTTGAGGTCAATCAAAAGGCCAAAGGTTCCCAAGGGATAAAGTGAAGTGTGGAAACTAAGAAAACTGAGAAAAAAACCAAAAAAGTGTGAAGAGAAGAGGAGGAACAACCGCAACTTAGTTTTTGCTGTTTTTGGAGCCTGTTTTGGCCATAAACTGCTCATCCGAGGTCGGATTTGAGCAGTTTGATACTGAAGACTGGGGTTTTGGGCCGTTCCGGACACAATGGAGCTGTCCATTTGCCAAATTCCTCACTATTTTTTTGTTGTTTTGACTGTGTAAGTTTATCCTATGAGCGAAGTCTCTGCTCCAATTTGTGATTGTATCTGGCGTATTTTATCCATATTGTGTGAGCTATTTGCCCCATTGGTGTTGGCCCAAGGTCAATTGTATCTAAAGATAAAAAATCTTACTCTTTTGAGCTGATTTTTTTGGGTGTGTGTGTGTGTGTGTGTTGAGTGGGCGAATGGATAGTGTCTCCCTTCTCACTCCATCAGTGTGTTCCCTGTCTCGGCCAAGTGGGTTGTGTATGCTGAGTGGTGCACCATAGTGTGTGTGTATATCATTCCAAGAGTGTGTGTTTGGTGATTATAGAGGCATTGTGTGTGTTTCCATCCCTCTTACATTCGTTTGGCACCCCCACGGAGGATCTTCTTCGAGTACCTTCAGCTTCGGGATTACAGGTTGCAGATTACAGATCACAGATCACAGATTACGGGTTATAGGCTACAGGTTACAGGTTACAGGTATAGGTACATGTGATTCACACAGGTACATGTAGCTAGAGTAGAGTGATATACTGGCAAATGGAAGTCAATTGCAGTTGTCGTGGGTATGCATCATTTGGCGCCTGTTTGAGTGCATTGTCTGGTATTGTACGTTACTTGTGGATACTGCCATTGTACACCTTTGTGGAGCCATACTTGGTTTTATTTGGTAATCCCAACCATTTCTGAGACTTGTTGGTCTGGAAGATAGTCATTTCTGAGACTTGACTATATGAGATTTGCATAAGCTTTCGTGAGAGGGTGAATAGCGTGAGGTTTTATTGAGCTGGGGGATTCTCAAATGTGAGATCCTTTCGGTGATACAGGTGGCTGGAGAACCCTTTTCATGACCTCGTCATAGGCTATGTACTAGTGACTCCTACTTGATGCTGGGTTCTATTGTTGGCAGGTTATGTATACATATACAGTCTATATTTTGGGTTCTTACTGCTCTACTTCTGGGGAAACTCTGCCAAAATTTTTCCAAGTTGTGATGGCTGGTTTTTGTTCTTTTGAGCCATTTATGCTGTTATGCTGCTGAAATTTTGGCAAAATCAGAGGATAAGTCAGGTGTGCCTTCTTGGGAGCTGCATGGTTGGCTGTAATGGATGATCAAAACGTTCCTCAATTCACTCCTTTTCATTTAACACAAAGAATCCAGATAAATGTTAATGTGTGCAGGAAGATTTTTTTCCAGCAGTGCATAGTATTTATGTTTGGGCCAAGAAGATTAAGAGAGATACTGGAATCCCCTTTGCCTGCTGTAATTCCAATGACTAATTATGAAAACTCATTTGATGTGCATGTGTTTGTCCTTAACTAAAGATGAGCTCCATTGAAGTTTTTGGGGATTGAGTCAGTCAAAAGTTTTGGGTTCTTCCACGTGTGTTCGAAGGGGTTCTCAAAGCATCAAAACTTGGGTGGCCATGGCTTTCTCTTATCCAGAATTTCATGGAAGAAGTGATGAAGATGTGGAAGAATTTTTGGAAAAGATGGAGGTTGCCTGTATTAATTCACGATCCTGCACAGATATTATGTCTTCTCCAAATTTGTTTGAAGAGTGATGCACGAGTTTGGTCCAAAGCATTTGAAGAGGAGTTGTGTACGGCTGATCCACCTGTAAGATTAAGATGGGACACTCTATGGCATGTTCCTTGGAGGAAGGAGGGAGCCTTGTCTCTTCCCCTTCTCTCGTCTACTTCAAGATATTCATAGATGACGCTTTTGGAGTTTGGGATGGGCCCCCCTCTAGCCTTAAAAAGCACCTCCTTGAGTACGGGCATCCTCTCCAAGAATACATTAAGATCACTCCCTTCATCTCCTCACATGAAGCTTTTATTTTGGACATTCACTTCTTCAAAGGGCTTTTTTTCTACTCTAAGGGGATTCTTGACACACACTGCCACCAAAAACCACTTAACTCCTACATTTACATCCCATGGAAATCTTGGCACCCTACGCACCAAAAAATTGCATTTATTTTATCAGAGCTCAAGAAGTATATCATTAGAGAAAACACGCTCGAGGGTTTTATCTCTATTCGAAACCTCTTCTTCTCCCAGCTTAGAGCTAAGGGCTACCCTACACCATTCCTAAAGGCTTGCTTTCTCTATGTTACCTATGCTTCCAGGCCCGCTCTCCTTTTGAAGGGTAACCTCAAGAATGTAGCACCTTCCATTGTAAAAATCCCCTTTACACCCTTTACCCGCCAACTTAATTTGGCTCGGACCATTCACCAACCTCTCTCTAAGCTCTAGAAATCAATTCCGAACTTCCCCCCTTTACCAAACCAGTCATTTGCTGGCTCAATGCGCCCAACCTTGGCAACCTTCTATCTAGTAAGAGCCCTTCTTCCCTTCTCCCTTTCCCCCTCCTTCTTCTCCCTAACTTTACTTTGTTCACTTACCCCTTTTCTAAGGGAACAACCTTTTTTTGTTTCCTTCCCCCCCCTCCTTTCCTCCATTTAATTATGTCATAATCTTCACCTCTTGATGCCCTCTTGTAATTTTCACTCTTTAAACCACCCGTTTTCCCCTCTTTAAATCCCTCCTTCCCTCTTTTTCCTACCCCTTGATAGGGATTATTCTTCCTTTATTGAAGAGGCCTCCTCCCCTTTAAACTTTGTCCCTGCCTCCTTGGAATCCCCTCCACCCTTTGGATGGTTACCTATTTAAACCCACCTACACCTCTTGTATGGGTTACACCACTGAAGAGCTAATTGCAAAACGCATTTGGTTTTAACCCCATTTGCAATATTACCCCTTTCCTTCCTCCCTGCCACACTTTGGCTCTCCCTCTCTCTCATCTCTCACCTCTCTTGTTTTTCTTGGCAAAAGTTTTTATTCGCTCGCTTAGTGTATAGTTAGCCACATAGGCTTTCTTAACACTAGAATGGTAATCTAACAGGACATAAAAGTGTCCTTTCAGGGTTTTGGGAAAAAATTCCAAAACCATAGTAGATCCACTCATTTTGAAAAATCCTTTCATGAGCTTATAGTTCAATAACTACTACATATGGAAAAAATGAGAAACTTGTAATTTTTCTCATCCCTGGTCAGTACAAGCCTCCAAAGTTGATGGACCAGTGCATTTTGCCCAAAATAGCAATTTCTTACGGTTGATTGCATATAAATAAGACTGGGGATTTTTGTAGGACATGAGATAAAATGCCCCGTTAACTTCAATGGGTTGGTGACCAAAACATATGGTTGCTTTTACCTCACTAAGTTTTTTTTGGTTAAAAAAAAGGTACAAAAAAGTTGCATTTTTGTCATTCTACGGACCTATCATCAAAGTTTATGTAGTCACGCTCAATACAGATACTATATACATGTTTTATTAGTTTCCTTTGGGCCTTTGGATTCAAAAGGAGCCATGGAGCATGTCAAAAGGATAATGGATCTCTTACAATTGGAACCTTGGGGGCAATGATAAAGTGCTAAATACAGCAAACATGAAAAAATTGGGTTTAGCAATATGACCTCTAGAAACCCATAAAAACTACTCAATATCTAGCCAAGTTTGTAGTCTATGATTAGATATGGTTAATAGCTACAAAATACACACAATTGGCCTAAGAAACTAGCAATATTGAGAAAGTTATACTTGCTACTCTAAAATGTATCGTATTCTTCAGCAATCAAAAAACTCAACCATCATCATATCCTATGCTATATAGCATATTAGGTCCCCCAAAACTCAAGGAAGATTAGCTTTATGTTATACATTACACTTACACAATCAAAATTGAATTTGGATATCAAGAAAGCCACCAAAAAAATCATAAAAGTGCTAATTTTGCCCAAAAAACAGGATTATGCAATTCTTATAAATTGGTCATAACTTTCAATTTTAACACTTAGCTCTCCCTGCAAGAATCAAAACATGTTGATAACTATGAAGGCCTAACCTCTAGCCATCTAAACCTCACAAATATGAAGTTTAGAGTGGTATAGTTGTCAAAATTTGAAAAAAGGCCAAAAAGAGGACCCGTTTTTTCACACAGTTTAGGTTCAAAAATGTTGTGCAAGAGTAAGGTTCATGGTGAGGTCGATACAAAAAAAAAATGGTAAGTTTTTTTCAGCTCATAAGGCAACTTTGTGGATATATAGCACCTAGAAATTCATTTTCATACTCTTCAAATAATTCAAGAAAAATGGTCACTTAACAGGACACAAAAGTGTCCAAGGACATAAAAGTGTCCTGTTACCATTTTAGTGTTAAGATTTTTCAAGAGTCTCTCACACTCAATGATGTACATCATAGGTTATTCTTTTCCCGCTTGCTTTTCCATCAACGCTTCTTTCTACGAAGTCCGCTTCAATTTGCCACATGCGTTGGAACCCTTAATGTTCTTCATTTCTTGGAACGTTGCTGTTGCATTTGTCAGGCATAAACGGCTGGGCTTTGATTGTGGTGTACCAACATCTCTTGCCTCGCCCTTTCCTCACGGCTTGCTACCCTTTTTTCGTGCTCATAACCTCGCAGCCATTCTTTCCTCACACTTTGGCTGTGCACTGCTGCCCCAGTCAGTTTTGCTGGCTTTTGGTTATCATGAGCTACTGCTCTGCTTTCCTCGCCCTCACGCGAGTTAGAACCTACTGAGCACCTGCTAACACCTGCGCTTGCATACACACTGCAGCATCGAGGATGACGATGTTGCCTACCCCCCAGCTCTCTGCTCCATGAAGTGCAGCAAGGTGAGGGCACTCCACCGTCATCCAAAAAAGACTGCAGGGTGGGTGTTATAGTCTCTGAGCACCGCCACCCTTTTGGTCATCTCGCTGGCTTGTGTTGAGCACGGGCGACCTGCTCCGCTTTCCTCACCCTCACGCGAGTTACAGCCTGATCAATACCTGATAACATCTACGCGTACACACGCGGTGCAGCATCGTAGCTGACATCGCCGCTTACCTCTCAGCCTTCTACTCTCTGTAAGTGCTGCAGGGTGAAAGTTCCACTCACGGCTCAACACCATCCACAAAAGCTACAGGGCGGGTGCTCTAATCTCTGGGGAACGCCACCCTCCTGGGAACCTCCTTGCCTAGGTCCTCTGCGCATGGCTACAACGGGAGGACGGCAACAGGTTTTGGCTACGCTGCGACGTCACTGTGTGACTGTGCTGCAAGTGGTGGCTTGGCTGCGATGGCACTGTGTGGCTTTGCTGCAAGTCTCTTTCCTGATAAAGGTGTCACAACGAAGCGATACGGTGGCTTCCAGTGGGACGATGCAGCTCTGATAACTGTGCTGTCTGCAGCACCCGATGATCACTACTACACCACGGATTTTGCAACTGTCGCTCCTTCACATAGTAGGGACAGGCTTCTCAACTGCCCCCAGATCCTCGACTATGCAACAGCGCCGTGTGACGCTGCTACTGCATGGATACCATTCCCCCATCCTTGTCGGTGGCCAACCCTTTCCTCGCAACTGCTATGGCCATGGAAATAGAGGGAGCCCCGGGCTCTCCCAACAGCCTGGCCGCCCGAGCCTTTTCCTGTGAGTAGCTCCGCTCCGATTATACCCTCCATGGGCCCCTCGACCGACGGCAGCCTTTTAAGACCTCTTTACCCTCTAACTACAACCCCTTCGGAAACCCTTGCTATAGCAAACTCTCGGGCTTCCTTGTACCCTCCCAACCCTACCCTCTCCCTCCCCGGATTCACCTCGGCTGCGACCCTCTTCAACCCACCCTTGGGGTTGCTATACTCTTCGGGACTACCCACCTCCTCCTTCCCAACCTCTTCTAAGAAAACTCTTTTCGGCCCGGAGGAGCTTCGCGGGCTCACGACCAACTTACCCTTGGAGGACCTCGACCAACTCTCCCTCCCCTCTTTCAAAGCTTTTGGCACCGCAAGTGCGGCTTTTGTATCACGTAAGGGCGCCTTTCCCAAGTCTAGCCAAGGTGGCATCCTTTCTGGCTCCCCCCTCACTTTTCCAACCACTTTTTTTGGCTCTCTCTCTGTGAGCTCCTCTTCCTTGGCCTTTACCCCACCCCTTGCCACTAATCCGCTTGTTGAAAACTTACCCATTCTTCCCGCCTTTAACAAGCCTTGTGAATTTGATAAAATTGTATCACTCTCCTTAGTAGAGTTTAAAACCCTCAACCATAAGCTACACCAAGCCACCTCTCATCTCACCCATTTGCAAAACCTTCTCGCCAATCAAAGATCTCCACTTAGTCTTTGTATGAAGCCTCCCTGCCTCTCCTTAGATGACGCTCAAGCACAAGCACTCTTGAGTGCTAAGTTCGAATCCCTTAATATCCAATTTCAATTGGATTGCACCCAAGTCTACATCCATGCCCAAGGAATTCTTATCAACAACCTTCAAAAAAGCTTTGACGCATACCGCGATCTTGTAGAAGAAAGGATCTTAGACCTAACTACGAAGCTTGCTTCCGTCTCCTTTCCAAGAGTCCAACCTTCGGCATGGGCCAATCAACTCCTCTCTTGGAAGCTTTCCTCACTTCATGAATTTGATGCTCTACTTCAAAACGCTATCCTCCAAACCCATTTGGCCTCCTCCTTGAACTCGGCAGCACATAATTCTAGGAAGGGAGCACAAGCTACCATTTTGGAAGAAGCGGAGTCTCTACCCAAGGAGGAAACGGTGGGAGAGTTAGTGCATCATGAGGTCACCGTGCAAATGAAGAACCTTCTCTCACCTCCCTTAAAGAGGCCGCCACACCTTAAAGCCTCGCATCGTGTGATCCATAATAAAAAACGTCTCCCTTTGGCTAGAGCCTCTCATGAGGGGGTCATGCATCAACCTTTCAAAAAACTCAAATTCTTTTCCCCGGGGATCCTCTCTTCCTCCTCCACCCCTTGTAAACTTCCCCATACCTCTTTCCCCAAGAACCACCTCTTTCCTCCACCCTCTCCCAACCTCACCTTTGTTCCTCCCCTTTTGAAAACACCCAATTACCCTCTTAACACTTATAATACTTCCACCCCTTTCCCCCACCTGAAACATCCCCATCCTAAGCATAGCCTCCCCAAAAATCATAGAGTTTCAAAAAACTTGCAATGGAGGAGGATGAAATAGGTTTAGAGCACCCTTTCTCTTGGGTCCACTTGCTCTTCTCCCGTACCCCTCTCTTCCCTAACCTTCAGAACATACCTCCATGTAACTCCTTGTTTCTTCCTCTCTCTTACCTTGATTTTAGAAAAAGGTCTAGATATTGGCTTCCCCTCACCAACCCTCTTCTCTATGAAATCTTGGCCTTAGGTAAGCAAACAATCTTCTCTCTTGAAAATAAAATAACCAACTTCTCCTTTCACAACCTGGCTAAGCGCTCCCTCTCCTCCACAGAGCTCAAAATTTTGGGTCTTGGACTCAATTACATTCCCCCGTCCCCTCCTCCAACTTCTTCTTCTATCCTCGAATCTTATTCCAATCTCGAGAGAAGCCTACAATGCAAACTCTTTTTTAAAAAATATTCACTCCCTCTCTCTTCTTCCTCTTCCAATAAGAATGTACTCCTTTCCCCTCCTTTCTTTTCTATCCCCAATCCCTCTTGGAACCCGCCTTCTCACTCCACCACCCTTCGGCTTTCTTTTGATGATGCTTTCTCCCTTTTAAAACCTCTCCTTAGCCATTCTCCACCTTTTTTCGCTAAATCCCTCTTGCTAAGAGCCGTTTCCTCTCTAAAAAATGATCGTAAAATTATAATCAAGCCAGCCAATAAGAACCTTGGCCCCGTCATCCTCTCCCAATCATGGTACAATAAAGAAGCCCTATGCCACCTCTTGGACCCTCTCACTTACTCTACTATCTCTTCACCTCCATTACCGTTTGTCCAATCCACGTTTCTTTCCATTGTTTCCCACTTTTATCTCCTTCCTTCCAAAGAAAGATCTTACATCCTCTCCTCCTCTCAATCTTCTCCCAAACCCTGTCCCTTCTTCCTTTTGCTTAAAAGCCATAAATCTACCCTTGTAGGCCGCCCCACTTGTACAAGGGGTATACTTTGGAGAATGCATCGTGCAAATCTTCCCCATACTCCTTGCTAAAAAACAACACCTCTAGGACTCTGATTCTCTCATCTTGGACTTGGCTGCCACTTTCTCTCCCCATGTTACTCTCTTTACCTTTGACGTGGAGTCGCTCTACCCTAGCATTCCTATCTAGGGTGGACTTTACGCGCTTAAAAACTCTATCCAAGGTCTCTTTCCCTATCCAAAAGTTAGCTTTATCCTTTCCCTAGCCTCTCTCATTCTCAACCACCATTACATCTCTTTTCAAGGTAAGTTTTGGCATCAGGTGAAAGGCACCACGATGGGGTCTAACTTTGCGGTGGTCTATGCTTGTCTTTTTCTATGTTCCTTGGAGGAAGGAGGGAACCTTGTCTCTTCCCCTTCTCTCCTCTACTTCAAGAGATTCATAGACGACGCTTTTGGAGTTTGGGATGGGCCCCCCTCTAGCCTTAAAAAGCTCCTCCTTGAGTACGGGCATCCTCTCCAAGAACACATTAAGATCACTCCCTTCATCTCCTCACATGAAGCTTTTATTTTGGACATTTACTTCTTCAAAGGGCCTTCTTTCTACTCTAAGGGGATTCTTGACACACACTGCTACCAAAAACCACTTAACTCCTACAACTACATCCTGTGGCAATCATGGCACCCTACGCACCAAAAAATTGCATTTATTTTATCAGAGCTCAAGAGGTATATCATTAGAGAAACACACTCGAGGGTTTTATCTCTATTCGAAACCTCTTCTTCTCCCGGCTTAGAGCTAAGGGCTACCCTACACCATTCCTAAAGGCTTGCTTTCTCTATGTTACCTATGCTTCCAGGCCCGCTCTCCTTTTGAAGGGTAACCTCAAGAATGTAGCACCTTCCATTGTCAAAATCCCCTTTACACCCTTTACCCGCCAACTTAATTTGGCCCGGTCCATTGACCAACCTCTCTCTAAGCATCTAGAAATCAACTCCGAACTTCCCCCCTTTACCAAACCAGTCATTTGTTGGCTCAATGCACCCAACCTTGGCAACCTTCTATCTAGTAAGAGTCCTTCTTCCCCTTCTCCCTTTCCACCTCCTTCTTCTCCCTAACTTTACTTTGGTCACTTACCCCTTTTCTAAGGGAACAACCTTTTTTCGTTTCCCAACCCCCCCCCCCCCCCCCCCCCTCCCTTTCCTCCATTTAATTATGTCATAATCTTCACCTCTTGGTACCCTCTTGTAATTTGCACTCTTTAAATCATCCCTTTTTCCCTCTTTAAATCCTCCCTTCCCTCTTTTTCCTACCCCTTGATAGGGATTATTCTTCCTTTATTGAAGAAGCCTCCTCCCCTTTAAACTTTGTACCTGCCTCCTTGGAATCCCCTCCACCCTTTGGATGGTTACCTATTTAAACCCACCTACACCACTGAAGAGCTAATTGCAAAACGCGTTTGGTGGTAACCCCATTTGCAATATTACCCCTTTCCCCCGTCCCTTCCACACTTTCGCTCTCCCTCTCTCTCACCTCTCACCTCTCTCGTTTTTCTTGGCAAAAGTTTTTATTCGCTCGCTTAGTGTATAGCTAGCTGCATAGGCTTTCTTAAGATGTTAACCCCTCCTCTGCAGCCCTCGGCCACTTGAAAAATCTCTCTCCTCCTTCTCCGTAGCTCTCCTCTTTGGCCACTAGTGATAGCGCTAGTGTTCACCCCCCCATGCAGCTGGTGACACCCCTATTTGTATGAGCTGTAGCTCTTGGAGCTCTCATGTAGCTTCTAGAAAGCCCCTAGCACCTCATGCCATCCACTATCCCCTTACAACTTAGAGCACTGCAGTGGCGCCGCCACCCTCCATGCAGAGCAGGTTTGATGGCATTTTTCTTTTTTTTAAAAATCTTAAAAACGCTCTTGCTTAAGCAACATATCCCACGTTCACAATCAGTCCCAATTGCCGCTGTTAAGAGTTTTTTGGAAGGAGTGATTGCACATATGTACATAACCATGCATGGTGCATCAAATAAAGGATTGCCCATTTTCCAGACCCAGGTGGTTGCGTGGGACCCACATGTATACAAGTAGAACATCGTGTACATAGTACATCGATTTTCATTATCACCAGTACTAGTGTGTTTTTTCTATAATAATCAAGAGTTGGTAGCGTGTAAAACTTATCAAGAAAGCTATCCGTAAGCCGATGCCATGAGGTAAGCAGGTGCATCAAGTGTCATCTAGTGGCGTCAAGAGGTCGAATGGGGTCAATACTTGCACGTGGTAAGCGAGGACACAACGTGGGTGTTTTCTTGTGATAATTATGCAAAAAGGTCATCATGAGAACTGTATTTGGGGGCCACTTCACATGATTGCGGGATGTATTATTGGAAAAGGTTGAGTGCCAGGTGTGCGGATGATGAAAAAAGGTAACAAAAATGCACTACGTGGCCAGTTTTTGGCCTGTTCGAGGTCCGTTTGAGGTCAATCAAAAGGCCAAAGGTGCCCAAGGGATAAAGTGAAGTGTGGACACTGAAAAAACTGAGAAAAAAACCAGCAAAGTGTGAAGAGAAGAGGAGGAACAACCGCAAGTGAGTTTTTGCTATTTTTGGAGCCTGTTTTGGCCATAAATTGCTCATCCAAGGTCAGATTTGAGCACTTTGATACTATAGACTAGTGTTTTGGGCCGTTCCGGACACAATGGAACTGTCCATTTTTCCAAATTCCTCACTATTTTTTTTCTATTTTGATTGTGTCAGTTTCTCCTATGAGCGAAGTCTCTGCTCCAATTTGTGATTGTATCTGCCATATTTCATCCATATTGTGTGAGCTATTTGCCCCATTTGTGTTGTCCCAAGCTCAATTGAATCTAAACATTAGAAATATTCCTCTTTTGAGCTGAGTTTTTTGGGTGTGTGTGTGTGTGTGTGTGTGTGTGTGTGTGTTGAGTGGACGAATGGATAGTCTCTCCCCTTCTCACTCCATCGGTGTGTTCCCTCTCTCGGCTAGGTGGGTTGTATAAGCCGAGTGGTGCACCATACTATGTGTGTGTGTTTCATTCCAAGAGTGTGTGTCAGGTAGAGGCATTGTGTGTGTTTCCATCCCGCTTACATTCTTTTGGCGCCCCCACAGAGGATCTTCTTCGAGTACCTTCAGCTACGGTCCGGTTTTGCAAGCTCCTTCTACGAGCTTCATCTGGTGATCTGGTGAGCTTACGTTGTCCAATTTTGCATTGTAGCATATCCACGCGTTCACATTGAGTAGAGCTACACATTAGGCACTTTAGATTTCGGAAACAAAGACCTAAAAATTTCGGCCAAGCAGCAGTGAGCACAATCTTTCCAACTCCCTAAACTGGATAAGAGGCGTTGTTGGCACAAGTGACTGAATTCCCATGAGGGACTGACTCGAGAGAGGTAAACAATTCACGATGTGAGGTAATGTGCTTTGTAGCACCACTGTCGAAATACCACACATGTGAATCTGCAGCAACTGACAAGCATGCATCATGGACAGCAGGATTGTAAGTGCACTCTGTGCTAAAATCCCATTCTGCATCAACATCAGCAACACAGTCTCCTTTCACAGAAGACTCAACAATGGCTACATTTGTAGTGGAACCAGCATTTGCAGTGGAACCACCCTCTTTCTTCTTAGCCTCTTTGGCCTTCAACTTAGGACACGACTTGATCAAGTGATCATTGGCTTTACAATAATGGCAACGCATCTTCTTTTTGCCCTTATCACCAGAATTTCCAGACAAAGTGCTACCAGCAGAAGCATTAGGAACATAAGTTTTGCCACTCGCAGCAGAACCATAAGAAGTGGCTGCATTGCTGTTACCATCCTTTCTTTGAGAAGCAATAAAAGCCTGTTCAACTGCACGCTGTCCAGTCCTGTTTTTTCTGGAAAGTGACTCTTGCAACAGCAATGTGCATAATGCATCAAACTTGACAACTTTAGGATTTCCTTGGGTCATCAGTCTCCAAGTACTAGCAAAAGTCTGGTAGGAACACTGGTAAGGCATCAAGAGCAGTCTGCACAAGGAAACTGTCTGAAATGACTTTACCTGCAGAAATAATATGCTCATTGATATCCTTGACACTAGCAAGGAAAGTGTCCATATCATCTTCCTCATGCATAATCTTCGACTCCAGCTCTTTATGCAGCAAAGCAATTTTAGCCTCATTGCGGCTTGCATAAAGACCTGCTAAAATATCCCAAGCCTGTTTTACAGATTTTGCTGAACGGATGTGAGGAACAACGGTGCGGTTCACAGAAAACACAATCAATGCATGAGCCTGCGCATCCTTAACATCCCAACGAGCTTGTTTTGCCGTAGGCAAAACAACTATAACAGCTGCAATCCTTGCAGCAAGACCTGCAACATCCTCAACATCACCTATACATCCTCAGAACCAACGATGTACATCAATGCCCTGCACAATGTTCCAGACACCCTTTGACACAAGAACATGTTGCATCATATAAGCCCACATAGGGTAGTTTTTCCCATCCAACCTGTCCTCAACAGCAAACATCTTGAACACATCTGTGTTGTTGTTGTCAGCCATGGTAAATGCTGCACATGATGTGAAAACTGCCCGAAAATAGGAGAAACGGAGCGGGAACAACCTTTGCTATATAGCACAAACCGTAGAAGACTATAAGTCACCTGCTATGCAGAAAACAGCACAGACAGAAATTCTGCACAAAATGACGAAATAGCCTGTGCAGTACTGCCTAAAGTGGAAACGGAGGCCGAAATGAGCCCAAATCAAAATTTTGAATAGACCGAGCTCTTTGAGCTCGCCCAAAATATTTTTCGACCTGCGAACGCTTGCCAAAGATCACTGAAATTGGAGAAAGTGAGCAGGCGTGTGCTGGAGCAGCTGGCGACTAAGCCCGGGAGGACGTGACCTGCTCTGATACCAATTGTTGGAATTAGGGTTGCAGAGAAACACACACAGCTTGGAGAAGACGAAGGAAGCTCAAGGCACACAATAGAGAGTGTGTAACTTAGTGTGTAATGGAAAGATAGATAGCCCTAGAGTGATGGGCGTATATACAATGCACGGGGGAAAAAACCTCCTAAAGAGGGAAAAAATGCCCCGGCGGTCCTAGTGTGTTCACACACATCACTACCACATGTATATGGTAACACAAGCACTATTATATCTAGTAAAAAAACCTTGCAACATTGAAAGGATTGTTCGCTGGTTTATACTATTGCTTGAGTTTGATTTCACAGTAGCCGTAAAAAAGGGGACTACACACACACACACACACACACACACACACACACACACACACACACACACACACACACACACACACACACACACACACACACACACACACACACACACACACACACACGCACGAGAAGATAATCTTTTGAGACTGTTTCATGGGGAATCACCTGAAAGTATTGATGATAATCTTCTAGACTTGTACCAGTTTAACACTGAAATGGTTCCAAGGTGGAGTGAAGAGGTCATCCCTCTACTCACAATCGGATGATTACAGGTGGAAAGACAACCATCAATAATACATGAACAAGAAATCTCCAGCTTTTAGCAGGACAACTGTACAAGCACAATAAGGATGGGATTTTGAGACTATGTGTACAACCAGAAGAATAAGAAAATTACCTCAAATAGGCTCATATACAACATACGGGGTTTCACAATGGGGAAACGCAAACATACCAAAGGCTAAAGAGAGTAGGAGTCTACTGGCAAAACATGGAACACAACGTCCACACTTATGTAGAATCTTGCAATATCTGCACAAAACAACCTGCAGTGGAACATGTCACCCTATTTCGAGTAGCAAATCACCCAAATGGAGTACGCACATAACTGAGTACTTAAGAAACACAACCTTTCTAGAGGGATGGAACAAGGCAAGAATGAGAATTGTAGAAGAAGAAGCAAAACATTATCTGCTAATTGCAAACCAGCTGTATAGGTGGGGAAAAGACAAACAACTACAATTGTGTGCTATGGAAAGTGAGTATTATGTTATCCTAGAACAAGCACACTCGGGCCAGCCAGGGGGACATTTCTCTGCTGATAAAATGGCAAAAAGCTAGTACTTCACTCAAGCATATGGTGGAAAACCTTGTTTGGGGATGCAGAGGCCTATGCGAAATGATGTGATGAATGTCAATGCACAAAACCACCCCTACAAAGAGATGAAATGCCATCAAGACCAATGATGGAAGTACGCGCTTTTGCCAAATGGGGCATCGACTTTGTTGGCCTCATAATACCTCCTGCATATAGGTCACACACACAATACATCATAGTAGTAATAGATTACATGACCAAATGGGCAGAAGCGAAGGCAACACAAAAAAATGATGCACTGACTATGGCTCAGTTCCTTTTCGAACATATCTTTACAAAATTAAGTCTACCCATTAAAATAGTGAGCAATAGGGGAGCACACTTCCTGAACAATGTCATCGAAAGCTTACTTGACGAATTCATGGTGATCCATCAGAAATCAGCATCTTATCACCCACAAGCTAACAGACAAGCAGAGAGCACCAACAAAATTCTATGCACAATGCTCACCAAAATAGTCAGTGGCTCAAGAAATGGTTGGGATCAAAAGCTACACACTACATTATGGGCTTACAGAGTAGATTTGAAACTTCCATCGGGTGACTCCTTTTAACCTTGTGTTTGGGATTAATGCAATTCTACCCATGGAATTCTTAATTAAAACACTACGAGTTGCAATACAATTAGGACGGATGGGACACGAGCTGTTGGAGAGACTAGACACCTTCGAGCAATTGGATGAAACCAGAGTAAGAGCGGTAGCTGGGATATATGCTCAGAAAAGACAAATGAAAGCTTTCCATGATCAACATGTGATTATCAAGGAGTTCCAAAAAGGGATCATATTTTAGTGTAATTCACAAAGAGATTCACTTTTAGGAAATTCACAAAGAAATTCACTTTCAGGAAATTCACAAAGAAACCTCTAACGCCAAATACTATGGAGTTCAAAGTGGCCAACAAAGGCACAATGAACAATCTGAGACATGTGTATTTACCAATAATGATTGATGGCACAATTTATCCTCATTAGTTTCAAGTAGTCAAGGATAAGGATCTTAACAAAGCAGTTATTTTGGGAGTTCCATGGATGCGCACTTATCAAGTCACACCAAGCTGGCATAATAAGACTTTGCATCTCACACATGATGACCAATCTTTCACCACACCCTTTGTACAAACACACTACGTTTGGGAACCTCTTCAATCGACACCTAATCCAATCCAGAGATGTTCTCCAATAGTGGTCCAAAAAATCTGGGTTAAAAAGTCCATTTTACAAACCAATCTGAAGAAATTATGGATACCCAAGCGACACGGCAATGCTAGTCCACCCACGGTGCATCAACAGAAACCCGACCTTGCCAAACCGCCCAAGGCTTTTGTCAAGCAACCTAAGCCAATCCAATCTCAACATTGACAAGAAAAAGAGGTCAAGTGGGTATGGAAACCAAAACAAACTAGCTCACCAGATGCCTCGACAATGAAGACCACATCCAAGCAATTTTAGTGGCGAACAAAACAGAGCCCTCAATCACAAAACAAGGTAAAGTCACAACTTCTAGAGGCCACTATCCAACATAGAGACGTTTTCTACAATTACTTCTGTTTGGACCATGCAGCTTCACCATAACCTCACCATCAAAAACCACTGAACTTATTGTTCAGAACCCATCTCTTGCACCACATTTTGTTACCACATGCATATTCTCGATTCGCATCATGAAGCCATAATATGTGGCTATGCATAGACACATACTTCGCTCCCATGCACTCTGACACATGTTCGTCTAGGGTGACTTACTCTAGGAAGGGGGGGAAATGTAGCAATGTAGCAAGATCATCATTTTGTATATATTAGCATCATTCTTTTCCTTTTAACAAATTTTCAGAACTTTTTAACTCTTAGCAAGATAGTCATGAGCCATATTGACACCATCTAAATGCCAGGTTAAGAATATGTATGCATGAGAGATTACACTAATTTTGGCAAAATTTTGGCCAACTAATAATAGTTATAACTAATTTTCCTTTACTAACGAGATAAAAACAACAAATAATCAACAAAAATTAATAAGTTGAGCCATGAAAGTCGGAATTGACTTTTGAAAGCAAACACCAAAACTTCAAAGCAAGGGCTTCGAGCATGGCAAATATGGAAAGATTCGGCACACGACGTATTTTGAGCCAATTTCTAAAGGATCAAAACTAAAGATTGAAGGCCATTTGTTGGCTGAATATCAGAATAAAGAATGTTTGAACTTGAAGTGATATGAACAGCAAGATATTATCAATGGAGGTAAGTATGAATGGGGCATTCCGGGTAGATTGGGAACATATAGCCAAATGGGGCAACATAAGCTCATTGGCATTCACAGAGAAAGCACCGGGCTTATGACTGTGAGAGTTTGTGAGAGAACTCAACAAAAACTATATGAAGGAGTTAAACCATAGATGCCATGAAGACTAGGGTTTGGAAAGAAGTTCAATCAAAGAAGACTCACTCTTTCTCTCTTGCACTCACACACACAAAGAAAGAACGCAAAAGAGAATGTCAAAACAATACGAAGATGAAAACATCAAGGCTATGGTCATATCGTATCATGGGTAATATGAAAGGGTTAATGGATGAGTTAATGGCATTCAATCTTGGCTGACCAAATAGGCTACGAATTGTTCTTTGGAATTGTAGTTTTGTGCTTACCATAATATATATATTTTGTCTAGTGATTGGGATTAATTGTCTATACAAATCCTCTTGGTTCATAGCAAGATAACTACGCTTACGTCAAAAGAAAAGTTATAGTCTATGAGAGGTAGTATGATGGGATCCGGTGATAGAAGTATTTCATTGAGCCTTTCAGGGCCGAAGAGAAACACTATACGTTGTTGAAAGTGTATTTTACGGCTAATCCATACGTTAATTCTAATAGATCGTACAGAGTGAAAGCGATAGAAATGATCATCATGTGGGTTATTCATCTAGGATAGTATGTGAGAAATGTAGATATGAGAAAAATGTAGATATGAGAGAAGTGAAGAGATGAGAAGTTTCCCTCCCAAGCCCTATTCTTGCCCGTAGGCAATAAGGATACTGCGGGGAGAGATGTACCTGTAGCAAGGAGAACCTAAAATTTGTAGAGAGGATGAATTACTAAGAGTGAAAGAGATAGATTTGGTTAAAGAGATGAGATTAGATATATATATATATATATGTTGGATTAGAGATGAAAATGAAAACGACAAGAAATCAAGAAAACATCAATGTAGAACACATCTTACTTGAAACCCTTCGGCACCATTATTGATGGGAGAGAGAAGAAGAGTGGAGAATTCCACTTTGATTGATACACCAAGTGTAAGACCTTCTTTGATTAGAGTTGATCTTCCAAGGTTAGCTTGTTGCAAGAATGGCTAGTCTCCCTCTAGGAGAAAGTGTAGGCTTGGGCTTATGTTAATGGCTAAGTACAATTAGGCATTACTACTCACTCCCTCGAGAATTCCTCTCATCAATGGCTTGAATGCTTGAGTTCCTTCCAAGGAAGCAGAGGTCCCCTTTTATAGGTGAAGGGAACCCACAAGGGTTTACACAAGAAGAGAGGAGCCAGTGTGAACAGGAATTGGAAAAGTTGGAAATGAGCTGTCCATGCATGATGTGGGCAGGCTGGGGTCCAATATTTTGATCATATCTCCTCAACCGTAGCTCCAAATAAAAAAGTAAAAATATGGGCAGAAACTTCAGCTCATTAGCTACGATTTTCATTTTAAAATCATTTTCCAATTCGGATTGGAACCTTGTGTAAAAAATTCATCAAAATAGGGTCCATTTTTGGCAGCAAAAGTCTTCATGTGGTCCCCTTAGCATAGACTTTCATTTGATTCCAAAGGACACCTCATGCCATATGAAAGCATGGCATTGCTCCTTGACAAAGTTTTGTAATCATGCTTGCAATAATGCATTAAAATAAGTGTATCTTTGAAATCATGCCACCTAGTGTCCCACTAGGATTTGATTCCCTCCTAGTAGCTATTTAAAAAGAAATATAAGAAAAATATGAAAAATACATAGAATATATATAGATTGGAAATTACTCTAGATATAGGATCTAAATAGGGTGTGAAATAATAATAAGATGGTAGAAAGAAAGAATCAATGCTTTTTGCCCCAAGTTAAAGAGGTTGAGCTATTGACACTTTTCCCATAGTATTTTTTGATGGTAAAGTAAGAATACATTACCCTTGAGATAAATAATAAGATGAGATAGAAAGCTTATTTTTATACTTACATATGCATATGTACATTATAGGAAATATAATTATGTATCTAAAAAGTTACAAGATAACTCTTGTAGCATGTGTTCCCACTATGTACATGTCACAACATGACATCCACCCCCTCTAAACCTGCACATCCTCCGGTATGTGCCAAATTATTTCTTTGTAAGATCAGCCCTCTTGTACATCTTCCTTGCTTTCGTCTTCACTGGATGATTCTAGAGCTTCATTTTCACTTTGATCTTCACCTGTGTTTTTCTCTTCTTCCTCATCAACATTTTCTGGATCATTGTCTCCTCTTCTCTTAAACATTTTGATCCTTTTTCCTGCAATGGGAATCTTTACTTTTGTGCCATCTAGTTCAGACAAGCTGTAAGTAGCATTTTCATGCACATGTTTTACAACATATGGTCCAAACCATCTTTTTGAAAACTTACGCATGACTGTGTGTTGGTTATCAAGGCTACTATCATACACTAAAACCCAGTCACCTTTGTCAATTGCTTTGCTCCTGAGCCGATGTTGCTTATCAAAGTAGTCCTTGTTTTTCAATCTTGCATTTTTGAGTCGTTCTTTTGCAGCCTCAATGTCTCCAGGTCTTCTCTCTAGTTGCCTTATGCGCAATGCAAGGAGATCTTCCCTACTAAGCCCCTCTTGCCAAGGTAGTACATTCCATGTGGGAATTGTATCCTCAATCGGCATCACTGGCTTTTGACCATGCATTAGCTCCGCAGGCATGTAGCCAGTTACTGAGCTATGTGTTGTACGATCAGCCCATAAAGCGTATGGTAACAGTTTTGGCCACTCACCAACTCTTCCTTCGCAAGCCTTGGCCAAAGCTTTGATGATAGGAGGGTGCCCTCTTTCACTCTTTCCATTGCCTTCAGGGTTGTAAGCTGTAGTAAGAGAAAGCTTGATTCCTAATCTAGAAAAGAACTCCCTTGCTTCTTCGGCATCCAGTTCACCTCTGTGTGCAGTGATCTTTCCCACACAACCATAACGGCAAATCACCTCATCAAGAAGGAATTTGCACACAGCTTCTGTGGTTTTAACTCTTAATGCTCTTCCTTCAACCTGATTAGTTAGGTCCTCTCGTGCAAGAACCAAGTACCTCATCTGCCAGAGTCCTAAAGGCATCATGACTAGATCCACAACCCATTTATAGTGCATGGCTAGTGGATATGTAGGGTGCAATCCATCACGATGTCGAACATTTGAATACATTTGACAAGTTACACATGACTCTACAAACTGAGATACATCTTTATACATACCCTTCCACCAGTATTTTTCTTTCAACTTGGAGAAGGTTGCCCACACACCCCTGTGTCCAGCCCATAGACTCTCATGAAACTCTTGCATGAGCTTTACTTGAGTCTCTTTTTTACATATAACCCGTTGTGGTGTAGCACCCTTTTGCTTAGGATGCTTCCACAAGTAACCATCCCTTAAAAAGTACCCATATGCTTTCCTGCGCATCCTCTTGAATTCTTGTTCAGACCAATCATCCTGTTTTGTTAGAGTACTCAAGTACCTTCCAATAGAAAGCCAATCACCTTCATAAAGATCTTTCAAGAACAATTCAAGTGAATTAGTCATGCAGACATTGTTACCTTTGACATGAGAGATAGAATAGAATTTTGTGCCTACATCATCTCCCTCATCAATCATTTGTGACTCATCTTCATACCTTGCCCTTGATAGCATATCTGCCACTGTATTGTCTTTACCTGCAATGTGCTTAAACTCGGGATTTAAGGACTTAATGTAGGCAATCCACCGCAACATAGCAATGTCTGGTGTTGAGCAGCTTGTAATCATCCCAAGAAGTGGTAGACAATCTGTTTCTACAACCACACATGCACCAATTAGGTACTCTTTTCCACTTTTCAAGGCTGTAACCATACCCCATAACTCTCTCTTTATCTGTGGATAGTTTCTTTGGCGAGCACTTAGTACCTTTGCTCCAAATCTTACCACATACCTGTGTCCTTCTTTGTCATCTTTCCCTATTGCCCATCCAATCCCTGTAGGACTGGTATCTACTGTCACAATCACTGGCCTTTGACACTCATAGTCTACCTTTCTCAAAGTCGTTGCTGACTGGAGTAACTCCTTTAGATTTTTCATGGATTTTACATGTGCTTCTGTCCATTTAAACTTTTGATTCTTTCTAAGCAGCTGATAAAGAGGATCAGCTACATGTGCATAATGTGGAATCCAAATAACATAGAAGACACATGCTCCCAGAAAAACCTCAGTGATGCTAGTGCATGTTTCTTTCATTCTTTGGATGGCATCTACCTTTGATGGACAAGGTTTCCTACCATATGGCCGGCACATGTGCCCCACAATGAGCACTTCTTTGACACCAAACATAGACTTTTTCCCTGACAATGTAAGATTCACTTCTTCCAACCTAAACAAAATTTTATCACAATCATTTATGTGATTTACCACAAACCTGCGACATCCCTTGAGATCCAAAGCTTCATCTTTGTCACTTTCTTCACATCCTTTGATAGGCAAATCATCAATGAAAGGCATTGTGATTTGACGAATAAAGTCACGTAAGACCTTATTCATCCCATTCATCATATGTGTAACCGAGTTGGTTGCTCCCTGTGGCAAGGTACACATCCTTACCAAAACCAAAGGTGTCTTCATGGTTGTCAAGTCTCTGCTTTCGATTGCAAGCTGAAATTGATCATACCTTGAGTAGAGATCTCCCATTGAGTAGATTGTCCTCCTTGCAAATGCCTTTGCAAACTCATCCACAATTGGACCTGTACCTACATTTCTAATTGTCACCTTGTTCACTGGTTGCATATCTTGGATGAAGCGTAGAGAACCATTCTTCTTTGGAACTGTGAACCACCTGTTTGAGTATGGAGCACAAGAAGGCTCCAAGATTCCCATTTTGATTTTCTCATTCAGTAGCTCTACTAACTTTGGCAAATGAGCCTTTGGAACCGGAATAGGCCGCAGATTCCAAGGCACATGAGGTATTGTGAAAATTACCATAGGAGCTACAATACAAGGATCAACACATCCTATCTCATGTGGCTCAAATGCAAAAGCCTTACCATGCTTTGAAAGCATTTCTTTGAAGCACTTTGTCTCCTCCTGTGTTAGAAACTCCTCGCAACCAATCTGCAACTCTTGAAAAGACTCCTTTGTGAAGGTATGCCCGATCTTTTTAGGATTCCGCAAACTTGGTTGTAAAGAAGCCTATTCAATATTTTCCCTGTTGTTGGGTGGTAAGGGTGAAGCTACTGGTTTCACCTTCTTTGCTACACTCTTGTATTTAGTTTCAACATGGACTTCTGGGCCTACTGTTTGGCTTTCTTTAAAGGCTTCTATTACTTGATACATTTCCATAGAGCAAACTTCCACAACTTAATTTTCAAGATGCAAACTAGACCTCATTATAGCATCAAGCTCACCCATAGTATCTACAAAAGAAACTTGTTCACACAAACCCAAAACATTTTCAGTAGGCTCTAGCAACCCACTCTTTTTCATGCCTATTTGTACATTATGCACATATTGCTTCTCACATCTCTTCAAATCTTCAAGTTTTGTAAAACATACTGATCCATTCTTTGTTACCAAGGAGCTCGTTGAAAATGCTTCACCTATTTTTGGATCAGGCGAGACCCTTTTTCTTTCTGTACCACTGCAATCCGGCTTTACAATGGTACTTGGCCAAAACCCATCATTTCTCTATGATCATGAAACTCTTTGTTCACCTTTGGTAGAGGATGTTCTCTGAGGTTGTCACGATTTCTTTCATGGTTTACACAAACTGTGAGAAATTGGACAACACGTTTACCATCTTTGCTACGTATCCTAGCATATGCTGAACTATCGTCCATTACCTTTGTTTCCATTCGAACTCCCACAATGTAGGGCTGTCCAAGGATGAGATGATATGAAGATGTATCCTGTACAAAGAAGTTTTGGTCAATCTTTACATCACCTATAGTTACCTTCACACCTGGACATGCTGCATACAATTCACCGGATGAATTGTTTGCCACTTTTACCATCCAGCCATGATCTGTGTCCATCGGCCATTTGCACTTGTTGTAGAGACTCTTTGACATTATGTTTATTTCTGAACCATGGTCAATCAAGGCAACAAATGGCTCTTCAAGATCACCTACCTTGACCAAAGTTTTTGTAGTAGCCCTTGCCCAATGACTTCGTGAATAGTAACTCCTAGGAATATCTTCAACTTCTTCATCATCATTTGAGAAATACACTTACTTCACTCTCCCACTAGATTGGTAGCATCCTACCACAGCTCCATCATTCTCCTTATTTTGCAGTTGCATCCCTTGTGTCTTTGAGGTTTCCCCTTCAACTTGTGGACGAGAAACTTCAACAAGGGTTTGCCTCTTTCTCTTGATGATGTCAATGATCTCCTCATGGAATTCACGCTTTGCAATGCCAAGAACTTCTCCCAGAGTAAATTCAATCTTGCTATTCAAGATCCTTTCCTCCAAGACTTTCTTTAAATCTGTAGCAACCTCAATATCAGATTGTAGTTTATAAGTTGGGCCTTTTGTCTTACCTTTCGTTGGCTCTTTCTTCTTTCCTGTTGTAGACTCCTCCATGAGTACTTCAGGTGGAGATGCTCCTTGTGTTGAGGGTGTTTGAGAAGGCATTGAGTCGCTTCTTCCCCCACTTCTAGAAGCTCTTTTTGATGGTCCTTCATCAACATTCTCACGTCTGCGCTTCTCTTCTACAATTGCCTCATTTTGTTGGCATTTTGTAATGTAGGCATGCACTGACAATGAGTCCACTGGATCATTCCATCCTGTTTCTAGACGTATGCAATCACCTGCTTCATGTAGAATCTCTTTTGTAAGATTTCCCTTTTTAGCTAATTGCATGACATTTGGCCAAATTTGACCATGATGGTCACTCACTTCTTCATCACAAAAATGTTCAATTTTTACTCCATAAGTAGCTGCCTCAACTGAAGAGGTGGCATGCTTGGTTGCCATATCTTCAACTAAGGTTTGCATTCCCCCCTTCCCAAAGTTAGTTCTCAAGGGTAGACCTGTCTCTCTTAAGTGGATTTTACCATCCTTAAAAAAGACAACATCTTTTGACAAAGCATCACTAAAATCATCACAATCCCTTCTTACATGGTTTGTACTATCACACCAAATACATCTATTAACAAACCCTTCTTTGGGCTGTTGTCTTTGCCTAGGAAGTGGCCCTGATGGTTGGCCTTTTTCTTCAAGCTTTGCAAACTTCACCTTCAAGTCACGCATTCCCTTCACAAGCTCATCTAGCATGGACTCATCAAACTTAGGAGCGATAAAAGTAGGCTTTACCATTTTGTCAGAAGTTGAGGTGGAAGGACTTGTAGTGTTTACTACCATCTTGTCCCTTCTTCTTTGTCGTTTGGCAAGCAGTGAGACAACACCTTCAACCTCATTCCAGTCGGTCTTTAGTCCTTGCTCAGCATCTTTATCTTCAAGAAGAAGCTCCAAATTTTCTTGAAACTCTTTACCTGCAGCTTGTAAGAAAAGATCTGTCTTCTCTGCATCTAGTGTGGCCCTTTCTGTCCTAGTGAGTTGTGCATAGCGCCGCTCAAACCACCCCACAAACCAGAGCAGCAAATGAAACTTTTTAGGACTCTATTCCAAAACCAGTTGAAACAGAAGGAAGTCCAAAAGAAAGTGAAAGACAATCATCAAAGAGATGTAACTTAAAGGTGTAATTAGGGTCAAAGAAAAGCAAAAGAGTACCTGCAAAATTGAGCAAATTTTTGGGACCAATTTCCCCTTTCAGATAGATTTAGATACTGATAAAAATTAGTGGGAAGCTAGGCAAAGTTGTGCTTTTCAGACACCAATCATCTAGAATCAAGGCAACAATAGATGTCAATCAAAGGAAGTGCCCAAAAGTGGTCTCAAAAAACCAATATGGTCAAGACGGAAAAAACATGGCCATAACTGGGAAATTGAGTAAACACACGAAAAAAATGTCCAAATTTGAAACTATTTCACCAGTGTGCTAAGAAAACCTATAGGAACATGTGTGCAAGAGGTTGTGCCAAAATCCTTCTCAACATGGATCGCGATCCATGTACCCTTTTGCCCAACAAGAGAAAAATTCTTACCATTTGACCCAGTATATTCACCAAAGCCTAGCCATAAAGTTTCAAGTTACTTGCACTCCAAAATCCACATCAAAATGCCAAAATTCTCTAAGTCTAAGGAGGATTTCCAAAAAATTGACCTAAGTACCAAACAAATGATCCAAATTCCATTTTTTTTTGGACCAAGGCACCATCTTGATGAGCCCTACCAGCTGGTATCATCGAATCTTCAATATGCTACCAAACATGGATTGCGATCCATGTTACTCAAACCCCAAAACCAGAGAAATTTGCATAGTTGCTTGTTCTCCTACTGTCATTTGAGTTGAAGGCCCCTTACTGGTGGTAGCCTGATCTTCAAGAATAGCTTGTACCCTCTGATCCAGAATTCTTTTGGAAATTTTCATTTGCAATAAAAATTATTTCAATTGATCTCTGACGTCCTTCATACATTTATAGGTTGGCCTATTCCCCAGCAGGAGCTCTAATTCGATGGCTAGGGAATGACAGTCTGCAGTAGACTGCCACTGCCAGTGTAGATTAGCTAGTTTTTTATCAGAGTTTAGTACCCATTCAGGTACTCTTTCTAGCACTTGAATTCTGCTAGGATGCTTAGGAAGTTGGCACACCTCTTGGTCATGGAAAGCAGCTGATTTCCAATGTTGGACCATTTCTCTGGCACTGACATATAGTCACTGAAATCGTTAAAGATCAGACAGAAGAACATCATCCTCTAGATACATCCTAGTTATAAGATCTTGCTGATGTCTTAGTATCTTGTTCAGTGTAATGAATGTTGCTCATCACCTTTTAGAACCTTAGTCACAACTTTACCTTTTCCTTTCTCATCCGAACTGTGCTGTGACTGGTGTAATGGTAAATTCCTAGTGTTGCTGGTTTGTTGATCTCCAGCCTGCTGATCACCCAACTGCTGACCCCTATACTGGTTTGTATTGGATGGATTTTCTCCTGTGGCCCCTGCTCCACCAGCACTAGATCCTGAAGGTGGAGATGGAGATGCATTCGGGGTCAAAAATGATTAGGTCAAAATCTCACTGCTGTTAATAATCGTGTTTTTTGCACTTCATCAAGGTTGTTCTGCTGTTCAATATAGTCCTGGATAGCTTGATTTTCCAAAGCACTGTTGTATTCAGAGATTTTATCCTGCAAATCACTCTGCATTGTTTTCATAAGTGCTCTCAAATTATTTATATTGAAAACAGCATTCCCCTCTGGATTCAGTATCTCAGCCAAATTATTATAGATATATCTTTCAGTTAAAGTGGCTTTTAGCACAGTGTGGCTAGTCAGCAATGAGTTGAAATAAACTCTCTTCATTTGCAGCATGGCTTCAAATCTATCAGCAACTCTTTCAGCCTCTACCTTTCCTTCTCTAAGCATCCGCATCTCAGACTCCATCTTGGACAAATTATCTTCTAAATGTTGAATGGTCCTAGCTGACAAGGATACTATGCCGCAATGACTGTATTCCTCTCTCCTGCTCCAAATTCTCAACTTGCTGCTCAGTCTCCCTCAGTTCAGCCTTTAACTTGGTCAATTTATCATTAGACACTGAGGCATCCAACATTTGTCCTATAGCATTTACAGTAGTGTTCCAGGACAACTGAATAATTATTCACTGTTGCTGGGTCACAAGCAACTGGCTCATAAACTATGAGAGGAACCATATATGGTAGTGTAGCATAATCAAATTTGTGCAGGAGTAGGTGTCCTTTGAGAGGATGAGTCTGCAACTGTTGTAACCGGTCCTTATTGGTTAAATGCAAAGCTGCTTCACTGTAAGGGATGGAAACCTTACCAAGTGGACTCAAAGGTATCGGTCCTTTTCCCTTATCAGTATGACCCACTGGCTGCTCAGCATTGGTCCTGTCTGACTTGTCTTTTCCTGCACTGGTGGACGCTAAAATTTGCCATGCTGGCTAGCTGATTCCACCAATGGTCTGGACGAGAGGTTGTTTGGACTGGTTAGCTAAATTCTAGTCTACTGGAGTCTTTTCAACAGACACTGTTTTGACATGACTTTCCAGTAAGGAAAGCATTGCTTTTTGCCAATGTAGTTTTTGATCTTTTAAAACTGCCAGCTTCCTCTTGTGTGGCTTTCCTCTTTTGTCCAGTGAGAGCTAACTGGTTATCTGGGGCTTCTTCATCTGATGATAAATCCACATTGTTAGTTATCGAAAACGGCTTCTGGCTCCAAGCCATCCTTACCTGGTCATGATCATTTAGAGAAGTTGCCAAATAAAGGAACTGTCAAACATACCAAGCTTTGAAAACATTTTGGGACTTCAACTTACTAGTCTGCTGAAGCACATTATGTGATAGAATCTAACATAGATTTATTGGAACTGTGGTGTCCAATATTTTTGCCAGTAACATAGCAAACAATTTTTCTGACACATAAGTTGGATTGTTTTTGAGATTCACAGTACGAAGTGGGAAGTAGTGGGAATGTCCATACCCGCTACTAGAACCCCTAGCGCACTAGATTTGCATTTCTTCTTGGCAACATCATCTTCTTTCAGATCTGCACTGATTTGTTCTACTGTTGCTACAGATGGCTTTGGCTCATTTGGCATCTTGAATGCAAAAGCAATATTTTTAGGTGTTACCGACACTTTCCTACCATAGACCATAGCACTTCCTTCATCCACATTGAAGGAATCAAGAACCTATCTAATGATAGCTGTGTCAAACTCAATTCTTGTGGCTTGCACAACCACATGCAAATCCCACAATCGGAGTAATGCCTTGGTTTTCTTAGTAAGCACATATCAATGTATTTTACTGTTAGGGATAAGTGGAAGAGAATCTTTTTGCAACAACAATAAGTGCTTGGGTTTTCTCTATAGTTTCCTGCATCCTTTTTGACATTTTCTTCCTACCCATACACCGTGAAGACGATGAATCAGTAGAGTAAGAAGACGAGGACTTACTTGAATCTTCAAACCCATATCCTGGTGTGGCTGGTAAAGATAGATAGCAATCAAAAGTTTTGTTAGACGAAGAAGTTTGTGGTTGTAGTGATGAAACTTCAAAGCTTGGCAATGGCGAATGGATAACAAAACTTTTACAAGGAAAAATACCTACTCGCCTTCCTATTATACACGTTTGTGCCGTAAAAGCTACACTACTTACCGTTCCTAGAGTCTTGTGCACCACAAATGACATGGCACACATGTGTTGGCTAATTCTCTCTATCTTCTCCGAAATGATTACTACTAATAGTCCAACTGACCCTTTTTCCCATAAAAGATGATATTGGTTTTGACACTTTATTGATTCTGGTACTGCCATGGTTTTGTCGTACTGAGACTTTTCTGACCTTTTGACTGGCTCTAGAACTGGTTGTACATGAAAAAGTCTTAAAATAGATGATTTTGGAATTTCCTGGTCTTCAATTCCCAGACTACCAGTACCCTTATCCCCAAAAGTCTCTCTGTCTTCTGAATAATAGAGCTTGATTTTGGCCCCATTATATACCCCTCGCAATAGTAATCCAGATAAAGCTTTCAATCTTATTGTGCCATTGGAGAACATCCAATCAACTTCATATGGACCTGCCCAAGCTACCTTTAAGTTCATTTTTTTAGGGCCTAGTTTTGATTGATATAACATACTAAATCTCCTTTTTGAAACTCCCTGACTTTGACTTGTCTGTCGTGCCAGTGTTTCCTTCTTTGCTGAACAATTTCCTATTCCAGCATAGCCCTTTGCCTTAACTCCTCCAGCCTCTATTTCAGATTGTGATTAAAATCTAACCCATACTCGACTGCCATCCTGAGACTGGGTCGTATGAAAAATTCCATAGGCACAACAGCTTCACTGCCATACACCATTCTAAATGGTGTCAATCCCGTGGTGACCTTATAAGCTGTCCGATATGCCCAGAGAGCAGTTTGAAGTTTCAAATCCCATTGGTGTGGCTCTTTCTACACAATCTTCGTGAGAATAGCCTTGACAGTCTTGTTAGTGTTTTCGGCTTGCCCATTGCATCTAGGATAATATGGTGTTGATTTCCAATGCTTGACTGAAAGCATATCCATGAGAATGTCCATAGTGTCATTGATAAAATGCATACCCTGGTCTAACACAATCTCCACTGGACATCCTTATCCACAAACAATATTTTCAAATAGAAACATAGCAGTGGATTTTGCCATGTTGTTAGGAAGAGCCTTAACTTCTACCCATTTGGTCACATAACAAGTGGCCATCAATATATACCTATTCTTCCTTGGAGTAATTTTCTTGAAGGTACCCATAAAATCTAGAACCCATTTCAAACAACACCCAGTGGTTGAACCGGTGTGAGAGGAGTCATATCTGTTTTCGTGGGTCTGCCAATTCTTTGTCATATATCACAAGTTCTACAAAAGCTTCTGACATCAGATATTAAAGTCTGCCACCACAAAACAGCCTGCAAATTTTTTTTGAAAGTGATATCAGTAGAATAATATCTCCCAGAATCCCCATTATGTGCATTTGAAATAACTTGCATTCATCCCTCCATAGGCACACATCTGTGAAGAACCCCCATTGACTCCCAATCTGTAAAATGATCCACCAATGATGGTGACCTTCAGACTCTTAATAATTAGAGCTTCTTCTGATTCTGAGTCTATCTATCTGGGAACCCTCCCTTAAAAAGAAACTGATATACCTCATACAATTCTGGATCAGTTGATTCTATAGCTGTTAACTGAAATAGTTCTACATCCACTGGCTCGTCTCTTAAAGACACCTCACACTAGCCATCTGTACTCCTGGATAGGAAATCAACACCACAATGGTTTTTGTCGGGCTTATGGAAAACAAGAAATTCAAATTCCATCAGGAACATCATCCAGAGTATCAGTCTGCCTTGAATAATGACTTTATTTATTAATCAGAAATAATAAGGCATGATGATCCATGTAAAAATGAAATAGCTTGCCCAACATATAATGTCTAAATATGGTAGCACTAAAAACCATCCCTAAGGCTTCTCTTTCAGTAGTTGTATACCCTTGTTCAGCCTGACTAAACTTGCGAGACTGGAAAAGTACACTAGATAATCAGTTCTTCCTTCTGGCTGGGCCAATATTGCTCGATCGCTAGTCTTGAAACATCAACATGTACATAAAAAATGACGTCCCAATTTAGTTGTGGAAGGACTGGCTTACTGATAATAGCATTCTTTAAATTCTGAAAACTCTCCTCACATTCATCAGTCCAACTGAACTTGATGGTCTTTTTTGTAAGTTCATACAAAGGTAATGTCTGGGAAGAAAACTTGTGCACAAATCGTCTATAACAATTGAAATATCCCAAGAAAGAGCTTAACTCTGACACATTCTAAGGCACCTTGTCCTGTTGGACACACTTGATCTTGTCATTTCCATTTCTATACCAATCATGGACACTACATGTCCTAGTAGTTGTCCTTTCTAGACTAAGAAAACAGATTTGAATGGGTTCAAACAGATCCGCTTTTCCTGTCAGTGTTGGAAAACCATTTCAATAAAAAGTAAATGCTTCTCCTCCGTTGAATATATAGTGAAATCATCCATAAATATGGCAAGGAATCGATGAAGGAATTCACTGAATATTTCCATCATACATCGTTGAAAAGTGGTTGGTGCATTGCAAAGACCAAATGGAATTACTAGATACATAAATGCTCCCCACTTAGTAATAAAAGTGATTTTACTCCGGTCTTCAAGAGCAATCTGTAATTGGTTATAGCCACTATAACCATCCATAAAGCTATACATCTCATATTCTGAAATTTCATCAAGCAACATATCCGTGAAGGGTAATGTAAAGGGATCCTTAATTGTTTGTGCATTCAACTTCCTATAATCCACGCACACTCTGAGCTTTCCATTTTTCTTGGGTACCACCACAATAGGGAACAACCAATCACTACTAGCTACTTCAGTAATGAACCCAGCCTGTAGAAGGTTATCAATCTCTTTCTTGACCTTCTTAGTGTAATTTGGATTCATTCCGTATCGCTACAGCTGTACTGGTCTGGCATCTGGTTTCAATGGTATTCGATGTTGACATATCTCTATATCTACCCCTTTAAGATTAGTATGTTCCCATGCGAACACATCCTTGTACTACTGGAACATATTTTGGGCCTTTTCTTTCATCTTAGGATTCAGACGTTTTGACTTTGATCAATCTAGGATTTTCTTTAGAAAACTAAATTCCATTCCTCTATTTTCTGATCATCTAGAAGTAACCAGTTAGGCCCTCCGCCTTTTGTCTTGGTTGACTCCTCAGCATAATCCCAGGAACCGTCCCCTCAGCTCTGAATTGCTATTCTGATTTTCATTAACTTCTTTCGAGTGTATTTGTTCAGAATCCACTGGTGTAATGGAATCAGCTGGTTCTTTTGGCCTTCCAGTTAGCTAAACTGGCCGTTCTCCAAAGTTCTACTCAACGAACTAGTCTGGAAATTGTTTCTTTTGCTTTTCAGCCTGATCTTTGTCCAGTAACAGTGCGTTGAGATCTATCTCAGTTAATGGAAAAATATTCATTGCTGTCAGCATTCTCTCAATTTTCTTCATCTTATACTTCTGGCAAAGCTCTTCAAGTCTCAGCTCCTTTCTCTAGCTCCTAGTGTTGTTCGTCTGAATCTGAATTCTGCTACTAGCACCTTGTATTGTCAGAGTCTGCTTAGCATAGTCATGAATAGCCTGTGCCGTTCGCAGCCATGGGTGCCCCAATAGCATCATACACGCCTTGCACATCTAATACTAGGAAGCTAGTTTTGAACTTTTCCTTGCCCACTCTTATTTGCATACTCTCTATCATACTAGTTGCCTGCACTACTCGATGGTCCACCATTCGAACTTTGAACGATGCAGGTTTCAAACTTGTAATTCCCTATTAGTCCCTGATGCTTCAGTAGTGCCATTATTTACTTCGATTTGTAACCAAGGTTGAGACCTTTGAACTCTAAGGGTGTCTTTACACCTATGATGGTTAGTTTAAGTGGGTTGCTTTAGTCGTGAGATATACTTCTTGGTGCATGGTTGTAGTTAGGAGTAGTTAGTCATTTCACTTCTTAGCAAGATAGCAGGTATTCAGTAGCGGTGCTGTAGCATGGGTCTTTCCCTGACTCATAGTATGCAGTAATACAGTGCAATTCTTTTGTGTCAATGATGTTATGCAGTTCTCTGTTGTGTAGTACAGTTATGATGTATGCAGTCTGTTGTGTATTTACCTTTAATTACTATTAGGGAAGTAAGCCCCTAACACATTGGCGATCCTGCTATCGGTTTGAATTCCGCCTGCACCGTATGGTAGTCAGGAATACAGTGGGGGAACTAATATGCAAGTTCATCTTGACCACCTGAGGGAATTCTCCAATTGGGCAACCCTGCATGAAGAGTTTGAGGAATATGCAACCAAGTTTTTGGAGTTCTTCCCGAATTTGCCAGGGGAAATCAAAATTGCAGTAGCGGACAAGGTAGTTGCTTCATTTCCACCTTTTAAGGCATGCAACTTAACTTCCTGTTATAGTCTGTATGAAAGGAAAGTGGTGGTACCATATTTATGACAAGAAAGAAGAAATCATGTATGAGTGGGTCAGAACAAGGACCCAATTTACCACAACAGTCATATGGCACCCTGTTTCGACTTAGAAGGGAATTTAGAGAAAGGGAAAGACAGGAACAAGAGTCAGGCAATGCTTGCCAAGTTGAACTTGTAAGGGGGGATACTGCAAGAGCAGGTATTGTTGGGGCGGGGACTGAACTGCAAGAACCTGAACACAGGCTGTAGTGGACCCCACCTGCAAACCAACAAGGCCAACAAGCAACTACTCCTACAGCAGACCCAATTGTGGGAACAATGGTGAATGTATTGATAGCTCAGAAAATCTTTCAGGCAAGAAGACAATTACAGTTTACAGGAACAGGGACATCCTCTTTACATTTTAATCCACTTCCGATAAGGGTACCTAGAACACTTACAATACCTCCAATGGCTGCACCAAATCCCAAAGTGGATGCGGAAAAGTTCAGCGGGAAAAAGTCCCAAGATGCTGACAGCCACGTCGGTCAGTTTCAAACAAGGTGGTCTGTAAGTGGATATGAGGCAATGCACCCGGATGGAGTAAAGAAGGAGCATTTTGCAACAACACTGCAGGGAAAAGCCATGGATTGGTTCTTGCAGTATGGTATGCCCGCTTTTGCTAATTATAATGATTTGAAACAAAGATTTTTGTTAAGATTCAAGGAAGAAAAAACACCGGAAGACATTTTGAAGAAATTGAGAAAATTAAAACAAAAAGACTTGTTGGTTGAAGATTATGCCCAAAAGTTTAGGAATTTAAACAACAGATTGGAAGTGGCACAAAAGCCTTCTATGGAACAGTTGGGGGATTATTTTTGTAAGGGACTCAAACAGAAGTACAGAAGTGCAATAGCAGGGAGAACCCCGATAGCAAATGCACAAGATTTTACGGATTTGATTGAGGTAGCAGCCAGAGCTGAAAGACGGTATGGCGGTAAAACCGTCTTACGGGAAAAGAAGAAGAAGAAAAGTGATGACTCAAACTCAGAATCTGAAGATTCAGAGCCAGAAACTGATGATTTCGATCAGGATACAGGAGTTGATACTGACAGTGATGAGGATGAAGATTGTTCAGAAAGGAAGAAGGAAAAGAAAAAGCATAAGGGAAAGAAGAAGCAGAAGAAAGATAAAGATTCTCTAAAGAAGGATAAAAAGCAGGGAAAGCAGACAAAATCATTTAGGATAAATTACAAACTCTAAGCATGAACCAATTTGGCATGTCAAAGAAACCATACTGTCAGGTATGTCCAAGTTTTGGACATGACTATGATGGTTGTTTTTACAATATGGATTTCAGGGGAAGAACACCTGAGTACATTACTCAAAAGATGAGGGAGGCCGCTGCGAGCATGATTGCCCCTCAAGATCCTAATAGGAGATATCAAGGACCTGCTCCTCAGAGACGGTTTTAGAATCCAAATAATTGGGGATATCAAAACAGGAATCAGAAGAATATGCCACAGTCACCATGCAATTATTGTGGAGTCATGGGTCATCGGCAAGGGCCTGACTGTGAACTTTGGTTCCGACATCGGAATGATAGAGGAATCCCTATTATCAGGTACAACAATAATAATAATAACAATAATAATCGACCTCCATAACAAAATCCACCACTTCCACCACAGTAGCAGCAACAAAGACCTCCGAGTCAGGCTAATTTAGTAATATTGGAGGAATGGACTGAAACGGCATGGACTGAGGAAGAATTGAGTGAAGAGAAGGTAGAAGTTGTTAATAAAAAATAAAAAACTGATCAGCAGGTACAGGAGACTAAAATTGCTCAGGAAATACCTAAGCATTACAATTGTGACTGTACAGCCTGCATCCTCATTGAGGATATTCAAGAATCCAGTGGATGTCCTGATGCCATGGTGATCACTAGGTCAAAGGCCAAGGGTGGAAAGTCTACTTTGAAAGCAGTAGAACCCACGGGCAGTTTGAACTGGAAAGATCAAACAGCAGTAAGGACAGGCGCACTCAAGGAAGTGCAAGACTCTCAAAGAGGGGATGTACCACCTGAGGAATGGAATTTTGTTATAAGGTCCTTGGATGACCAGGGGAGATGAGACCGCAATGAGACTGAACTGCAGGAGCAGGTTGGTGGTGATGACTTTTATGAAGCCTTGTTGTCAGCTCCAATGACTATCACAATGAAGCAAATGGTTAGGCTGGTACCTGCATTCTCACAACAATTGTTTAAAAGATTGACCAGAGAAGTTACAGGAAAGAATCAGGAAAGTGCAATGGATCCTGAGGACGCTATTTCTTGAGAAGCTTGTGAAGTTCAACCTTTGGATGTTGATTACAAGGTACTTGTGATTGGGGCTTCCATTGGAAAGTGTTTTTCCCAAGTGTACTCTTGGATGAGGGGTCAGGAGTTAATATTCTCCTGGAGTCAACCTGCAAATGTTTAAATCTTTTGAAGTGGGATCCAGCTCCTTTTCAGGTTAAAATGGCAGACCAGAGGCGGGTTCAACCTTTGGGCATTTTGAGGAATTTGCAAATCTCAGTTGAGGGACTGCAATTTGTAGCCAACTTTGTAGTACTCAGGTTGGAGGAATCTATTCGTTCTTATCCAATAATGTTGGGAAGACCATGGTTAAGAGCAGCGAGAGTAAACCAGTTATGGGGAGCAGACTCCATTGTGATCAAACGGGGTAAGAAGAAAGTTAGAATGCAAATGGATGCCAGAAAGGTAATCCCACCAGGTTTTAGGGCATTGCATGCAGAAGGATTGAATATGGTAGAAGAGATTGGAGAGGATGTTGAATAGGAATTTCTTAGAACCAATTCATCAGTGGTACCTATATTTGAAGTGGATGTGAAAAAGATAGCCACTAAGTATGTTTTCTAGCATTAGGATGATGGGCTAAAGTCCTTGAATCAGGAATCACTGATTGCTCAGGATAAACAGTCAACTACCAAAATGGGTAATGAGTTATTGAAGAATTTACAAATTGAAAACAAAGAAGAATTGGAAGCCATTGAAGCAGTCAAGCAAGCAGAAAGAGTATTTGCACATCAAATGGAAAAGACTGCAAGAGTCACGCAAGATGAATTGCAAGAATTGAACCTAAGCACTGAGAAGGAACCACAAACATTTAAAGTTTCAGGAGAACTAGATGAGGAGTTTAAGCAGAAACTGAAGCAGTTGTTGCTAGAATTTAAAGATATTTTTGCATGGAAATATACTGATATGAAAGGAGTAGATGCTAGTTTTTACCAACATAAGATTAACTTGAAGGCAAATGCAGTTCCAGTTGTACAACAACGATACAGGATGAATCCTAACTATGCCAAACAGGTTAAAGAGGAAATTGACAGGCTGTGGGTTTCATTTATCCATTGGATAAGGTTACTTGGTTGTCTCCAATTGTTGTTGTTCCAAAGAAGAATGGCAAGATCAGGGTCTGTGTAGATTATAGGAAACTGAATGCTGCTACAATAACTGATCCATTTCCTTTACCATTTTGTGATACATTACTGGATGTAGTAGCGGGGCATTAGATTTATAGTTTCCTGGATGGTTTTAGTGGATACAACCAGATTTTAATGGCACTTGAAGACAAAGAGAAAACAGCCTTTGTGACTGAATGGGAAGTTTATGCTAGTAATATGATGACATTTGGCTTGAAAAATGCTCCACCAACATTTCAAAAAACAGTTCAGTGTGTATTTTAAGAATACCTTACAACATTTATGAGGGTTTTCTTGGATGATTTTAGTGTTTTTGGAAAGAAACAGAATCATCTGGAGCGCTTGAAGTTGTGTTTTTAGAAGTGCAAGGAATTTAGACTATCACTGAACCCAGCAAAGGGTGCTTTTGCAGTTCAAAGAGGAGTTCTCCTGGGAAATATCATTTCTAAAGAAGGAGTGTCTATAAATCCAAGCAAGGTAAGAGCAATCAATAAAGCACTAGAACAAAAGACCATTAAGCAATCGGGAAGATTTTTGGGTCAAGTGAAATGGCATAACATATTTTTGAGATATTTGGCACATGTTTGTACACCAACTAACCAGACTTACAAGGAAAGATTCAGTTTTTGAATGGGGAGAAGTGTAGGATAGAGCATTCAGGATATTGAAAAAGATGCTGATGGTAGCACCTATTTTGATTGTTCCTGATTGGAATCTACTGTTCCATATATTTGTAGATGCATCTCATGTGGCAGTGGGTGCAATCTTGATGCAGGAAACAAGGAGAGGTTGGTTTAGACCAATTTACTATGCCAGCAGGGTATTAACACCTGCAGAGAAGAATTATTAAGAGAGGGAATGCTTGGGAATGATTTATGCAGTACAAAAATTTAGACATTACCTTTTGGCCAATAGGGTAATTTTTCATGTAGTCATCAAGCTCTTATTTATTTGGTGAATAAACCACATTTGTCAGGAAGGTTGGCCAGATGGATACTGCTTTTGCAGGAATTTGATTATGTGGTCATACATACTCCTGGACGACTTCATGTTTTGGCTCACTATCTCAGTAGATTGGAAACAGGTGAAGCTTATTCTATAGGAGTACCTGACCAATTACCTGATGCACATCTGTTTTTAGTTCAAGTGACTGACCACTCAGGGGATTTGTATGAAGATATGTTTCAGTTGTTGACTAAAGGAGTATTGCCTAACTCTATGACAAAAGATCATAGGAAGAGGATGGAATTAAGAAGTAAACCATTTACAGTTATTGGCGGACTTTTATACAAAAGAGGCATTGATCAGGTAATAAGGAGATGTGTGCCACAATTTGAGAAAAAAGCAGTCTTGGAAGAAGCTTATGCAGGAAATGTAGGAGGCCACTTCTCAGGCGATATTACTGCAAGGAAAGTTTTTCAAGCAAGGCTCTGGTGGCCAATAGTAATTAGAGATGCTCAGGAGTTCAGTAAAAATTGTTTACTGTGTCAAAGAGATGGTAGGCCATTGAATGTGGACAGAATGCCATTGCAACCTATTTTGCCCTTGGAACCATTCTAGAAATGGGGATTGGATTTTGTTGGTCCAATCAAACCTCCTGCCAGATTTACACAAAACAGGTATATTTTGGTTGCAACTGACTACAGTACAAAGTGGGTAGAGGCAGTGGCTTTAAGAGACAATAAAGAAAAAAGTGTAGCCAAGTTTTTGTATAGAAACATTATGACCAGGTTTGGCTGTCCGATTGAGCTAGTTTCTGATTAGGGAGGACATTTCATTAACAAAGTAATCAATAAACTGACTGAATTGCATATGATTTTGCATAAGAAGTCAACAGTGTACTATCCACAGGCTAATGGACAAGCAGAGAGTACCAACAAGATTTTGGTCAGGATTATCAGGAAGCTAGTCAATCAACACAGGACTGATTGGGATGAAAAATTGGATTCTGCACTATGGGCTTTTAGAACAGCATACAAAGTTACTACTGGAATGACACCATTCAAGTTGGTGTATGGGTTGGAAGCGGTGGTGCCCATGGAATTTATAGTGCTAAGTCTCAGGGTTGCAGTTCAGAAAAAGTTGTCTCCTCATGAAGACTCAATCAGTTACAGGAAAGAGGCTCTATTGAGGTTAGAAGAGGATAGAATCCATAGCCAATACATTGCTGATATTATCCAACAAAGGGGACAAGCTTGGATTAACAGAAATATCAAGTTTAAAATTTTTCTCTAGGTGATTAGGTGATGGTCTATAACAGGAAATTGGGTTTGAGACCAGGTAAACTCAAACTCAGGTATGTGGGGCCATTCCAGATTGAAAAATCAGTGGGGCCCAATACTCTCTTACTGCGTGATTAGGAGGGTCAAAGTATCCCAAATCCTATTGATAGCCGTTTTTCGGCTCTCCGTAATTTCCATAGTGAGTTAACCCACCCTACCAAAATCATCCAAACACTGTGGCTATCCCTACCATTTCACTGTATATAGGTGTGTGTGAGTTAGGGGACTTTTCCCATATCTTCTTAAAAACTCTTAATTAGCTAGTCACTGGGCTAGTTGAGCCAAAAAAATAATTAAAATAAAAAAATAAAAAAAATTATGACCCATTTGTGTATAAATATTTCATTGTATATAGGGACTAAATAAAAGGGTTTTTCATAATTATTTTGGTATTTATTTAAATATTTCTACCAATGGTGTGTTATTTATGCTATGTACATTGACTCACCATTACCATATTTTTTCTTACCATTTTGCATACTCTTTATTCCATATAAAAAAATTTCATGCAAGCTTCTCTTATTTTTGGTGTAACTCCATCCCAACAAAAATCCAAAAAAACTAGTTTTATTTATGTGTATATTTTTTCACTATTGTGATTTTTCCTTCCTACATCTATTCTCTTTTACTCTCATAAATTACAACACCAAAAATATTCATCTTTTTATGGTAGACTTATAATGAGTCTGATTTATTTTGACCCCTTTATATTTTTTCCACCTATATTATTTATATTTGACATGTACATATTTTTTTAGACCCCTCAATATTTGATTTTCTTAGTTGTACTATTCACTTATATCATGATCTCAACAATATCTTCAATTATAGACCTACCAAATAAAGTCAAGGGTATGTGGCATGCATGCATGCACCATGGGGAGCTCACTCTTGGAGGTATTCAAAAGAATCAAAGGACCTCACAAGGACCTTGTGCAGTGGAAAAAACAGCCGGTTTTGCTAAATTTTTAAAGATCACATGCTCCCCGAATTTGAAAAGGTGATACAAACAAAAGTTGTAGCTCGTGAGCTGAACTTTCACCTCAAATTTTTTCATATTTTTTTGTGCTACGATCTGTGAGCTATGATTTTATTGGTGGACCCCAGTTTGCCCATGCTATGCAGCCACACTCCCTCTTCCACTTTATCATTTTCCTCATTTCACACACACTCCTCCCTCTCCTTCCCACTCCCAAACCTGCAACTCCCATGTCCTAATTCACCCTCTTCACCATTGCCACATCTCTCACACCTCCATAGCCTTCATCCTCCATTTCTACACCCTATGTGTCCCCCTTTCTCTGTACATATATGTCCATATTACCATACTCTCTTCAGCTTTGTAAAGAACTTCAAAAAATCAGCAAAAATCCCAGGATAACCTCTGCAAATGAAGGCTTTTATCATGAATGTTACAAGGTTTGAAGATAACATAGCTTCATCGACACGCGCTACTTCGCCATGCTGACTGCTTCTTCTACAGGTGTTGTAAAGAGGTGAATGTCAACTTCTCCAAAGCTTCAACCTCTCTTTACAAGCTCATCCCTTCTCTAACTTTTCTCATCATATATCTCACCATTTGGTGAATGATTTTGTAAATATTTTGTAGTGATAATTACTAACTACTAACCACTAACCTTATTGTAAAATGCACCCTCTACTAGAGTAGGCACTCCCAAATTATTCACTCAATCCTCTCTCCTTTCATCCTCAATAATTCTCTTCCCTTGAGCCCACATCCATGTGACTCAAAGGAGAAGAGAGACCCACCCTCATTAAAAATATATATATATATATATGCATAATCTTTTATTCCTTCAAATAAACTTGATTAGGCCTAATCCAAATCGGAGCTTCTAAAACCTATAAATAGAGCCCTTCTCTCCCTTGTAAATCATCCCATGATCACACTACACCACACCATTCTCAACACATAACACACCACTCTTCAAGCCTAGTTGTGTAGAGTGTGTGCATTGTGAGTGCTCTATTCCAACACTACATTTAGGTGCATGGAGAAGCTTGAAGTTAGTTATGCCATCTAGAGGAGTGGAGTGATACTATACTCTGCAATCACACTTGTAGCCTACTCTTGTCCATAAATAAAATTCATAGTTTTGGGTGCAATTGTATGCTGCAACTACGACTCTTCTCTCCAAATTGACTTGATAAGTTGGCTTATCAGGTGGTTGAAGGTATATTGTCCTTGAAGTTTGTTGTGCCATTTCTTGCTTGGTGGTTTGAGGGCTTGTTGAATTGTTTGCCAAAACTTTCAATTGTAAGAGGGTGCTCGGTGAGAGGGCTCCTGTGACCCTAAGACAACTTGTGTATTGGCAACAAGGTCAAGTTTTGTGTTGTGTCTCTGTTTCTCATCAAGCTTTGTGTGCATCTAGTCTTTAAGGCTAAGACTGAGTTTCTCAAGTTGATTTGTGCTCTTTACCTCTCTCTGGCGTGGTGAATGTTTGTGTTTAGTGTGTGTGGCTATCTTGCATTCCCCTCTCTTTGTGCATTTGAGTACAAGGAGATTTCACGTGCATCCTAGTTCGCATCTACAACTAGGTGGTGCCCCTTTTCTTGTTTGGTTTCTGGCTGTGGGCTATTGTGTCTCTGATTGTGCTTGCCACAGCCCCAATTGAGCAGCACGGGAGTCTCGAAGGGTGTTTAGAGGCCGCTCTTCTTGTTGCCCACCCCGGACCACCTCAAATTGGTGCCCCCACGGAGGACGGTTTGTGTATGTTTTGTGTAGGCTCAACCTTTAGCATAATCAAGTAGCTTGCATGAATCACGAGAATTTGTATGATCTCTTCATTCCCATTGCAAGGCAAAAGGTACACATAATTGTTAGTACTAAGTTGCAATTTCAGCGAGTAATTCGTAGAATTTTAGGTCCTCTTAGGTTGACCAAGATAAACGCTTCAGTAAATCCTTTTATTTTGCCTCTCATTAGGTACGACCTTAGTTTGGACGTCTATATTTTTGTTTTGTTTTAAGCATTAAGTCATGCATAGACAATGGATAATGGCCCAAGAATAGAGGTTTTCCCCTTTCATTTCACTCCACACATTAGAAGAAACATTGCAATTAGTAGAAAAATCCATTTTCAACAACGTATGGTGTTCATGTTTGGTGCCCAAAGAGTAGGAGAAATTCTCGCATCACCAAACCCTGTCATCCTGCCTCTTATTGATTATCATAGGTCATTTGATGTTAATATTTTTATTTTGTTGTAGAATAGATTGCAATTTAGAAAACATTATTGTGTAAATTTTTTAAGAAAGAAAAACAAAAACGTGTTGTCACTTTGAAACCGATTCAATGGAGGCCCAACGCCAAATGTCCGGATATCCTCTTTTCTTTGGAGAGCCTGGAGAGGATGCAGAATTATTTTTAGCAAATTTCAAGATGTCTTGTCGTATCAAGAGGATAGTAACTGATCAAGAACGTGTAGAGATGTTTGAGGTGGTCCTTAGGAAAGATGCTAGCACTTGGTTTGACTCTTTGCCTGAGGAAGTTAAAGGGAATTACACGGAAGTTGTGAATCATTTCAAGAGATACTTCTTTGATCCCCAAAACACTCAAAAGCTATGGCAAGACATTGTTTCTCATAAGCAAAAAGACTTAGATGACTACTACTTGTACAAGCAAGAGTTTCTACGTCTTTGGGTTGTATGGATGAGAAATGTTGCTAACCCTGGTGATGGTGCAGAGTTCCTAAAGAAGGAGAGGTTCATAGCCGGACTCTTTACTGACCTTAAGATAAAAGTTGAGGCCGGTGCACCTGCTACCTTTGAAGCAGCTGAAACTAGGGTTGCTGAGAAATATAGGAAACTCAAGTGCTTAAGGGGGGAGGTTCCAATAGAAGGTCTTAGACCCAAAGGTAAGTCACAAGCATCAACATCTAGGGAGCTTCCTGAGGTAACGGCGGAAGTGATTGAGAAGTTAAATGAATCTTTAAGCAGCTTGTCAATTCACCTTGCACAAGCTGTAGGTCCAAAGGGACAAGCAAAGAAGTCTGAAGAGCAAGATTCACGACCTAGGAGAGTCTTGCAATGTTGGAATTGCGGTGAGTCTGGACATGGGATGTATAATTGTCCTTGGCCCCGTGGGGAGCCAGGGAGACCTAACTTGAATTACCTAGTGATGAATGCAGAAGAAGAAACTAGTCAGCAACCACGGCTTCTACAAAGGCCAAATGGAGCAAGACCACCTCCACAAGGAGTGGAAGGAGTTCCACCTTTGCCAGACCCAAATGTGCATGTAGTAGAGGTGACAAACTCAAATGAGGTTGACATGGAAGCAAATGACATTAAGCGTGGCCGAGGAAAAGGTAAAGAGAAATAAGGAGTCACATCACAAAGTGATCATGGATGAAAAAAGAAGGCAAAGGAGACCAAGGAAGCTAAGAGGACTCGACGTCGTATCAATCTCCAAGACTTCCCTCTTGGACATGGTATGGCTCCATACAACCTATTGGAAGACATGAGAGGTAAGGGTCCTGATATCTCATGGCCTCAGTTTCTTGCATTATGCCCACAAGTTAGGAGGGATTTAACGAAGGCAGTTAGCACTAGGAGAAAGATAAAAGAGAGTGTGCATGTTGTAAAAATTGCACATGTTGAAATGAATGAGGATATTACACCTGTGCTAGATTGTTACATCAAAGGAAGATTGGTTAGGAAAGGTCTAGTGGATGGGGGTGCACAAATTTGCATCATGACAGAGGGACTCATGCAAAAACTAGGCATGCACATCCATGAGACACCTGAAATTAAAGTCAAGATGGCAAACAATAGCAAAGCTAGGTGTGTAGGCATTTGTAAAAATGTTTTTGTAGAGGCCTTTGGCATTAAGAAGGCGGTGGATTTCTATGTCATGTCTACCAAAGGAAATGGTTACCCATTTATCCTAGGGAGACCATGGCTAATGAAAATGCGAGCTTTGCAGGATTGGGAGAGTGGAAAGCTAATTTGCAGGAATGACAATCATAAGAAGGTTGTCTTTGACATGAAGGAGCAACGCCAAGAGGAGCTCCATGAAGAATCATCTCAAAGTGAGACGGAGGAAGGCTGGACCGATAGCACTTCAGAAGGAGAAAGTAGCGGCAACATTACTGAAGAGGAGTCTTCCATCGAAGTCATGGGGGTAAGGTTTAATCCAAACAACCAAGAGACCTCTTGCCCAGGTATTGAAGAGGTAGGTTCCCAAGAGAACCAAAATGTCCAAGATGAAGGAATGTTAGAAGGTATGTTGTCTACAACACTTACAAAGGACGAAAGAGAGGAGTTCAAATGTGTGCTAAGGAAATTTCCTAGGCTTTTTGCTAAAGACTACACCGATGTGCGTGGAGTAGATGTTGTTCAACACAAAATTGAGTTGAAGCCAGAGGCCACACCTGAGGCTCAGAAGCTACGAAGGCTAGGAGTCATCAAGGAGCAGGCTTTACTCAAGGAGGTAAGAAAGCTTCTAGCAGCAGATTTCATTTATCCAGTGGAGAATTCAGAGTGGGTCTCTCCCGTTGTTGTCACTCCTAAGAAAAACGACAAGTGGAGGGTGTGTGTGGATTACCGTCCACTCAATGAGGCAACAAAAAGAGATCACTTTCCCCTCCCATTTCAAGATGAGATACTAAATGAGGTAGCTGGTCATGAGAAGTACACTGTGTGTGATGGCTACTCAGGTTACTTTCAAATAGGTATCACATTGGAAGATCAGTTAAAAATAACCTTCATCACTCCTTGGGGTTGTTATGCTTTTAGAGTTATGCCATTTGGCCTGACAAATGCTCCTGCAACTTTCCAACGTTTCATGAACATGGTGTTTCAAGCATTCTTTGGAAAGTCAATCAGGGTGTTCATTGATGATTTCTGCATTTATAGCTCAAAATCATTGCATTTACGAAGGGTAGAAGAAGGTTTAAAGAAGCTCTACGACATGGGAGGTCAACTCAACCCCGACAAGTGTCACATAGGTGAGGATGAAGTGATCTTGCTTGGTCACAAGGTTTCCTATAAAGGCATTGAGGTGGATCCTTCAAAGGCAAAAGGCTCTTATTGAGCTCCCATCACCCAAGAATCTCAAAGAGGTCATCTCATTCATTCAAAAGGTGAAGTATATGTCACGCTTCATTCACTTAGCCTCGGAGTTACTTCACCCTTTGCAAAAGTTGACACAACAAGTAGAATTTGCATGGTCTGATGATCTTGAAGAGTACTTTTGTAACATTAAATTCATTTTGTCAGAGCTACCAACACTCATGCCTCCTTGTTGGGAGTACACATTCTTTGTTAGCTCTAGTGTTGGGAAGCAAACAATTGGTGCAGTTTTATTACAACAAGATCCCCACAGTACTAGGATGCGACCCATCTACTTTGCTAGTAGGGTCATGAATGCTTTGGAGAGAGGCTACACGGAGGCAGAACTCATGATGCTGTCTCTCATGTTTGCGTTGAGAAAGTTTAGATCCTACTTACTACCAAAACCTTTTGTAATTCTCACTGCAGAAAATTTGTTTCCTTGGGTGTCATCTCAAATGAATCTTAGCACTAGGATCTCGAAGTGGATTATGGAGGGGGATCAAGGGGGACATCTTATAAATGATGATTTTTGATGGTGACTAGTTATGCATGTGAGAGGGTAGCGCGTAATCACAACTTGCGGTACAACCCACTCTTGAGTTTTGCAACGGGGCTGAGAATGTCGACAAATCGCAACTCCTCTGTGAGTGTTGGCCTGGATGCAAGAGTTGATAATGAAATTATGGCTGCGTTAAGTAGCTCTGCAAGAAAGACTCTCTTTCAAGGCTAGATTGTACAAGAACAAAGCTTTGATGATGAACCAGAGATGGTGACCCCTACTCGCATGGTACAACCCAAAGAAGAAGCTTTCTCTGACTACACGTTTCTTGATTTCAGGTATGACTTGGAAAATAATGAAGTAAACAATGCATGGCTTGCAAAAATTGGTCTCCTTGATTTTTCAAGACTCTCCTGGGTGAGTTGGAGAAATAGTCATATGGCCACAGTTTACTTGAAGCAACTGCAGTCGAATGATGGACAAATTTTCAAGGAAGACTATTTAACTGAAGAGTTAGTAGCTAAGGTGTTTGACCTCACCACTGTAGAGGACAATGAGGTTAGCAAGGCCACTGAGAAAGACATGAATAAGGCTTTTGGTACGTCTCAGGGAGAAAGGCATTATTACCAAATGTCGGGAATGAAGAATGTAGTTAGGCTGCAGCAGGTCAAGTGGTTTATAGAAAGGGTCTTTTTGTTGGTAAAGTCTGAATACATCAGCATGGAGAATTATGGCATCTTGTTAGTTGCAGAAAATGGTAGACATATGGGGTGGGCAAATATTTTTTTTGACAAGATGAAATTTGAAATTTACACAAAGTAGAGAAGGAAAGATAGGACAACTAAGGTTGGGCCTTATCTTGCTGCTGCTGTTTTTCAATATGTTAATAATAAATGCATTTTGCAGGGGATGCAATCCCAAATTTCAACACAGGTAACTGAAGATGTGGGCTCTTCAATAAGAAGGGAGAAGAGACAGAAATTGCTCTTGGACCACAGATCTGTGCAGATAGATAAACACATTCAGGATCTTTTGTCTGCAGATTACTCTAAACAAGAATCTTTGGAGGCAGTGAAATATAAGATGGACAAGGAGTTTGGAGATTTTTTTTCTGGTACTCCAGCAGATGTGACTGAAAAGCCAGTGATACCTGCAACTGCCAAAACAGGTTTTAAAATCAGGAGACTTTATAAGTTATCACAAAAGGAGCCGGTAGCTATATTTGGAGATCCTATTTTGGAGAGACCTGTAACTTCTAAAGCTCAGTTTGCTACAGTCTCTTTTGTTGATGTGTAAACTTCACTAAATTTGGTTAAAAAGTATGTGGAGAAGCAGTCTCTAGATCTCACATTTTTTAGCATAGAAAATGAGGGCCTTCAGACTGAATTAAAGAAGGTTAAGAAAGGGGCTTTAAATGACAAGAAAGCACATCATGAGATAGATTTTTTGGCAAAAGAGGTTCAAGACTTAACCAAAGCTTAGGAACTGATGAGACACGAATTAGACTCTTACAAGTAGATAGTGTCAGTCAGAGAAAAGACTTCAGCTAGAATTTCTAAATGGAAGGAAGAGTGGTTCCGAGTACTGCAAGATCAATTGACTGAAATGTCTACTGTTAATACATCTTTGGAGACTAACAACAGGATACTGTTGAGCAGCGTTGCAACTTGTAGAAAAGTGGAGGAAAAGATTAGACACATGTCAGAGGAAGAACTGGATATAGAAGGTTGGTATGTCAGTTTAGGAGATATTGAGAAAATGAAGAGTGAGGTCATGGAGTATATGAAATCAGGTTGGGAGCAGATTAAAATGAAAATGTATGATGTGGTTAGTAAACCCTATCAGGATTTTGTTGAAGAGGATTCAAAGGAGGAAATTTTGATTTTACAGAGACAATTAGCTGATTTGAAGGAGTAAAATGCACAATTGCAACAGACAATGGAAGCAGGGATTATGCAAAGGGATACTACACCAGCTGAACTAGTTCATACTACAGTTGAAGTGGAAGATCAGGAAATAGTTCAAGGATCAGTTCAGGGAGCAGGTCAGACTGCAATTTCAGTTCTAGTTATCTAGGTGGATGACAAAGAGGATCAGGAGAACATGGAAGAACTTTTGTTGAAGAGTGTTGAGGCAATGTCTGAAGATCCAGGTATTGATGCTACATTACTTGAAATTTCTCAGGATATGGAGGAACAGTCAGGAGATCCTATTGAAACTGAAGATTCAGGCCTTTAGGAGCAGTAAAAATAAGAACTTCATTTTGGTTTTCAAGTTTTTTGTCAAGGGTTTTGTGGGTTCTTACAATGTTTTGCAAACATTGCCCACCGGATGTGCCAGGTGTTAGGCCTTGATGCTTCAGTAGTGGTTTATTTACTTTGATTTGTAACCAAGGTTGAGACCTTTGAACTCTAAGGGTGTCTTTACACCTATGATGGTTAGTTTAAGTGGGTTGCTTTAGTCGTGAGATATACTTCTTAGTGCATGGTTGCAGTTAGGAGTAGTTAGTCATTTCACTCCTTAGTGAGATAGCGGGTATTCAGCAGCGGTGCTGTAGCATGGGTCTTTCCCTGACTCACAGTATGCAGTAATATAGTGCAGTTCTTTTGTGTCAATGATGTTCTGCAGTTCTCTGTTGTGTAGTACAGTTATGATGTATGCAGTCTGCTGTGTATTTACCTTTAATTACTGTTAGGAAAGTAAGCCCCTAACATTCCCATCCTTTGTTGAAGATGTGCTCCCAGGTTGTTTACCCCTGCTCCTCCATTCTATATGACACCAGATAGTGGATCCCAGTGTTTTCTAAATTTATAATCTACCTGGATCACTGGCACTTCATCATCTTTGACAACAGCCAAGTCAACCGTTCTGGCTTCCGCCTCAGCCTTTCTTTGTTGTCTGATGAAATTTGTTGCTTCATGCAAAATTTTTCTAATGTCCTCTAACTCCACCATGATTTTTTGAATTTTGTCACAAATCTTGACATAAATTTCCTCCCTCTCATGATCAGAGTTATCAGAACTTGAAGAATTGGTAGTATCTGCACAATGCCATTCTTTTGTTCTAGTGCTTTCAACTCCCTTATCAGTCCTCCCTGACTCAGATTTGTAGCCAACATGGTCTCAGGTGTTCCATACCTTAACTGATCTGGTTGTGCTTTCTCAAAAGACTTGGCTGATATCTTTTGAATGACCTGAGCATCAGAATTCTCTAGCTTCTCTGGCAGCTTGGCTAAATCCTTTGTGATTTTTTCCACCAATTCTCTCTGCTCCTGCCATTTATCGACCACATTTTCTTTACCCTTGGCTTTCCACATCTCTCTCTATTGAGCCCATTTACTACTTTTAGGATTGACTGGTTTCACTGGGTTATCTGGGATTTCCTCAATAACCACCCCTTTGCTGCATGTAATTGCTCGTACAGGAATTGGTTCTAGGGCCTTCGCCTCAATAGCCGCAGTAATAGGTGTTTCTGGACACTGAGCTACAAAATTCCCATACTTACCACAAGTATAGCAATTCAGACTTCGACTTTGGAAATTACCATGATCCCGGCCCTAGCCAGTGCCCCCTTGGTATCTGCCATGCCCCGTACCAACACCACTGATACTTGATTTTTCTTCTTGGGATACATTAGTAGTCTCCACTCTTAGTGGTTCAGCATTGGTAAATGCCACCACAGACAGATCTTTCCCCTTCTTGAAATGATGAATGTGAATGCCATAGTTGTTCCATAGATGGCCATAAGCTTTGTAGTAAGTACATTGTGGACAATAATTGGAAACATGATCTTTGGATTTACACTTTGAACACCAGGTTTCCACTCTTCTTACTGGTTGTCTAGTCTGGCTGATTTAAGCAGTCTGTCGGGCCATCTCATCAATCTTTCTATACCAAGATCCCTTCTTAGCCTTGTCTTTGCTCTTCTCATCCGATCTATTTTCAGAACTACTGGAGGTCTTACTGGAATCAAAATTTTCAGTAGAAGTACTGCTACCACTGGACCTCCTCTTCTTATGACTCCTTTCCTTCTTAGCTTGCTATTCCAACTTCAGGGATCGCTGCAGCAGATCATTAAATTTCCTTGTTGGTGAAGGAACCTCCTATTCCCTAAGCTTCTTACTACGGACACCATTTAAAAACCATGCCTGCAACCATTTTCCAGTTCATAGAGGATATCCTCATCTCCTCTGTTATCTAAATATTCCAATTGAAAAGCTTTTAGTTTGTTAAATGATCTGAGTTGGCAAGCTGGGTAATGGTAGTACCATTTCTTTGCCGCCTCCTTTAATGTTTGAGGAAAGTATTCCCCCCCAGTCATCTTCATCAATAATTTTCAACTCAGCATACTGTTCAAAGACTTGGATATGAACATCTGGGTCATCTTTCTTCCCATCTTTGAACACTGGAAAAGAAATTTTCAATGAAGAGGTGTAATCACGTCGATCAACATCGTTTATACCTCTTCTCACCTTAGGAACCTGACTCCTTCTAGAAGATTTCTTGTAATGGTCTGTGTCTGCATCCCATTCAATTTCTTCTTCAATCTCAGTTTTTGTCTCCTCCCTAACTTTTCTACTAGAATTGTTGTGGCTACCTTTACTGCCTTTGGCTCCTTCATCCCCATGTGTGGCCTTGCGTTCTTGCCTCTCAGCACTTCTTCTTTTGGAATGACTGGAGTGTTGAGAGTTCTTAGCCTCATCAGCCTGACGATGCTCCTTCGGAGCCTCAGTCTCAGTCCCCGATTCAGTCTTAGGATCAGAATATCTTTCTGACTCCTCAGGGATAGGGTCAACGCGGTAGGATGGTTTATCACCACGGCTGGTTTTGGGTGCCATATCTTCAGCTGAAAATTCAAACTAGTAGAAGCATTTTGGTCAATGAGCAAACAGCTCTAGGACCCGTGATTATCAAAATGGAATTGGAGCTAATCTCCGTAGATAGCTGATTCCAGTGTTAGAATTTACAGCTACTAGAAGTTGTCAGTTCACTCAGTGAAATTGGAATGGAATATGGAAACTGAACTGGAATAGTTAACTGAATTGAAATACTGTATTGGGACTAGAAACAGACTGAATGACTGAAAAAGTGTTTCACGTTCAGATCACAGTTTATGAAGAACGAGTACAAGGTATAACAGAATGAAGCCCAATTGACTACTATAGTAATGATTATAGAGTATAATTACAAGTGAAGAGAGTGTAACACAAGAACAACTTCAGAGACTAAAACCAAGAGACTAGGAGTAAGAAGTCAAAAGTACAAGCAACCCAAAGTACAATCCACTTGATTACAATGTAATGGGTCTTGTTTATAGCCTCTTGAGGTTACTATGGTAACCACTGTGGTAATTACTGATTGATCCACTGTTCGGCTTCCTGGAGACAGTTCCAGCCTGTTGAGACTGTCTTCGCCGTCTACACCATCCACAAGGCCAAAACTAGAGGTTAAACAAACAAGGCAAAGCACCACAAGAACAGACACTGATAGTGAGAAGACAGAGTCGGATGCACTGAATAGCGAGAAAGTGGGGTCTAAGGAAAGAAATACGCCTTTAAAATACCAGTCTTCAGATGAGGAGCAGGGGAGTGAGTTTTCCATGAGATATACATGATTAAAAAAGAGAGCATCCCAAGCGGCAGAAGCCATCACAAATACCCAAGCCAGAAGAACAATGGAAGAAGCGCAAGCACTAAGAGAAATAATCCAACAATAGAAGCACAAAGAGAAAAGAAATAAGGGAACAAAAGCAATTGATGAAAAAGAGGAAGAGGAAGAAGAAGACGTCCCTTTGCTATGCAGGCAGACAACAACTCTTGAATGAATCAAACAACGTAAAAGATAGGAAGAGGAGGAGGCTCTGAACATTGCCAGCAACATGCGGTAACGGATTCAGAATGAGCTCAAACAAAAGATGGAGCAAAGAGAAAGAGAAGAGGCAAAGCAGCCATGCATTGATGATCTCAAATCATCTTACAAATCTACAAAGGCCAAGGAAGAAGATGATAACCAAGAAGAGAAGGGAGAGTAGGACATGCTAGACCAGCAAGGTTATGATTTTGAATCTCCTAAAGACAAAGAGGTACCTTCAGATACTGGACCAGAAAAAAGAGAAGAAACTGTAGACCTTCCAAAACAAGGGACTGATAAGGTACTGTCACAAGAGAAGGCAAATCAAGAAAAAGAGACAACACTTTCATAAACTACTACAGTTCTAGTTGCTATTGAAGTACTGAAAACAAAGGAAAGGACAAGAGAAGAGGTTGAAACATCAGAACAGGGCCAAAGAAGCCAACAAAAACTACGATTGCCTCATTCGCAAGCTGTAGTAGAAGAAGGAGCAGAAATGATCAAGTCATTTGACATTGATGCCTATTGAGAGCAGATCAAGCTCCAATTCCAATGCCAAAGAGATCTCTACAACTTGCGCAAGCTAGAGCTGGAAGACACCAAGAAGGAGGCACCTAAAGCAACTGAAAACACTCTGCAGTTACAAGACAAAATAGAAGAGTTGTAGAAAGTTCAACTACAACTCTAATCAGAGTTGCAAAGAGAACAAGAAACTATTACTACAAGAAAGTCCGACAATTTAATGAGGCCAACACTACTCTGCAAGTCGAGCAGCAATGTTTAGAGGGGGAGCTAACCAGAGAAAAAGAGTAGGGTGAAAAGCTGCAAGAGTCCTATGTGGTGGTCAGCCAGACTCCGACCCAGCATTTAGCCCTGCAGGAGACACCAAGCTCATCAAGCTTGACAGCTAGATCAACCTCGTTGTGAACAAAGAGGTCCAAGATCTAAAGGAGGCACTTGCTCATGAAAAATATGACAGACAAATCATGATAGAAGGGCATAGAACACTACAAAAGGCCAAAGATGAGGAGATTTGGAGGCTTTGAGGGCAGCACAAGCAAATCCTGAACAAACAGTCCCAGTGGAATTTGAGCAAACTAGAGGATTTGAGCATTCTACTTTTGAAGCTCACCAAACAGATGCGCCAGGTACAATCACAGGAAAAGTAATGCAGGATTCTGAAGATCCAGCCACCCACGACATCCATCTCGGAGTTGGCCAAGGAAGAAACTCAGCGTTGGATCTTAGAAGTCAAGGACCCCTCACACAAAGAATATCTACAATATGAATTGAAGGTGTTGGAATCGACTGCCCTGCTCATGATCACTCTAGATCAAGTGGTAAAAAACCTTGGGCATGAGATGATCACCCTGCCACTAATGCGGCAGGAGACCAGATTATGGAAACAAAGAATGCTACCTGCCCTTGAGCCAAACAACAGAGGGGATTATAGAGATGTTTCTCTCATCGCAATACAAATTCAGACTATCATTGACAATCAACCCCTCTGGCGAAAGAAATGGTTTGAGCAGCGACCCACAGATGAAACATACTATAGGACTGCTTTGTAGCATCTCAAGATCGACCCAACTTATTGTCCCATCAACAGACAATGATCATGGGATAGCTTTTACTCTTGGCAAAGCAAAACAACGCGGTAATATTGAACTACTCGGTTATAACAAAGCCACTCAATAACAACCCCCCGTTAGAGAAGTATATGGTTCAGACACTCAGAGGGGTCGTCAACAGGATGAAGGAGATCCCTGATCTCGCATGCCAAATTCTCGTGAAAATTGCCAAGATGCTAATCACCTTCATAACGGAATTCACTGATATAGAGGCAGTACAACATCACTGGCAGGTTTTTGTGGAAGGCACAAGGAGGCTCGAATGGAATATGGAGACAGAAATCCCAAGTAAAAATGTCATCTTGGGATTCTATGCGAGAGTCATGTTCCTACCCTTTCACTACATGCATAATTTTAAGGAGGCATTCATGACCGGATTCTTCGAGGTAGACTTCTCCATATTTAATCCCATGATCAAAGATTGTCAGCCGACATATAGCCTATCAAAGCACTAATCCTTTCAGAGGGCTGGAGACAAAAGTGGAGATCAAGGAAAGGGCACAAAATTTCAGGCACCTCACTACGATGCTAGAAAAAAGACCAATCAACTACTAGAAGACACTCAAAGACAGATTGCACAAGGACATGCAATGAATAGGAAGGGGGGAATGTTTGGTGGACACAGTGGACTGGCACGTAAAAGGTGGATGTACACAAAACCTTGTATCACTTGCTCATTTTTTTAAAACAAGCCATTTAATTCAACTAATAAGGATTCGTAATTGTAATATATTTTGTCATGCCCTCTAAGTCTCTCTGAGTCTACACCCCTTGTAAGTGGTCAAATGGCCACAGGAAAATCCCCTTAACTCCTAAGTCAAAACCCTTAGTTTTTAAAAACAAATCATCATTAGCTAAGAGGAGTATTGGATGTTCACTGTGAGAGCCTCTTGCTGCTACAATTTTTAATCCACTTTTCTCTTTGTTTGGTAGTCAAAATTCATTTCCAAATAGCACATTGTGCTCCTTGTCTCTTGCTCTACAATCTAAGTGTAATCATTTTCGATTCTGTTGTGGTTCACAAAGTCTTGCTTGTGAGCTGAATGCATTGATTTGAGGTCTTAAATGGTTGTTTTTCTATGTTTTGACCTTGGATAAGGGTTTCTATGCTTAAAGGGGACCTTTTCGTATAGTTCTGTGTTAGTTTTTTGCACATTTTTTGTGATAGATCGTGATTTATGTACCTTCCCAAATGACTGTAGAACTTGGTAGGATTGTACCCTTAGGTGTTGTGATACCTCTCGTTAAGTTAGTTGCATTCCGAATTCGTTTGGATGCCGAAAAGTCGTGATAACCTAGAGCGATGAGATGGGACATAGATTGATTTTCAGACTAGGAAGTGGTTGATTTGCTTTTTTTGTAGTATGACTAGCCCTTTGAGTTCACTTTGGTGAGATTGACATTCTCATTAAGTCTCCATGCCCCATCCCAAGTCTCTTCCTTGCATATTGACATTATGTTAGTATCAAAAATCTATGATGCAGACGTCCGTTGCGGCGACCCACTAACAACAGAGATCACATGGCCAAGAAGAGTAACCTTGATTTCACCAATCTAGAATTTCTCCACGTTGAGTTGGCCACCCAAAGCTTGAAGCTTAGCTAGACCTTCATAAACTTTCTCCAAATTAAGAGAGCGGGAGCTATAGATACAAAAGTCATCAATAAAAACACGAATTGATTTTCCAAAGAATGGTTGAAAAACAAACGTCACATAGCACCGAAAGGTGGCTGGAGCATTGGTGAGACCAAAAGGCATAATTCTATAAGCAAAACATCCCCATGGTGTGATGAAGGTTGTTTTCTTTTGATCTTCTTCAGTGATGCTAATTTGGAAGTAGCCTGAGTAGCCATCACATTCGTGTAGCACTCATGTTTTGCTACCTCATTGAGAATTTCATCTTGAGAAGGAAGAGGAAAATGGTCCCTCTTTGTGGCTACATTAAGGGGCTTGTAATTAACACAAACCCTCCACTTACCATTCTTCTTTGGTGTGACTACAATTGGAGATGCCCACTTTAAGTCTTCAACGGGATAGATGAAACCTACCTCTAGCAGTTTCCTTACCTCTTTGAGCAAGGCATCTTGTTGAATTACTCCTAGCCGCCTGAGATTTTGCACTACAAGTTTACTTCCCTCCATGAGCTTAATGTGATGTTGAGCTACTATGATGCGAGTGATTTTATCATATTCATCAATGAAAAATGTGGTAAAATTACTTAGCATCAAAATATAATCTTCACGCTCCTTCCCACACAACTCACTAGAGATCATTAGATGTAGCTTACTTGCTTCTACCAGAGGTTGTATATCTGGTGTCTCCCCTTGGTTTGATGATGATGCATCAGATTGATCCATCCTTTTATGGTCCTTGAGAATGACCCCCATCACCTCAATGCTAATGTTGCTTTCTTTAGTCACTGTTGACTCCTCTTCTGAAGTGGTTGAAGAGTCACTACTAGAAAACTCATCCCTAGAGGTTTCTAGATCCATCTCACGTTGCCGATATGTCTTCATGTCATAAAGTATTGGCTTCCATTTGGCATCCTTCATTTTGATTATGCCAATGTCCAGTGCTACTTAGCTCTCATAGCCATAAGCCAAGGCCTCCCTAGAATGATAGGATAGCCCTCTCCCATGTGTGGCATGACAAAAATGTCCAATTCTATCTCGCTGTTGAACGCCTTTATCCTAACTGCATATATAACACCAACACATTGAGCTTTTACATTATTTTTTATTTTGGCTCAGCGTGGTGCCAGCCTACTCACCTCTAAATCCAAACGGTGCATCATTTTTTCACTCATGATCCATATTTGTGCACCACATTTGATGTAGATATTGTAGAGGTGTTGGCCTTCGATGTTAGCATCCATCATTGCTAGTATGTCATCTAGATTCCTCCCAGAGATAGCCCCAACTATCTTTGGCTTTGGTTGTCTCATGCTAACCACCTTTTTCCATTGTCTCCTCACCCTAGGTTCTAGGTGGATTAACTGGGGCCATGTGATTTTTGGGCCCTGCATAGAAACATCTTGAACCAAATCATATGGTTTAAAGAAATCTACAATGTCAATTTTACGTCGTGACTTGGATGACCTTTTGCTAGATTTTCCTTTAGTTTTCATCTTTTGTTCCTTTTGGGAAGACTCACCATGCCTAGTGCTCTTTACCCCCATGGCATCTACTCCTTTAACCTTGGTCTTACCTTTAGTCACTCCCTTGATATCCTCCTCCACTTTCTTCTTTACCTTACCTTCAAGACTGATGACACTTGCTGCCTAGTTGTCGATTGTGGTGGGGGTAAGGGTGGAATGAGAGGTTGTGGTGGTGGTGGTGGATGTGGTTGAATGGGTGGTTGTAGGATTTGCATAGGTGGTTCTTGTTGTGTTGCCCTCAATGGTGGTGGTCTTGCTCTCGGTGGTGAAATCTGGTTTTGTCTTACTCCTCTATTGAAATTTTGCCTCCTTCGGTGTGAGCAGTAATACATACCATGGCCATCTTCCCCACGATTGTAGCAGTGATATTCTTGGTTTTGCCTTTGTTGTCCTCTTCCTTGATCTTGATTGCGGTTGTGTGCATGCCTTTGTTGCACCAAATGCACATATAAATTCTCAGGCTGAGTATGGATGCGACTCAACAAGCCTTGCTGCTCTTTTGATGCCTCTTGTGGTTGGGTTCTCTGAGCCGATTTTGCTGCTACTAGTGTTAGTCGGCGGACTGAGCTTGATTCCGCTGACACATTTACTCTTGCTTGCATGTGCAACTTCTTGTCTTTAAGGCGGGCTACTTCCACTATGATCCTTCTTCAAGAGCTGAGGCGCTCCTTCACCTTTCTTCAGAGAGGTAACCCAACGCTCCCACAAATCCACAAGCTTGGATTTGTAAGTTGCATACTCTAGCAGACCTCCCTGCTTTAACTCTGTCAATAGTTGCCATAACTTTTTTGAGATTGTGCCTCCACCAAATCTCTTCATGAATGAGGCACGTAGTAAGTCCCATGTATCCTTGGTAGCTTGGGACAAAGCATTGTACCAAGACTTGTCCTCTACTTCCATTAGTAGTGTAAATATTTGTAGCCGTGAGACGTCGTCATCCTTGTTGGAAACCACACACGCAATGTTAAAGTTATCCAAAAAATCAATGGTGATGTAATGTAAATGGCCTATGAACTTTGAGAATAGCAGAATTAAGAAAATTAGAGTGAGCATTTTTGTGAGGTTACTTTGAGAACTTGGAGGGTGAACTTAATTGATGGTAGAAACATAAACATAGTACTTAATTAACTTGGCATAAACAATAATTTTTCAAGAGAGAGAGTATTAGAGAACATGATAATAGATGAGGACCGGAGTTACTTGGAGCCGGTCCACCCTCCAAAAGGCGTTTGTATTATAGATTCTCCCATCACGAGAGACTTTGTTACAATACAATCTTTGTGCTCCTTGTGACCTTGGGGATGCTATGAAGATGGAAAGCTTCATGCATCACGAGCTTAACATAAACTTTGAAAAAAGCATTAACTATCTGAAGCCTCAGTCCCAAGGCCTCAAACACCTTCCAAGGTGGAGAGAGCTAGCAGGGAATGAGGGTAGAGAAGAGGAAGAAGAAACATTCCATACGAGAAAGAAATAGCTGCTCACTTATCATCACTCTTCTTGCTTAGCATAGCATAATAGCATAGTAATGAATATGAAGAAGATGGAAAGCTTAAGCATTGAAGCATGGCTCTTGGTTGGATTTGCATTCCATAGCCAAGTGTGTTGGTGTAGGCTCTCCACTTCTCAACAAACTTGGAGAAGGAGATGGAGCTCTTGCATTTTGCACTCTACACAATGAGATAATGTGTGTGTGTGTGTGGGAGAGTATACCCCCCCTCTCATGCTTGGTCCACCTCTCTCTATCTCTCTCTCTCTCGTATTATTTTATTATTCATTTGGACACGTGTCCTCTTTTTCCTCTTTGAGAGAGAGAACTTAATTATTTATTTTTATGTATATAAATTCTCATTGGACCCCTTTAAAACCTAACCAATAGCATTCAAGCACATCATGAGGGCCACATGTGGAGGGTCATTTGAACATGTGTCTTTTATGCTCATAAGTCATTTGGTTGAATTGAATACATCAATGAATTAGTCAATCAAGCAAGCATGTGTCTTTTATGCTTCTTAAGTCATTTGTTCCGAATTGAATACTTCAAACCTTAGTCAATCAAGCATGGACTTTCATGCCTCTTGAGAATTTATCTTTGAATTTAACATTGCAAAAACCTTAGTCATTTAAGCATAAAAATCACCTCAAGATTTGGGCAAGGTTCTCAAAACCACTTTAAGCGTTTTAACACCTCATGCTTGGGTACGATTCCCACCTCGAGGTTAGCCCTAGCTTGCGTAAGGTCAAATGACTTTTTAACACTAACTTTTGGAGGTCTTTATTGAAGTTAACCCTAAGGTCTTTTAAGCTCCATTAGATGCACGTTGCTTTTTGATAGACTACCTCCGTTTGGACCCCTTTTGAGATGTAACCATCTCTCCTCTTGGTCCCTTGCTGAGGTAAATCTAGAAGCACTTATTGCACATTGCTCTTTGGTAGACCGTCTCCTTTTGGACCCCTATTGAGATGCAACCATTTCTCCTTTCGGCCCCCTGTCAAGATAGGTCTAAAAGCATATATATATATATATATATATATATATATATAATATACTAACTCTTGTTCCCCTTTTATCTTTCCATATTAAGTGATCAGTTTAATATGAGAAAATCATTTGGTAAAGTTAGATATTATATTTTATGACATTACCTCTCTCTTGAAATCATAGTCGTCCTTGACTATGAGGTAGAGAAGATAAAGCCTAGTCATTAGTCCATGTTTCTTAGCGGGTAGAGGGTACCTTTTTACCCTATGACATCATTCCATAATGGATGACTAATCCATTTGGTGCTCGGGAGACTTAGCTGCCGCAAGCATGTCTGCTCTTTAGTCCATATCATACTTCCAAAGTAGAGTGACGAGTTCTACTTGGTATTTGGGAGACGTCATCACCACAAACATGATCCTAAGTATGTATACTTCTTTAATTTTGTGCACAGTAAAAGAAAGAAAACGAGTCTTATAAGACAAAAACGTTGTTCATTGAAAATGAATTTTCATTTGCTTACTCTAGTGTAGCATTGTAGGCATTGACAAGGTTTATATTATCCTTAAGCTAGGTTCCTTGCATCCATCTAGCATGTTCAAAAGGATAATTCTTAAACTTAGCAAGATATTATTGGATAATCTTACCATTTCTTAGTACCTTGTCTTCGTGTGTCAAAGAATCGATTCGGGCTGCAACACCTCTTCTTGATCTTCGATCTCTGGTGGGTCCTTCATTATTGGTTCTTTTTATGGCTCTCGTTTATAAGGCTTGAGTAGGCTCACATGGTTAACATTGTGAATGAACCAATGGTTGGGCAACTTCAATTGATAATCCATCTCATTGATTAACTTACGAATTTAAAAAGGACCATAGTATCTTTTTGCTAGTTTAGGATAATACTCTTGGTGGCTCATAGGATTCTTGCATGTAGAATGTCTTAGATGAGCCTTAAGAAACTTTAGCAAGACCCAATCGTTTTTCTTAAAGGCTAAGGCTCTTTTGTGCTTATCATCAACAACCTTTTTTGCATTTTCTTTGAGATGGATATAACCTTTTTAATCTTTGGAAAAGATTCTTGTGAGTCTTGGCTATATTCATCAATAGCGAAGATCTTCCCATATACTTTAAGTAGTAAGGGACTTTTGGATTTTCTCTCTTTAACCTCGAAAGGTGCTTTCCCCGTATTAATGTATAATGTCATTGCACGGATACTCTATAAGAGGTAGGTACTTCTCTCATTGAGAACTTTGATCTACTTCCATGACATAGGATTTTAGTAGATTCAAGAATCATTAGATTAGTTATTTCACTTTGGTCATCCGTTTGTGGATGATAGGCCGAAAGAGAAATTTAATCTACTTACTAGATTCTCAAAGAGACCCTTCTAGAAATTACTGGTCATTCTAGGATCTTTGGCCGACACTATGGATGTTGGCAAGCCATGATACTTGAAAATTTGAGATCTAGAGAGGGTTAGCATTTGATCTTCCTTAATAGTCTTTTTGACAGGCATAGAATGTGTTTTCTTGCTAAGCCTGTTGACTAAAACAATCTAATTTGCTTTCCTTGATTCAATTTTGATTTTTGGTATACCACGCATTTGAAACATACTCTTGTATGTTTACTTTTTATGGTAGACCAAAAGAAATACATTTGTACTCCTAGAAGAGTAGATTCTGGAATCCCTCTTTGCCATGCATAAGGAGAAGCATGGGATTCGTACATGACTTTCTTAGTGTATTGGTGAGTAACACATAGCCTATTACCATTTGGAAGATAACCATCTTTTAAGGTGAATGGTTCTTTTTTCCTTCCCTAATGTGAAGGCTATAATTACCTACTTAAAGTCAAGAATTGGCAAGATGATGGGACGTGGGGATCTAAGGATTTCATGCTGATGCTAAAAACTTTTTCCAATTGGGAATGAGAAAAGTAGAGAAAAATCTCCCAAAAATATGTGTCCGTCTTTTCTCTTCCAAAAGTCCTTCAGGTGGTCCCCTCTTGACTCCATGTGCAAGCCTTGTGTCTACAAGTGAATTATGCTTGAATTTGATAATATTTTGTTGACTCCAACTCCATAATCCATAAGATTCTCCTCCCTTTCACTATTGACTCTTATTCTTCACATGTAGTGACCGTCAGGTAGTGTTTTTTTATTATAGGGTTTACGAAGATCCAAATGTATCAAAACCATAGCTATGTACAAAACATATACATAGATTTTTTGTGATTGTCATGCATTAGGTCCTTCGTCCTCCATGAAGCCTTGAAGCCTTTCCATCAAGTACATACCAAGAGAGAGGTGGACCAAAAATTTTAAAAGCAACCCACAGTACCAAGCTTTCCTTGTGTGAGGGTGTGTGTGTTCTTTCTCTAGCCCCTAGAATGAGGGCTCACCCCCCCTTGTGCAAGGATACGCATTGACTTTGTGGAACACCTTACCCTCAAGAACCTTAGTCATGGAGCACCTTCGCACCTTAGTCATTGAGCACCTCAAGCCCCTTAGTCAACAATCAAGCACCTCAAGCACCTTAGTCAGCAAGCATGACAATCACCTCAAGCTTGGACCGGGTTCCCACCTCAGGCACAACCCTAGCTTACCTAAGGTCAAAGGACTTCCTTTGGAGGTAATTAATAAAGCTAACACTAAGGTCTTTAAGTTCCATTATCTAGCCTTGCTCTTTGACAGATTATCTCTCATTTGGACCCCTTTACCATTGGCCTCGTGTTGAGATAGACCCGTAAGCGCATGTCTATATTCTAACCCTTGTCCCCTTTTATTCTCCAACATTAAGAGATCAATTTAATATGAGAAAATAATTTGGGTTGGTTAGATATTAGATTTTATGACATTACCTCTCTCTTGAAATCATAGTCGTTCTCGACTATGAGGTAGAAGACATAAAGACTTAATCGTTTCTTAGAGGGTAGAGGATCCCTTTTTACCCTATGACATCTTTCCAAGATGGATGACTAATTCATTTGTTGCTTTGTGACATAGCTACCACAAACATGTTTTCTCTTTAGTCCATTTTATTCTCCCAAAGTAGAGTGACAAATTCTACTAGGTATTTGAGAGACATCCTCAGCACAAACATGATTCCAAGCATGCATCCTACTTAAATTGTGCACAATAAAAAGAGAACTAGTCTAATGAGACAAAAAAAGTTGACATTTGCTTACCCTAATGTAACATTGTAAGCATTGACAAGGTTCATACTATCCTTAAGCAGTATTCCTTGCATCCATCTAGCATCTTCAAAAGGATAATTTTTTAGCTTAATCAGATACCGTCGGATAATCTTACCATGTCGCAGTACCTTGTCTTCATTCCAAAGATAGCTTTGGATTGTGGCACCTCTTCTTGGTCTTCGATTGCGGGAGGATCTTCAATAATTGGTTCACTTGGTGGGTCTCCTTTGAAGGGCTTAAATAGATTTACATGAAAAGCATTGTGTATGAGCCAATGGTCGGGCAACTTGAGTTGATAAGCCATCTCATTGATTGGCTTCAAAATTTGAAAAGGACCATAGTATCTTTTTGCTAGTTTAGCTTAATACTTTTGATGGCCCTTAGGATTTTTGCCCGTTGTTTGCCTCAATTGAGCCTTGGGAAACTTAAGTAAGACCCATTCATTTTCTTTGACGTTAAGGCCCTTCTGTGCTTGTCAACAACAACTTTTGGCCCTTTTTGAGATATGGATATAGCCTCCTTAATCTTTTGAAAATATTCTTGTAGGTCATGGCTATACTCATCGGCATGGAAAATATCTTCCCATGTACTTTAAGTAGCAAAAGACTTTTAGGTCTTCCCTCAATGATTACAAAAGGTTCTTTTCCCTTTAGAGGTATGTAAAATATTATTGTACGCATACTCTTCAAGAAGTAAGTACCTTTCCCATTGTGAGCGTTGATCTGCTTCTGTAACATAAGTCTTTAGTAGATCAAGTATCGTACAATTGGCTATCTCACTTTGGCCATCCGTTTGTGGGTGATAGGCCGATGAGAAATTCAATCTTGTACCTACATTTTCAAAGAGACCTTTCCAAAAACTACTGATCATTCTAGGATCTCTCTCTCTGACACAATGGATGTTGGCAATCCATGGTGTTTGAAAATCTGAGATATGAAGAGAGTTACCATTTGGTGTGCCTTAATAGTCTTTTTGATAGGAATAACGTGTGCTTGCTTGCTAAACTTGTCGACTATTGTCCATATTCCTGTATTCCCATGGATAGACTTGGGTAATCCAAAGATAAAATGCATGGATATACTCTCCCATGGTGAATTAGGGATTGGAAATGGCTGGAGTAATCCATGTTGCTTCCCTCTATCATACTTTGGCATGCCACACATTTTGAAACATACTCTTGTATGTCCACTTTTATGGTAGGCCAATAGAAGTACGTCTCTACTCCTTAGAGAGTAGGTTGAATACCTCTATGCCCTACATAGGGAGGAGCATGGGATTCATACATGACTTCTCACAAAGGGAGTGGGTATCACATAGCCTATTGACATGGAGAAGATAACCATCTTGCAAGGTGAATGGTTCCTCTTTCTTCCGCAAAGCAAGGGCGGACATTACTTTAAAGTGAGGGTCAATGGCATACTCATCTATCATAGAAGATAGATAATTCTGAGTAGCTATAGACACCGCATTAACTTTTGGTCATTGTCGTGAAATTGCATTGGCCACTTCATTGTGCTTACCAAAAATGTGAGCAATATGAAAATAAAATTGCAAAAGAAAATTTTCCCACCTCATTTGTTTGTCAAAAAGCGTAGTTTGTTTCATGAAGTACTTGAGACTTTGGTGGTCTGTTAAACAGAGTCCCCAATAGATAGTGTCTAGGGCATGTAGAACAACTAAAAGCTCTTTTTCATTAATGCCTAAGACCCGTTCATCCGTAATGAGCCTTCGGCTCTCATATGCTATGGCATGCCTTTCTTGAAGCAACACTGCTCCAAGGCAATCACCACAAGCATCACATTGGACCTAAAATGACTTTGAGAGATCCAAAAGCATAAGGATTGGTTGGGAGATAAGCTTCTCTTTGAGCTTGTCAAAAGAATTTTTCTCCTTAGCAGTCCATGAGTATTTCTATTTTTTATAGTGATATGGTTGAGTGCTCAATATTCCACACACATACGGTATGTACCATCTTTCTTTTGATTAAAAGAACTAGAGAACAAAAGGGAGAGGAGCTAGGCCTCACCATCCCTTTGTCTACCAATTCTTGTACTTGCCTCATGATCTCCTCTTGTTGAGCTTGGGAAACTCAATAAGGAGGTTTGTTAGGCGGTGAGATTCCTGGTAGGAGCTCAATTCGATGGTCATCATCCCCTCATTTTGGAGGTAAGTCCATAGGGAGATCATTGATGAACACATCTTGGAATCCTTTTAGAAAATTAGACAAGTCTAACTCTTCTTGATTCCTACCAGTTAGATTTGATGAAACACTAGGATCTTTTAGGGACTCTTTGACAAAAATCATGTACGTAGAAATTGAGATCTTCATTGATTTATCAAAAGCAAGAGGATTTACAAGTAGTATAGTACGACCAGACTCACTAGCATTTATATACATGCTCTTTCCCCTGTAGGTGAAGTAGATTCTCCTTTCAAGGAACTTCATGTTGGCAGCCATGCGGTTGAACCATGGTGCCCCTAGGATAGCATCCTCATGTTGGAGAGGAGAGATCAAAAAGTCTTCTTTATCGACATAGATTTGGACATGAAACCTCAACTTCCCAATCAAGGGGTAGTGGAGGCTTGCTATCCCTTGAAAGTGGTGTTGGCCATTATAGTATCTCCCATCTCAAAAGCTTGAATGCCCAACTTGGTGGCCAACTCCGTTGATATGAAGTTGTGAGTAGAGCGAGGGTCAAACAAGATGAAAGTATCATGCTCCCTTAACTTTTCCCAAGAATAGGAGAGAGGTGATCCTCTGCAATGAGCATCCTCTTTTGGAGCTTCGATAGTGGAAGCTCTAGGAGTCTCATTGCGGGCATTTCTCTTGGGGCAAGAACGATAGCCATGTCCTTGCTCCCCACACTTCAAAAATTTATGGTCCTTGCAAAAAGCTTCAGATCTTTAGGAGAGAGAATGTTTTTACCTTTGTAGAATCCCTTCTCCTTGCACTGATTGTTGTTGTTGTTATTGTTTGAATTTCCTTGGGAAGAATTTTGGGCATTGGTTTTCCCTTTTACATCACTTTTGTCTTTTCTTTGCATGGGCTTGACATTCCATCTAGAGCCTTATTGAAAATTGATGCGTGAAGAAACCATAGTGTGGTGGATTAATTTAGTCATAGAACCAGGCCGTTGGGAGTTGACACACTTGGCCATCTCTTCAACTAATCTCACACAAAACTGTTGCTTTTTCTTGGCAAATGTTATCTTTTGAAAGATAGTAGCCTTGAGATATAAATTCCAAAACTTGTCTACATATTTGTGGATAGACTCATGGGAGGGAAGCTTCAAACTCCGCCATTCGGTGTTTTAGGGAAAAACTACTCCCTTGTTCATACTCATGAGCACGACACAGACAACATACTTATCATCCGATGACACGACTAACTCGTAGGTGCACGTAGGCAATCTCGTTAGCTTGTCAGGCTGAGACCAATCTACACATACGCACTTTTATGATGCATCAATCACTAACCCTGGTAGAATGCAACCCACTCTATCCCTAAACGCTCACAACACAGTTTACACGTCCAATGAACTCGGAATCGCATCAAACTTACTAGGCACCATCCTCTCACTAGGATATACTTACCTATAAGTCTAATCTCACCAGATTTGAACCCTAGTTATCTCGAATACAATCACGATAGACTAACATGTCATGATCCAAAAGTGGGCGAAACTTAAGTTTATGAGTATCTATGTGTAGCTTATCTCTTTCTCATTCCATAAAGCACTTGATTATTGAAAACAGACACCATTTGTGCTACTTACAAGCAAAACAAGCTCGAGGAAGGATCGATCGCGATCAACTCGAAACGGTGAATGCGTAGCGTGGGCGCGTAGCTCTTGGAGAGACTACCGCGATGGTGTGGTCGCGTCGTGAATCCGGTGAGGGAGAAGCGCATAGCGAAGAGGATAAGACACACTCACTCTCTCTCTCCCTCCCTCTCAGACTCGTACGACACAGGATTAATATTCAAATGTTATTAAAAAATGGTTCTAAGGTGACTTTTATACTTTAGTCACCTTAGCTCAAAAATGTACATAGGGTTCTCTTACTCATTATTACAAAGTGGTAACAAATCTAAGTCCTGACTAACTGATTAATCTTTACATAACCCAGACGAATGGATCAAAATGATAAGACGTCTTTGACATAAAATGGGAATTTGATATGCTTTACAAGATGGGCTCATTACAACAGTTGGACCAATGGGGCTCTAACACTCCCCCCCTCCTAATTCATGTCTACCGCGACATGATTGTCTTTGTATTCATTGTCGTTGTCGTCTTTCTTGGTTGATTTGATGTAGAAACGCATCCTATCGCATAGACTGGCTTGCCATTAATGGGCCAATATTTTTTGACTTGTACATGAAGAAGCTTGTGTAAAATGCTTCTTAAAAGGTTTGGAGATGGTAGCTTGGAAGAAACATTAGCCGTTTGAAGTAGGCATACAATACTGGTTCTATCGGTGGCCCACTTAGATCGTATGACAACTTTGAGATGCTTCTTTCAGTATTTATATACTCTGATGTCCAGTTTTCTGAGAAGACTGTGAGACAGGCCAAAAATGTTCGAGCTATTTTACATAGCATCTTGCAGGATAGGTCGGGAGAGCCTCCAAATTCTGCGATGACACCTTGTAGGGTTTTCACCATGTAAGAACCGGATATTCTCTCTCCCTCTGCTGGCCCTGGCATTACTGGATAATTTAGCCATGTCGGATTTCTGCTCTGTAGTGCTTTATGTTGGCTATAGGTGTATGTTCAGGGAGTTGGGCAAAAAGTTCTGTCATTCCTCAGCTAAGGCGGTGCGTTGACTAAGTGGATCAGGTTATTAGGATGATCTAAGAGCCATTGACGCCTCCACTTTGGCTAGCTGTCTACTATTCTGTTTTGCTGTTCCCGATCCTTTACTTCTCCTTCAAACACTGGCACTTGTTCTTCTTTTTCGAGCTGCCGTTGATGTGTTAGAGTTTCGTACTTCAGGAGAGCATAGGGTAACATAGGTGCATTCCATTCCTTCTGTAGCTCTGCTGCTGTTTTGACCGATCTAGAAAGCCCTTGTAGCAACTCCTTTTCGAGTTGCATTGCCTTGTACCATATCATTTCTGTTTGTTTTTCCATCTGCTTGGCCAGCCTCTACTCTTCCAATTTCGTGATTGAATCTTCTTCTGTCTCTTGGTCTTTGGAGCCGGTTTGATTAGTTTGTGTATCTGGTGCCTCTTGTTCATCTGAATCTTCCTCGTACTCATCTTGACCCCCATATACTTCGGCGAGTCCAGCCAAATTCATTGTTGCTTGCTCCAGGTGCACTCGTACCTGTCCTTGGTGTTGCTTTGCAGTTTGTAGACTTGAGATTTGCGCGGCCATTGTTCTACTATTGATTTGTAGAGCTTGAAATTCCATTTCTTTTTGAGCGGCAGACTCCTCTAACTGTTTTAACCTAATGTGCAAGTTTTCATTTTCTTCCCTGAGTGATATGGAAACAATGCTTTCCATTTCATTGTCAGGAGCTGGTCCTTGTTGTTGTTCACTTTGTAAGTCTGAAATTTGTCTTTGTAGTTGATCTTCTACTCTAAGCGCACTTTTAGCAATCATTAAACACTGTTTTCTTTCCAACTCCAGCTCCCTTTTCAGTGCAGCCACTTCTTCTTCTGGGTGGACTACCGGTGGTGTTGGTAGTGACGTTTTTTGCTTCTTAGCTCGTTCGATTTCTCTTGCTTGTATATCTGTTACTGCTCTCAAATCTTTGACTTCAATTTCTAAGTCATTGATGACGACTTGCAAACTTTTGATGGTCTCTAGCGCATCTTGCTTTTCTTTTTCCAACTTTTGGATGTGTTCATCTCTGTCACTGACATCTTCAAGGAATACGTTTATTGTATCCTCACATATGGCATTGAAGTCTTCCGACTCCTGTAAATTGTCTTTGAGGAGATTTACTGTGCCTTTGAGCCCCAAGATCTCAGCGTCTCTGATGCTGATCAGCTTTAGAGTGTCCTCCCTTTGCTCTTGCAGTTTCAGAACTTCCTCATGGGTTTTTTGTAACTTCATCTTGTTGGACCGATTCTGATCAGCTAACCATTGACTGTGCAGTCTTGTTCTATTTAGTATTGTTGCCATTGACTGTAAATCTTCATCTATAGTAGCTTCCAACTCAATTTCTTGAGAGGAGGAAGCTTTATCTTTAGTCTGATCCACCTCCTTTTGCTTGCCTTTATCACTTTGTGATATGGTTCCAGTGTTTGGGTGTCCATCTGTTCTTTCTTCTTATTCTTCCTCTTCTTCTTCACTTGGAGGTGTGTGAACTCTGTCATCACGATGTGAACTTTCTGAATGCGAAGTAGAGTCAGCAGGTGGGCTAGATTGCCTCTGACTTGTATCTGGCCTTGGAGATGGCGGCGGTGTTTCCTGATCACGTGAAGTTGGCCTCAGCTGATCTCTCAAAGTTTGGAGATCCTCCTCTTCTAGTAGCAATTCTGGTTCGTCCCTAGCATTTCTTTCTTGGATGTACCTCTCGAACTAGTCCAACTCAAAAGCTGGGTTGTTTCTATTCTTCGTTCTCAGTGTGTAAGTGCTACTAGAAGGTTTCCAAGTGGCACCTACATCGCCTCATAGAGATCTTTCTAGAGCAAATCCTTCTAGCATCCTTTCCATTTTTGCTATCTTCTGCAACCTGGTGTTGTTTTCCATTTTCGCTTTTCGCTTCTTTAGTCGGGCATCTTCCTCTTGGGTTCTTCTCTCTTCTTCCATCTTTTTTTGTATAATTCTTGTTACTCTTTCCAGCTTGCGTCCTCCAATGGTGTTAATAGAGGCTGGTACTTTCGTTTGTGATCTGTCTTCGATATTCTCCCTTAATACCAGCGAGTCGTTCTGATGAGGGGGAGGTGGCAACTGATCTGCCGCGCCTATGGCATGGTATATTACTATGGTTAGGACTTCTCCTCCTGCAATGTAATTTGGTCTGTCCTGCCTTAGCTTTGTCATTTCTTCAAACAGATATGACGCATGATCTATATAGAACTCATGGGTCATTCCCATAGCCCATGTCAGTGTGGTTGAGATGCTCCCGTGTGGTGTAGTGTATCTTGGCGGTCTTTTGCTGTAGCTCAACAAACACTGACTGTAGATCTGTGTCAGTTCTCTTACTTCCGGGTTTTCTATGAGTTCGAAAGAAGGTAGTTTGGACTTTTGAAAGTAGACTGTGAGGTTTTTCTTTCTTTCTCTCATGTTGGCTCCTTGATCTGACAATTTCAATGCCTCTTTGATGATCTCTTTGGTGATCTGGATCTCCATCACTTCGTTATCCATGCCTGCCACTCTGCAAGTTCCATCTTCTTGGATAGTCTCTATTAGATGTTGTACCCTCTTGAAATCTATCCCTACTGGTGGTAGTGATACAAAGTTCCACAAGCCAGCTTTTTTGAGCCATGACCTTTGCGGTGATCTTTTCAAGTAATTCTCTGCCTCCTTGGGAATCATCACTGTATCCACTAAGTTTCTTTTGTCATCCACATATGAACCTTGATAGATCTGAAAGGCTGCTGCCTATTGCACATCTGCAGGTATCCAGGTGGCTGCTGGCTTTGAGGAATTGGGTAGAAGTGCATAGGATACTGCACCTTCCGTTGCCAGGTTCTTGCCTTTTCTTTTTCCTGGAGAAGCCTCCATAGATCCTCTCATATCTGATGTCGATGTGGTGACCGTGCACGATGGATGAGCTCCTGGAAGTCTCAACTGCTGTAGGGAGCTCTCTCTCTCTCACTATGGAAAATGACTCAAATGAGGGATTTCTAGCCTAGCCTCTCTATATGTAATCGAGACTCCGACACCAACTTTTCCAATCTTTTACCTGTGGTTATAACTTTTTGCGAGATGCGGTTTAGGCTCGCAAATTTCTTGATTTGGACTTCGGTTGCTCCAGTTTTACCAGTTTTGTAGATTTCTCCTGTTCGAGGTCCCTTCATGATGGTGGTCATTTTGCCCTGTCACCTTTGCAGTCCCTATTTTTTCTTTGTCTTCTTTACCTTTGTCTGATCAGACGTCTCTTCTTTTGTGTTTCCATCTGGATTACATATTTTTTTCTATAATTTTTGCTAGAAAATGGCTAAAATAAAGCAAATAAATCCCAAAATAACCCGAAAATAGCAATTCTAACCTAGAAAAATACCAATGAAAAGAAAAACACTTTGTAGCTCACTTTTCTCTCGTCTATGTACAAACTCGCTCATTATCGTCATCCTTGGCCTATTTTTTGCTGTTTTTTTTGACATTTTTTGGCCAGATTTGACTCTCTTTATAGTCTATACACATCCCTAGGGGCTCATGAATGATGATTTGGTCCCCAATTCTGATTAATTACAAGGGCATATTATTTTTGCAAAAATCATACAATAAAACACAAAAATGGTTGAAAAATTGCTCACAAACATTGCCCTCTAATATATGACATGAGTCCGCATTTGGAATGCCTCCCCCCCTCCTAGTTGGAGTCCTCCCGGACGACAGGGTATCGTCAAGGGTATGTGCTGTGCATGGGTTTGAACTCATGCTAATGCAGGCCTTGTAATATAGCCCTATATGCATGTGCAGTCAATGCATGTAGAAAGAATTTATGCGGTGCAGGAGGAAGGTATAAGCGATTCGCTTATTGGCATTTGTCATTGAGGCTTCCTATGGTAGCTTGAGTTGGTTGGCAGTTTTTCTTTGCAAGGAGTAGTTGTAGATCTGCTGCTCTTTGTTTGATTGTTTTCGACTGGTTTTGAATTGGCGTATGTGGTTCCTTTGAAGTCGATATTGTCGTATCTGGTGGAACATTCTTTCTTTCTGCCTTGATGACTTGGGTCTTAGAAATCCTTGTAGTTTTTGTTGTTGATTCTGTGTGTTTCCTCGTGCTGTTTGCATGATGTTGCATAACCTTGACAGTTGTAGATAACTGCTCGTTTGTCATCTTTGGCCGTCCTTCTTGTGTTGTTGGCTCGTTTTGAATTGGCAATTTTGGCCGCCATACCAATATAGTCCATTGCGTATTTGACAGATTGACTATGTTTCTTTGAAGTTTTGCTCGCTTTCGGTGTTTTGTTTGTTCTTCTGACTCCTTTTTTATAGGAATTAGGCTATCGTGCCTTATCCAAACTTTGTATTTCCGCTTTTGATGTAATTGTGCCTCGCTCATCTCTGTACGCCGTACCCAAACTTGCCTGGTTCCCTGCATGGTTGCTGATTTTTGATAAGACGTTGCTGGACTTGTAAATTTTGTTTGTTGTTGGGCAGATCTTTGCGGTTGTATTGACTTTTGTTTCCTCCTTGACATGAATTGGTTATATGATAAGAAGGGTTCTGGAAAGTTTTCCTTTCTGAACAGTGCCTCATTAGTATCCAAATCAATGAATATCCTGTTAGCTTTCATCCATGACACTGCTAAGATACACGGCGTTGCTGATCTACTTGGTGGCAGTACATGGAATTTTGTAGTGTACGGGTGTGCCTGCATTGTGATTGGTATTATAATAGACCACAACGTGGTCACCTCATCACCCGATGCTACTTTCAACCGGTGTCTCTCTGGGATCGTCTTCATTGGTCCAAGTTTCTGAAAGAGCTCAAAGCTGATGACACTCATTTTTGCTCCAGTGTCAAGCAATGCATAGATTTCAACTTTTTTTGTGCCTGCATAAGCTTTTATGTAAGGACTACACCATGTATCTTATAAGTCGTCCAGGATGCTATCGTCCTGAGACCTAAGGTCTGTCAGGGTCTTTTCTAATTCGTCGCTTTGTATATCCGCTTCGATCGTTTGGGATGTTGAAAGAGGATATTCGTCATTCATCATTGGGGTGACCATGTTTATTGTCCTGAGAAACTGCTTTTGTTTAGCAATCCGTTCCTTTGCTTTTTGTTGTGCCTGGTCCTGAATTCTTTGTTGTTACTGTCTATAGGTTTTTCCATAATGCAGTTGAAACAACATTTCCGGTGCTAAAGGTAGATGATATTTTTTTAAATGACACGCACTAATCCAGTTCGGCATTTCTTTTCCATCTAGTGTCGACAGTTTTACTGCTCCGCTGGACGATATTTCTTGGATCAAATAAGGCCCCATTCCCCTTTTCTTTAGCTTTTTGCATGCTGTTTAAGGGTGTATACCAAGACATAGTCTCCCCGTTTAAAGTCCTTGTTCTTGACATGTTTGTCAAAAAACTCTTTCTGTTGTCTTTTTTTTGCGTATATGGCCGCTACAGCATTGAGTCGTAACTCATCTAATTTTTCAAGGTCCTCTAACCGTTCTGAAAGTTCATGTCTCGTCCAGTCCAATTGTTTGGCTACCCTTAGTGTGGGGATCAAAAAGTCAATAGGCAATATTGCATTTAACCCATATACCATATTAAATGGTGTAGCATTGAGTGTTGTTTTATATGCAACTCAATAAGCCCACAATGCCGAATAGAGCATTTGATCCCAATCTGTTCTTGTTTCACTAACCAGTTTCGTAAGAACTGTGCACAATATTTTGTTGGTCGCTTCCGCTTGGCCATTCGCTTGTGGATGATAGGGTGAAGATTTGCGATGAATTACCATAAACTCATTTAAGAGATGTTGGATAACTTCATTTACAAAGTGTGTCTCTCTATCACTCACCAGCTCGATTGGAAAGCCATAACGTGTAAACACATATTCATATAAGAATTGTGCCATGGTTCTAGCGTCTGCTTTCGTTGTGGATTTTGCTTCCACCCATTTGGTCATGTAGTCCATGGCCACTATGATATATTGTGCTTGTGAACGATACGTTGGTGGAGTGATAGGACCAACAAAGTCCAATACCCATTTAGCGAATGCTCGAGCACTCATCATTGGTCTTAAGGGCATTTCGTCTCTTTTAACTGGTACCTTAGTGCGTTGACATTCATCACACCTTTTCACGAATTCTGTTGCATCTTGAATCATGGTCGGACACCATATACCTGCAACCATAATGATTTTTACGGTTCTCTCTGCTGAAAAATGACCTCCTGCTATGCCTGCATGAGCTTGTTCCAATAATGGAAAGTAGTCATTTTCATGAGGAACTAACCTCAGCTGGTCATCAGTTCCTCTTTTATACAATTGGTCACTAATGAGGGTATACCTATTCGCTTCGATTTGTAGAGCCTTTTGTCTGGCTTTAGACCAATCTCCTGGCAGCTCCTTATTAGTCAAATATTCCACAATAGCATGACTCCATGCGAGTGCTACTGTCACTTGGTATAATGTGGCATAATCCACAGTGGTATTGGATGTGCAAAAGTTGCATTTCTTGATGTAATTTGCTACATCGCCTACCATTCCTGGCCAATACACTCTAAGTCTTCTTAATTGTTCATACATCATTTGATTTCCTCTATGGAATCCGCATGTTTGTGTGTGGGCCTCCTCTAGATACGCTTCGTACTCCTTTGGGCCTATACACAACCTTAGAATCATATCGTTTCCATGATGGTACATTCTTCCCGCAAGCATTGTGTAATTTCGTGCTTGTCTAATGTCTTCCACCGTGTGTTTGTCGTCAAGATTCATTCCATATGTCAGCAACGGAATAATTTGCTTTGACCATTTCGGTATCATCTCTATATTAAACAGGTATGCGTCTGGGAGATCATCATCTCCCCGGTAGCTTTTTCGCCATGTAGTAGTCGAGAAAGGTGGTCTGCTCTTTGATGCGTTTTTCCTTTCTTAACTACTACTGTAAAATCAAACTCCAGTAACACAATGAACCATCTTACAATTCGTCCAGTGTTACAAGGTTTGTTTACTAAGTACAAGAGTACATGATGATCCACAAAGAATGTGAATTTGTTCGCGAGTAAGTAATGCCGAAATTTCTTTACCGCATATATCATACCCAATCCTTCTCTTTCAGTGGTAGTATAATTCTTTTCTGCACTATTGAGCTGTCTACTAGCATAACTGATTGGAAAGTCCGTCTTACCCTCATCTGGTTGTGCTAATATACAGCCTATTGCAAATGCCGAAGCATCTTATACATGTACATGGAAGATCTTTGACCAATCTGGTGCTTTTAGAATTGGTGTAGATACTAGTGCATCTTTCAGTTTCTGGAATGACTCATCACATTCATTTGTCCAAATGAAGAGCGTGATTAGACTATACAAGGGTTTTGCTATTACAGCGTACATGTGGATAAAACGTCGGTAGTATCCACAATGTCCCATAAATGATTGTACCTCTCGTATAGTGTTTGGTCTTGGCAATTCTATGATCACCTTTACCTTGTCTTCATCAGTGGTAATTCCATTAGCCGACACTGTGTGGCCTAAGATTTTACCTTGTCGTACCATGAATACACATTTTTCTGGGTTGAGGCAAATCCTATACGTTCTGCATTTTTCGAATACCTTTCTCAGATGATCTATATGGTCTTCTCTCAATAGAGAATAGACACACAAGTCGTCCATGTAAATATCCAAGAATTTTCGCAAGTATTCTTTAAAAGCGTGTGTCATTAATCTTTGAAATGTGGCTGGAGCATTGTTCAAGACAAATGGCATTACCCTAAACGCATATATGCCCCATTCTGTTGCAAATGATGTTTTGTATTGATCTTCTAGTTTGACTCCCAATTGGTTATAACCAAAGAATCCGTCCATAAAGCTATAGGCTTGCTTGCCTACCACTCGTTCCAGGACGTGTTCAATGATAGGAAGAGGGTAGTTGTCCCTTATCGTGGCTGCGTTTACCTTTTTGAGATTTACACACACTCGTAATTTCCTGTTTTTCTTGGGTACCACTACTATCGGGGACACCCAGTCCGTGTGCTCTATCTCATAAATAAATTCAGCCTCCATAAGTTTGTCTATCTCCTCTTTTATCCTTTTGGCGAATGTCTCATTATACGTGTATGGACGTTGTTTGCTTGGCTTTGCATCAGAATTCAGAGGGATCGAATGTTCACAAATGTTAGGATCCACTCCCTTCAAATCTTTGTACGACCATGCAAATACATCTCGAAATTCCTTAAGTATTTTGATCAGTAAGTCCTCTTCTTCTCGACTTAGATCTGTGGCAATGTAAGCAGGTCGCAGATTTTCTCCTGGCTCTGCTAAGTCTATTTTCTTGGCATTATCTGGCCCATCGTAGGACTCGTTTGATTTAGGCTCCCTCATTGGTTGCTGAACCACCAATCTTCTTTCCTGAATGGTGTACTTACAATAGTGAGGAGGTACATCTATCTTTTTACTCCCATCACTCTCGTTCGTTCCATCGCTACTTTCCATTTCAGTTGTCCATACATTTTTAATTTTTTGTTTCAAATTGTTGTGTTGTGGCACAACATATTATGAAATAAAATATCTACCTTAATCTTGATTCTTTTGATATATGGGACCAAATGCTACGATGTACATAGTGTGATATATGCAAAAATGGATGCCATGGTTGCAGTCATGTACATACCTTGTTGGGCGGGTGAGGCCCTAGATGTGGCATTGTTTCATGTTTTAACACCTTAAAGCATGCCTAATCTAGTTTACAAATGTACAAATGTTAAGTGTTCTGAATTGGCACGCTTGTTTTTCCTAGAAAGTTCAATGCGGACGATCTCGACTAAAAATAGCAGGTTCCATGCGTGACCATAAAAGATATGTCCAAAGTGCTTTCCAGGTGGAAAAATGAGGGTTAACATGAAACTTGAGCCTAAAGGGACATTTTTACAAATTTAGGGATTTTTCCAAGCTTGTTTGGGATTTTTATGGATGAAAAAGAGCCTAAAAATGACCATAGAATGGTTAAAAATAGCCCAAAATTACTTTACAAAATAGCTCAAAATGCCACATGAATGATGTTTATATCCTTTCTCAAGCTTAGAGTGAGTTTATAGAGCCAAGAATGAACATTTTGGATATCTAACAAAGAAGATACGGCGGTTCTAAGCCAGGGTCCTAGTACGTCTCGCGACGCTCTTTCCATTGCATGTTCGAGCATGTGAGACCACCAATTAGGGTTTTACCTCTTTATATAATCACTTTGGCTTCTTTAATGAGGTTCTAAATCTTTCATGAAATGGTCACAATGAAGAATCAAAGCGTAAAATTAAGGTTTTAAATAGGGAAAAAGAGCATTGCATCTACACAATTGGGAGCGAAGCTACACCAAATCATCACATACACAAGAGTTTTGAGTTGATCTTGGTTGCTTTCTAGAGTGATTATATCATGGCTAGAAGTTGGTCTTTTCAAGTGTTTCTTTAGCTTCAAATCTTCTATGACTCGCTTGATTTTGATGCAAACTCTCCCCGGAACTCTCACAGTCAGAGGTCCGCCGACGCTTTCCTAGATGCATTGCGCACTTCTTGACACTAAGGCACATGCATAATGTAAAACTAAAATATCTACCTTACTCTTAATTATTTTTTCATATGGACAAAATGTTATAATGTGCATAGTGTGATACGTGCAAAAACGGATGCCACAATCATAATTATTTAATACCTTACCGAGGAGGTGAGACCCTGGATGTGATAGCATGGCATATTTTCTCTCAATAGAATATGCCTAATTTGCTTTAGAAATGTACATATGTCTAGTGTTTTGAAGTAGCATGCTCATTTTACCTGGAAAGTTCAATGCTAGTGATCTCGATAAAAAATAGCAGGTTTCATGCGTGATCATAAAGATGTCCAAAGTGCTTTCCAACTGAAAAAATGAGGTTCAACATGAAATTTGAGCCCAACGGAATTTTTTTGCCTACAGGTTAGGATCATCTTCGCTATCTTGATAAACATGATACACGATATATCTCGATCTGCTTGAATATTTCTATAGCATCTGTTAGTGTCTTTAGCATGTAATCTTTTATAGATTTTCCTTGGGTGGAGCTATTGTGGGATAGTTGAGCCTTGTTGGCGGATGTTTCTTCAAGATAAGTTGGTGGCTACCCCAACTTCTCACTATGGTTACCAAACAAAATGTAGGATTCTTTTTTATTTTTAGAGGAAATTGGATGAACAAAATCATGTATCTTGGATGTCTTTTCAACCGAAACTTTCTCCATGTAGGGTGTGATTATGCATTGTCCATAGCTTGATCTTCAAGTATCCTTTCTTTGACTTTCAAGACTTTGTAATTGATAAGAGGATATGGAAGTGACTGATGGTGCCATGTGTCTATAATTTATTGGGAAATTAGTTATGCCACTTCGAAAAAGTGTAGGATCCATTGCTAATAGGCCATTGCCTCCTTCCAAATATTAATTGTTTCCTATTCTATATTCACATTCAAGGCTTTTTTAGCTTTTGTAGTGAAGTTGTCAATGGTCCCTTGCTCTTCCTCAAGCTAGAGTGGACGGGGCTTCAGTCTCTTCTACATATTGCAAAAATTGAAAATCTTTTGGTTCCTTTAGTAGAGATATAGAGGCTTCTTTTTTTGTAATATTTTTCTTGGCCTATAGATGTCACTTGGGTTGACTTGAGATCCTATTCTAGTTTTTCAATCTACTTTTGGTAGTCTTCTTCTTTGTTCATGAATGTAAGGGAGAGTTCCCTTCTCTGCATTTTTCTAGCTTAAGTTCAGTCTCTCGATCTTTGTTTCACTTCTCCATGGCCTGATAGACAAGGTTTGACCCTCAAAGAGTTAGAATAATTGGGTTTGCCTTTGTATTTTCTAGCAACTCCACTTTGTCCATGAGCCTAGCCTTGGGCATTCATATCAAACATTCTGGCATTTAACCATTATAACCTTTTCTCTTGGCTCTCACTAGCGGAAGTGAGCTTCTCCACAAGAGAAATCATTTCAGTGAGCTCTATCAAGTGCCTTGTGTTGGTATCTTGCAAGCTCTTGATCTCATCTTGAGACTTCTCATGAAGTTTGCTAAATTTCTCCACAAATTCATCTGGTACTTCAATTCTAGCACCGAGGTGTAGGTTAGCTACTTTTCCCTTTTTGATTCTGCTATCTTGAGTGTACACCTTGGTCTTCATTTTTTCAATATTATGGTGGGAAAATAAAGTGTACTCCTCCACCTTTTTCATGTCCCTTAGTAGTGATGTGCTTTCCTCTCTTGTTTTTGTCTTTTCTACTTCATGTTGTTCCTCTTTCCTTTGAAATTCCACTTCATCTTTCTTCATGTTTTCTCTGGAACTTGATCTTGTATGTAGTTTGCATCTCTAGTTGCACCAGTTCTTCTTTCTTCTCTTCCTCTTCTGTGCATTTTGGTAAAGTTGTTGTGGTTGAGGCTCTTGAGATGCCTCATTCTGCATCTTCTCTTGTGTTTCTTCTTGGATCGGATAGAGAGATTTAGCCAAGGTATGTGGAGCTTCCATAGCTATGGAAGTGCCCACCTCAGGTGTGGTTGTATCAATGATTTCATCCCCACCTTCTATTATCTCTTGCTCTTCTTGTCCATAAATGATTTCCACGCTAGCCAATTGATCTTCACCCTCTTTGTACATCATATTTTTAGTGTGTAGCTTGTAAGGGTTCGACAGCCAATATTCTTGAAAATTACCCTCAAGCCCTCTCTCTCTCTCTCTCCCTCTCTCCCTCTCTTCTCTCTCAAGATTCTTTCTCCCATTGAATTTGGGTTGCTCTTTGTGCACGTTCTTTAATGATAATGGGTGGTGGAATCTTCAGTATTTTGACCTTGTTTTTTCTACCTTTTGATTTCCTTTGGTGGATTTCTTTCTCTCTTTCTTGATATTTGAATCTAGAGCACTCTTAGTAGAGGGTTGGTCTTCTTTGGGATCCTTCCATTGGACCTCTTTTCTTTCACCATCTTCATCTTGAGATGGTTGAACTAGTTTCCTCTTTGATCTTCTTATGATGGCAGGTGCTACATCTTTCTCCTCTTCTTCTTGCTTTTCATTTCTGATGTTGGCTATCAACCATGCAGTTTGATTAGGAGAAAGTGGCAAGTTGTTTGCCATCCCTACTGCATAATAGGCTATTTTGGTAAGTTCTTCTGTGGCTCCCAAATAGTTGATACCACTCAACGTCTTTGTGCTCTTTAGGGTGTTGAACACATAGGTGGCATGGTCTATAGGCATTGACAGTTTTGTCTTCAAAGCCATGGTAAATGTGATGCTACTTCATGATTGGGGCATTTGTAGCAAGGTGATCTCCAGCAAAGAAATGACTCTAAGCTGACATTCATGCATCCAATTTTTCCCAAAAGCCAAACCCACATATTTCCAATGCATGTAACCCATGTGCACAACTAAAGTCCAAATTTGAAGCCAAAATCATGCCCAAAATAACAAAGATTCTTGGGATGTTGAATTTGCCCCAAAATCGATATGTAGGCTTGTAATAACATAATGAAGCTGATGGTGACAAAATTTTGCAAAGTTGGGCTCATTCTAGTATTAGAGATAATAAGCGTGGTTATTATCTATGGTACCATTTTTGCAACTTTTTAACCTTTTTTCTTCATGGGGTGGCTAACCATCATGTCCCAAAGCTCTAAATGTGATTTTGTAATTTTTTTGGTTTGCAAGTGTTCCCTTGGTCTAAATTTTGAGGTCTAGAAGCATACGTGCATTTTTTGATGGTGGGAACAAAGTGAAAGTGATTTTTGTACTTTTTTTAATAAAGAAAAGGATCCTTCTATTAGTTAATTAAAGCGCCCACTGGGCTACAAAATGCCCCAACAAGAGAGGGGCTACATCATCATGAGTGGGAGACCCTCCCACTGGAAAATAATATGTACAATGATGGATAAATTAGGATATGGAAGGAAGAAACAACCACACAGGTGGTTGGTAGTTCCATCTAGGAGCCACATGGACCATGATGTAGAACTGCCCTCGATGCCAGAGTTGTAAAAGTGACTCACAACCCTCTCACATATGATCAGAGGTGCCATGCAACCTCTCAAACTAACCTCAAAGTGTGTGGATCAACTCCAACCAAATATCTCTTATAGTCTCCACTAGTGGGATGGGGCCGGCCTCAAAGATGTGGAAGTAGTGGGATCTCCATATGAACCAGAGATTTAGGCTGCATATAAGCTCCTAGCAAAGCTCTCTATCACTGCTTCACTCCTAGGGTGTAAGCTCTGTGATAGATTGGAGTGTGGGTCACCCTCCTATATCACAATCATCTTGTTGGCTGAGGACAACTCAAAATAAAGTGATGGGCCCATGAGGGTGGACCAAGTAGTAGCATTTCAAGTCTATTGACAAGATGATGATAGGAACGGCATCAATTGTAGAATCAAAATTCAAACTTACTATGCTATGGGGTAGTCCCATAGACAATGCCTCTGTGACTCAAGTGGGTGGTGAATAATGAAATTTATATCGAATAACTTGTCATTATTCGCATATTATCATAAAATACATGGCATTTTTGAATAATTTATAATCTATCAATTGATAGGTATCGATCAATACGCTATATTTACAGTAAAAAAATGCGCATTGTTGTTCGATACTTTGATCGATTTTGATTTTGGAGCTTTCTACTTGTCTACAGCTCACACTCTCTACCTCATACTCTCGAGCAGGTCAGCTTCGCATACTGGTAAGCATCTTTTCTCTTCAGATTCGTGGTTTTATAAAAAATAATTTAAATTTTACTTTCATGTGATTATATTACTGGATGTGTCTTTGATACGCCATCGGGCCCTCTTAGTCACTTAGCAGTTTAAAATTTAGGATATAGAAATTACTAAGGCTTGTTTGATTTATTCTTACTTCCATAATAATCTTAAAAAAAATTGAAAACATTGACTCTTGTTCTGATATGCTTTGCAGTACTCTTACTTGAGTCAAAGTTTTAGGAATTTAGATAACACCGTACATTGTTTTGATGTGCTTGTGGGCACTCATACTTTGTACGATGTTTTAGGAGACTATTAAATAGCATCTGCATTTGTTTGATATGTCTCACGACACTTACTTTGTACAATGCTTTAGGTAAGATAAGCTTCGATGAAATGTGAGCTTACAAAAAAACATACTTCTTCCTGCGTCTAAGCCTTGGCTCTTACAACGGAAGAAGACTACTAGATACGATCTGTGTGATTAAATTTTTTTATCTAGTGAGTCTTTAAACTATACAATTTTCAATATATGTACTCATGGAACACATGATTCATAGATCTACATTGTAGCTTTGTATAATGAGAAAAGTGTAATCTTCAAACTACTCCCCGTGTCACGATCTTTGGTTCTTACAACGGGAGGAGTTTCTCCCAGACACGATTTGTGAAAAAAAAATCATAATCTGATGAGCTACTGATTTTTATAGTGTAATCGTTCTCAACATCTGGATCAAATGTTTATCCTTTGTTCTTACAACGGGAATAAAACCCCTGCGTCTGGTGCTTAGGACTTGCTTGGATCCTTACAATGAAAAGGATACACACATGACACCATATTTTACATTAATCTTTGTAATTTGTAAAAGAATGCGTATTTCTATGACTTCGTCACGATAATGTCTCATACATGTGAGGTTTTTGATTCAAACAATCATAACATATTTCTTTATGATATAAAAAATCATAATTAACATCATGCATAATTGTATGCATGTTCTTGTGTATATTAATCATAAATTACATTCATGTAGACCTGTGGTTAAGGGTTTAGGGTGATTGCCCAATGGTTGTGTTGTAAAGAATGACTAGAATGTGTTGTATTACATGTCACTTATACTGATGAGAAGTTTTGATTTTTTGTTTTTTTGTTTTAGCTTCTACGCACATCATGGGTACTACAGGCAAGATAACAAAATTTGAGCGCAAATACGTCAAAGAATTTGTATGCACTCATCTTTATGGTTTACGAAGTGATCGCCTCCAAGAAGTCTTGCAAGAGTCCTCATACAAATCATTTTTGGATGAGTTATGTAGTGCTACATATGCAACACTACTTGCAAAATTTTGTGGTGCTTCAGGTGGGATTGAAGTCCTTACAGGTGGTCAGTTGGGCCACGACATGAGTCGAATCATAGGGCAAGTTTGCAGAGTTGCTGAAACCCTTGACAAGCAAATTAAAGGTAAGTTTGGCTTCATGGAACACATGAAGGAAGTAGAGGTACTCTACAGAAGCATGAAGCAATAGGGAAAGAGCCCAAGGATGTACACAAAGTGCCTGCCGCTTCGGAAGTACCAATCTCTAGCAATGATCCAATGCCACCCAACATGGGAATTTTAGACCCATGCAACCTCATCATCATGCGCATGGCTTGCATTGAATTTCCACAAATGGAAAGCATTGGAGAAGGTAGATATGGCATGGTCACGAAAGTGAAAGTCAACCATGAAACCTTCACAGATTAGTTTTACGCTGGCAAGCTAATCAAGGGTGATGGCTAGAAGAGTGCGAATGACATAGCACTACATGAGGCCACAATTATGAATATCACTCATAGTGGAATCATTGCTACTCTGGGATTGGCAAGACACGCCACGCAAACACCCACCCTCGTCTTCAAGATTTGGAATGGTGGAAACCTCGACCACTAGCTAGAGAGACTGCAAAAGGAGGGGATTAATGTGTCCATGAGCTAGGGTTTCAGAGACACCGAGGGGACCGTTGAAGGCGTCAAGAAGAATATATGGCCTATCATTAATGGATTTCTCCAAACCTTCATCTTTTTGCACGTGAATAACATCACTCACAATGATGTTCATGGGAGTAATATCTTGCTGCATTTTGGATGGGCTGGAGTATATGTAGGCGTATGTGATTGGGGCAGTGAAACCTTGTTCCCCACAGAGAACACATTTCCAAAGTTTGCAGATCTTCTCCCATCAACAAGGGAAGCATGGAGCAAGCGATATTGGTGGGTGGCTCCCGAATGTATATCGACAAATCCTCCAATCTACACGCGCAGCCAAGATATCTACTCCCTTTGTAAATATATTCAAGAACTCCTTAAATATTTACCTAAGCATGATGACACTAATTATATCACTTTCCTCATATGCTTTCAGGAAGTCATGCGCACTTGTGTATCTACCAATCCCACCGAGCACAAGTCCTCACATGATCTCCTCAGCGTGTTACAAGGCATTAAGAGTGTTGGTCGCACACTCCCAGACAGTGCAGGCTTGAGGCCATCCAATGATTGAACTTTGAAATCATACCTTGTAATTTGAAATTGTGTCTATACTTTGCAATGATACAGTTTTGTCTTGTCTCATGTCCATTGATTTAAAATTTCATGCTATTTTATTACATTGATGTTGTCAAATTGATGAGAGAGATGTGAATTTTAAAATTGTGTGAATGTTAACATTGATTGTACCATTTATTGTAGTTTTTTAATCAATTTGGATCTATTTTTTTAATCTAATTATTTATTGTCGTGTGATTCAATACAAAATGGGAGCCCCATACGCTCCTCCCAATGTCGACGGCGGTGAGCTCAATCACGAAGAGTCTCAACGTATCCTCAGAGAGGAGAGCATGCATTATGGGGCTCAAGACCTCTCCTCATTCTTTGTTGAGGACGTGGAGCCCGAAGGTTTGGAGGGCGAACCATGAAATTGGAAGACGTATGCAAGTGTTGTCCCTCTTTTTTGTGAAAGATGTACTGTTCAGGAGGTCAGGTCGTGCCAAGGCAATGGCACCATTGAAAGTCTCAGATTTGCAACACAAAGGGCTTGTGCATGTGTTGCTCCTATGCTTCATCCAAAAGGAGCGCAGCCTACCTAACAATAATCAAGTTGTGTGAGGGCCATGCCCCGGGACCACCGGTTGTACCATCTCCATATAGATATATTGTGATCTCTGACATCCCTTCCACTTGACACCGACACCAAGATAGGACTCCTCTTGCTCATCGATGCCAACTCAACGGGGTGATAACATTCACTTTCTCTCATATGGATCCCTTAGCCTTGAAGAAAATTTTCTTATCAATCAAACTTACCAATCGAAGTCAACTAACTTGGAACTCAACCTTCCAGGGTCAACTGGTGGGAATTCTCTAATTTACCCTTGGTTCAAGGTCATTGACGTTTCTTTCCCGGCTATGACCGAGCACAGCCGTTATCAGGAGTTTTTTGGAGCAAGGGATTGCGCATATGTACATACACATGCATGGTGCATCAAATAAAGAATTGCCCATTTTCCAGAGCCAGGTGGTTACGTGGGGTCCACATGTGTACAGGTAGGACAACATGTACATAGTGCATCGATTTTCACTATCACCACCAGTACCAGTGTGTTTTTTCTACAATAAGGAGGAGTTGTTAGCACCTAAAACTTATTGAGGAAGCTATCCGTGGGCCGAAGACATGAGGTAAGCAGGTGCGTCAGATGGCATCTAGTGGCGTCAGGAGGTCGAACGGGGTCAATATTTGCACGTGGATGAGTACGAACACAACGTGGATGTTTTCTTGTGATAATTATGCAGAAAGTTCATCATGAGGACCATATTTTGGGGCCACTTCACGTGTTTGTGAGACGCATTATTGGAAAAAGCTGAGTGCCAGGTGTGCGGATGATGCAAAAAGGTGACAACTATTCATTGCGAGGTCAGTTTTTGGCCTGTTCAGGGTCCGTTTGAGGTCATCTAAAAGGCCAAGGGTGCCCAAGTAAAAAAGCTAAGTGTGGGAACTGAAAAAACTGAGAGAAGACCAGAAAAAAAGTGGAGAAGAGAGGAGGAACAGCCGCAAGTGTGTTTTTGGGGTTTTTGGAGCCTGTTTTGGTCGTAAACTGCTCATCCGAGGTCGGATTTGAACACTTTGACATTGTAGACTGGGATTTTGGGCCATTCCGGACGCAATGGCGCTGTCCATTTTTCCAAATTCCTCCCTCTTTTTTTGTTGTTTTGGCTGTGTAAGTTTCTCCTATGAGCGAAGTTTCTGCTCCAGTTTGTGATTGTATCTGGCTTATTTTACCCATATTGTGTGAGCTATTTGCCCCATTGGTGTTGGCCCAAGCTCATTTGTATCTAAACATCAAAAATTATCCTCTTTTGAGCTGAGGTTTTTGGGTGTGTGTGTGTGTATCTCTCTGTGTGGAGTGGGTAAACGGATAGTCTCTCTCCTCTCACTCCATAGGTGTGTTCCCTGTCTCGGCTAGGTGTGTTGTGTAAGCCGAGTGGTGCCCCATAGTGTGTGTGTGTGTATCATTCCAAGAGTGTGTGTCGGGTCCTTAAAGAGGCGTTCTTTGTGTTTCCATCCCGCTCACATTCTTTTGGTGCCCCCACGGAGGATCTTCTTCGAGTACCTTCTGCTTCGAGCTTCAAGCTTCGCGATTCGGGATTACAGGTTGCAGATTACAGGTTACAGGTTACAGGTTACAGGGACAGAGACAGGGATAGGTACAGGTGATTCACAAAGGTACAAATAGCTAGAGTGGAGTGATACACTGACAGTGGAGGTCACTTGCAGTTGCTGTGGATATGCATCATTTGGTGTCTGTTTGAGAGCATTGTCTGTTGGTATTGTACGTTGCTTGTGGAAATTGCCATTGTACGCCTTTGTGGAGCCATACTTGGTTTTATTTGGAAGTCCCAGCCATTTTTGAGACTTGGTCTGCAAGATAGTCATTTCTGAGACTTGATTATACGAGATTTGCATAAGCCTTCGTGTGAGGGTCGATAGCGTGAGGTTTTATTGAGCTGGGGGATTCTCAAATGTGGAGATCCTTTCGGTGATATAGGTAGCTGGAGCAACCTTTTCATGACCTCGCCATAGGCTATGTATTAGTGATTCCTATTTGATGCTCGAGTTCTATTGTTGGCAGTTTATGCATACATATATAGTCTATATTTTGTGTTCTTATTGCTCTACTTCTGGGGAAACTCTGTCAAAAATTTTCCAAGTTATGATGGCTGGTTTTTTGGTCTTTTGAGCCATTTATGCTGTTATGCTGCTGAAATTCTGGCAAAATTAGAGGATAAGACAGGTGTGCTTTCTTGGGAGCGGGAGCTGCATGGTTGGCTTTAATGGATGATCAAAATGGCCCTCAATTCACTCCTTTTCATTTAACTCAAAGAATCCAGATAAATGTTCATGTGTCCAAGAAGATTTTTTTCGAGCAGCGCATAGTCTTTATGTTTGGGCCAAGAAGATTAAGAGAGATCCTGGAATGTCCTTTGTCTGTTGTAATTTCGATGATCAACTATGAAACCTCATTTGATGTGCATGTGTTTGTCCTTATCTAAAGACAAGCTCCATTGAAGTTTCTAGGGATTGGGTCAAAAAATAGTTTTGGGTTCTTGCACGTGTGCAAAGGGGTTCTCAAAGCATTGTAACTTGGGTAGCTATGGCTTTCTCTTATCCGGACTTTTTGGAAAAGATGGAGGTTGCTTGCATTAGCAACCAGATTCATGACCCTGTGCAGATGTTACGTCTTCTCCAGATTTGTTTGAAGAGTGATGCACGGGTTTGGTCCAAGGCATTTGAAGAGGAGTTGCATGTGGCTGATCCACCTGTAAGATTGAGTTGGGACAATCTAAGGCATGGATTGGAAGTGGAGTTTGTGAAGATAGAAAATCCTGACAAAGTGTGGCAAGAAGTACAGGGTTTGGTGCAAAAGGAAGGTGAGCCAGTAGATGCGTACATACGTAAGTTTTCATTGGCATGGGAGAGGATGTGCAAGGCCTTAGCACCATAGGTACCCCCGACTGACATGATGATGAACGACAGGTTCTTGGCTGGTCTTTGGGAGAATATATGTTGGAGAGTGGAGCTAAAGAAGCCTAGGATATATGAAGATGCACTAGAGGTGGCAAGGAACGAAGAGTGGAAGCTGAGAAAAATGAGCCAGTTAGGGGTGGAGTCTTTGCCCATGAGGTCTGAATTTCAACCTATGGATTCTTCGTAAGGTCGCATGTCAGGGGTTCATCATGAACCAGTGTTTTCTGTTACTCCTCAGGTTATGCCAGCAGTGGTCACTACAGCAGTGCAAGATGATGGGCTAAGGCAAGTGGTAGATTTAATGAAGAATCTCAGCCTAAACATGCTAGGTCAAGCGGGAAATAATCGAGGTCGAGGGAGGTTTGCAAATCAGCCAGGAGGTGAAGAAAGACCTAGGAATGGTGTTGGACAAAGCAATGGTAGGTTCTGGAGGCAGATGCCCACATGTTATAATTGTGGGAAGTTGGGTCACATCAGCCCGCAATGTGATAAGCCACCAAGGATGGGTGGAGACATGTACCCATTGCCAAGACAGGTGCTAACTAGGTCAAATGATTATGGCATCGAAATTAAACGAGAAGAAGGAACCAGTGGATTAACCCATGAGGAAAAGGGAAAGACAAAAGTGCTTAGTGTAGTCACCTTGGAGAAGGCATCAAAGCTAGAGGATACATTAGTGATGCCTATTGGGAAGAGGACCATAGATGAAAAGGAAGGAAGAAGTGCCCCAGGTCCTAGTAAGAAGAAGGGAAAGAGCCATGAAAGTGAGGATGTCAAGGCCAATCGGAAAAGGAGGGCTCGTCGCAAAGTTCCATGTTTCAGATTTTCCACTAGGGGATGGGCAATTAAGCTATGACTTGAAGGAGGATCTGACAAGCAGGAAAGCAGATGTTAATTTTGGGCAGCTTATAGAGATGGTTCCTAAGCTAAAGCGATAGTGGAAGAGGATGGTTAACCCAATGGAGAAAGAGCCAGAGAGAGGTTCAGTAAAGGTGTTGGCGATGGATGAGCTACCAGACATTTTCCCAATAGTAGATGTGTGGCACAAAAGAAAAAATCTGGGACAAGGTTATGTTGATGGCGGAGTCCAAATATGTGTCATAACACACTCATGCGTTGGGAAGATGGGTCTTACAATGTCTGGGGTATCAGGCTTCCGGATTAGATTGGAAAACCATCAGAAAGTAAAATGTTTGGGTGTTGTAAAGAGCTTAGAAGTGGAGGCATATGATGCAAAGGCAGTGGTTGATTTTCATGTGATGCCAGCGGGGTTGGGAGCATATCCTATTATACTGGTCAGAGACCATGGTTACGTGCAGTGGGAGCTGTTCAAGATTGGCGGCGTGGTACTATTAGCCTCTATGGAAAGACAGGTGCCAAGAAGCTTTACAATATGGACACAAGGAAACGATTGGAGGAGCTTTATGAAGATGATGATGAGTCTAGTGATGAAGACTATTCCAGAGTGACTGATGAGGACAGTGATAGCACTACCAACAGTGATGAGGATGCTGATGTTGCATTTCTTTTGATGGACAAAGGAATCCGGGAGTCTGGTGTAGTCGTATTTGCAAATGAGGTGGACGATGAAAGTGAAGGGTCTTATGAAGTGATTGAAGGGCTGATGCAAACCAAGGTTGAGTTGTCAAAGAAGCAGGAATTGATGACACAAATGATCAGTGGAGACCTCTCAGCCATGGAGAAGGAGATATATTTGCACATGCTGGCTAGTTTTCCTGATTTGTTCATTACTTCATATGAAGAGATCAGAGGGTTCAAGGGCGAAGATATGCATATAGAGATGAAAGAAGGTGCTAAGCCAGTGCGGCAAAGGCTAAGAAGGATGGGTCAAGAGCAGATGGCAGCGTTGCGGGAAGAGGTGGACAAGTTATTTAAGGCAGGGTTCATAGTCCCTGTGGAGACCACAGAATGGGTGAGTCCAGTAGTAGTCAGTCCAAAGAAGGATGGGAAGTGGAGGATTTGTGTAGATTTTAAACCCTTAAACGCAGCCACTTAGAAGAACCCATATCCTCTTCCATTCATTGATCATATCTTGGATTCAGTGGCAGGTTATGAGAGGTACAGTGTATGTGATGGTTTTTCAAGCTATTTTCAATTGAAGATTGCTCTTAAAGACTGAACAAAGACAACTTTTATTACGCCATGGGGCTGCTATTGTTACACGGTATTGCCATTTGGGTTGACAAATGGACCATCTTTTTATCAAGAGAGAGCAAATTGGGTATTGGAACCATTCATTGGCAATTGTGTTAAAGCTTTTATGGATGACTTCTGTGTCTACAGCAGTAGGGCTGAACACCATGAGAAGCTGCAGATGGTATTGGCTCGATATGATGAATGTGGAGGATAACTAAATCCAAAGAAATGTCATCTAGCACAGCCAAGGGTGAAGTTATTGGGCCACATGGTGTCAGAAAATGGCATTGAGGCTGATCCAGATAAGGTTAAGTCTATTATTCTTCTTCCATCACCTACGAGTACGAAGCAATTGGCAACCTTTATACACAAAGTGAATTACATAGCACGGTTTATTCCATTGTCTTCGCAGCTTCTTTATCCATCACAGCAAGTCGAAAAGCATGATCCATTGCAATGGGATTACAAGTGTGAATAAGTGTTTCAAGAGGTGTTAGGGGGGTTGTCAGCCATGCAGACTCCTGATTGGGAGAAAGTATTTTATGTAAATCCATCAGTAGGGGATGATGCCATTGGAGCCATGCTATTGCAAAAGGGGAAGGGCAGCCATAATATGAGGCCAGTGTATTGTGCAAGTCGAGTGAAGTTGGTAGCAGAGAGAAAGTTCTCGGAAGTAGAGCTAGTGATGGCCAGTGTAATATTTGCTACCAACGACCTTTTGTTATTACTTGCTACCACGACCTTTTGTTTTCTTGACGAGTTATGCCTTTTTGCCACAGTTAATTAATGGTACTAACATGTCAAATGAAGTGAAGAAATGGGTAATTGAGCTGCAAGAGTTTGAGTTCTCTTTTCTAGTGGAAGACAGTACAAGGGCTACCCTAGCTGATTTGTTGACCTACAAGGAGAATCCCCTTATTGTTAAGGAAGAGGTGGTGAGAAAGGTAGTTGAAGAAGTGCCACAGATCAGCAATGCACATGTGTTGTTCTTTGATGGTTCATACAGAAAGAGCCATGATGCAGCTTCAAGGGGTATAGCACTTTATGATCCAGAGGGGAAGCTAGTATGCAAGAGAGGGTTCAAATTGGATGCTCATAGTAACAATGAGGCTGAATATGCTACTTTGGAAGCCGGATTACACATTTGTTTGAAGCATGGGGTTCGAAGGTTGAGCATAAAAGGTGATGCCTTGTTAGTGTTGAAGCAAGTGTTGGGTGTGTGGAAGAGCAAGAACACCTCATTGAAGGAAATGTGTTTCATAATTAAAGGCCTATTAAAAAAGTTCGAAGCATGGAGCATCAGACACATTGAACGTGCTCTAAATGGAGAAGCACATGAAGCAGCTCAAAGCATGATTGGGGAGCTATTTGTGTTGAGGACCACTTTACCTCTTTATCATGGACGGGAAAGTTTGGCTCAAGAAGAGGAGTTTTTGCTAGCAGGAATCATTCCAAAGGAGATTCAGACGTCTAAGAAGTATGGTTTTGTGCGTAGATCATACAGGTACAAATTGATTGGTGATGTCTTATACATGAAAGAGGCTGATCTCGTGTTGAGACGTGTACCTTGGCGCGAGGATCTTTATAGAGTGTTGGAAGAGAATCATGAAGGCGCATGTGGCCACCATTTTGCTCTAAAGATCACTTTGCATAAGATCTTGCAAGAGGGGTAAGTTTGGCCTAGTTTGCACAAGGATGTTCACCATTGGTGTAGGTCTTGCAATAGGTGTCAAGCATTTGGGAAGAGAGTGTTGAAGCCAGAGCTACGAAAAAACATTATGGCGTTTGATGTGTTTGAAAAGTGGGGAATTGATGCAATAGGCCCGTTACCTATCACAAGCAGGGGCAAAAGCTATATTTTTACTGTAGTGGACTATCTCTCTAGATGGGCAGAGGCTATAGCAGTAAAACAGATCACTGCAAAGGATGTGGAAAAATTTGTGTATGATGAAATATGTTGCAAGTTTGGGGTGCCATTGGAGCTACTTTCGGAAAAGGGGTCAACATTTAGAGCTAAACTATTGAAGGCGGTCCGGGGCGGGCAACAAGAAGAGTAGTCTCTAAGCACCCTTCTAGGCTCCCGTGCTGCTCAATTGGGTTGGGGTTGGAAAAAACAACTAACACACACACAAACCCGCAAACTAACCCTACACAAATTTGGGGCACCACCTAGTTTTGAATGCGAACTAGGACGCGTAAAGAGAGAGAGAGAGAGAGAGAGAGAGAGAGAGAGAGAGAGAGAGAGAGAGAGAGAGAGAGAGAGAGAGAAGAGAGAGAGAGAGAGAGAGAGAGAGAGAGAGAGTGCTCGGGTTGCTTTGAAATGTATCGGCAATGATCAAGCAAACACATTTATATATGTAAGAAAGAGAGAGAAGGGGGAGGGGATGCTTGTTGCATTAATACCTTCTTACAAATCTGTCACGACCAATCAAAGTGAGATTAGTATTTGTTCAACATAGCTTGAGTAAATTACACCACAACACATCATAAGAAAAGCCACCCCAATCACTTTCTGAAGGCCAGGGGAGTCCTCTCCACCCTTTTGCCTTCTTACAGTATGTGGAATTTATGGCTGAATTGATGACAACACCCAGAGACAAGCTATCAAGAACTTAAAAAAACACCAAGACACTTACACATAATTGTTTTCCATTACTTTACGTTGGAAGAGAGACAAAGTATCCAAGCTTAGTCCAAATCCACCTTCCTTGATTCAGCAAATGTTGGGCTTACACTAGTAGGAGAAATGATAGATTTCCTACTCTCAATTGAATGATCACTCTCTCTTACAATGGCATAGAGATCCCTTGCTAATCACCCCTAATACAACACATGCATATGCATAAGACAATGAGCTTACACTCAAGAGCTCCTTCTAGAGAGGTTGAGCTTGGCTTCTCAAGCTATAGCATAGTGCTCTTGCTTATGGCTCCCCCCTTTTGTGCTAGCTACACCCCCCTTTAATAGCAATTTTGAGGGCTAGGGTTACTCCTCTAACCATGGTTGGGTTAGATTTTCAGCACTTATCTAATTTCTTTTGCTTGGAATTATCAAGAAGTTGGTGGGGATAGATGAAGAAGAGAGAGAGGAGAGAAGTGGAGGTGATAGGACTTTTCATAGTAGGTTAGTGTTAGTAAATTAGTAGAGTTAGTATTTTTATTGATTTACAAATGGAATTGGATATTTACAATGGGAGTATCCATGTAGGGTACAAATAAGGAAGAAAAAACTCTTAATAGGTAAGAAATTATGGATTTCTTACAATGTTGATGCTCTAAGTGTCTTGAGTAGGGTCAATTTTGACGTTTGTTGACGGTCCACTAGCTTTGACGGTACGTTTTTTCTCCACTCTTGACCTTCCTTGGGAGCCAAGGTAAGTGAACATGAGTAATCAATCACCATGATGCTGTCTTTCAAGAGAAGAGGCTGAATTTTGTGGTTTTTTTTATAGATATGGGTAATATGGAAGAGGAAAAATGAGATTAGGTGGTCAATTTTGGAATGGAAGTGCGTGTAGGAGACATGAGTTCACCATGGTTTCTCTTATTCTTCAAGGTTGAGAAGAAGGTGAGTAGGGTGCAGAGAGGAGTGGTGAGAGAGGTGGGATGATGAGTGGAGAAGTGTGTGTGAAAGAGGAAAATGATAAAGTGAAAGAGGGAGTGTGGCTGCATAGCATGGGCAAACTGGGGTCCACCAATAAAATCATAGCTCACAGCTCGTAGCTGAAAAAAATATGAAAAAATTTGAGGTAAAATTTCAGCCCACGAGGTACAACTTTTGTTTGTATCACCTTTTCAAATTCGGTGAGCATGTGATCTTTAAAAATTCAGCAAAATCGACTGTTTTCTTCCACTACACAAAGTCCTTGTGAGGTCCTTCTTTGGATGATTCTTTTGAATACCTCCAAGAGTGAGCCCCCCATGGTGCATGCATGCATGACACATACCTTTGACCTTATTTGGTAGGTCTATAATTGAAGATATTGTTGAGATCATGATATAAGTGAATAGTACAACTAAGAAAATCAAATATTGAGGGGTCGAAAAAAAAAAATATATGTCAAATATAAATAATATAGGTGGAAAAAATATAAAGGGGTCAAAATAAATCTCTTTGATTATAAGTCTACCATAAAAAGATGAATATTTTTGGTGGTCTAATTTATGAGAGTAATAGAGAATAGATGTAGGAAGGAAAAAATCAATAGTGAAAAAATATACATTAAAATAGAACTAGTTTTTTGGATTTTTGTTGGGATGGAGTTACACCAAAAATAAGAGAAGCTTGCATGAAATTATTTTTATATGGAATAAAGAGTATGCAAAATGGTAAGAAAAAATATGGTAATGGTGAGTCAATGTACATAGCATAAATAACACACCATACGTAGAAATATTTAAATAAATTACAAAATAATTATCAAAAATCCTTTTATTTAGGCCCTATATACAATGAAATATTTACACACAAATGGGCCATAATATACTTATAATTTTTTATTTTTTTTATTTTTTTGGCTCAACTAGCCCAGTGACTAGCTAATTGAGGGTTTTTAAGAAGATATGGGAAAAGCCCTCTAACTCACACACACCTATGTATAGTGAAATGGTAGGGATAACAAAAATGTTTGAGTGATTTGATAGGGTGAGGTAGCTTACTATGGCAATTATTGAAAGCCGAAAAACGGCTATCATTAGCCCCCTTCCCCCCCCCCCCCCCCTCCTAGATAATGGTACATTCATGTACCAGTTATCCGACCATACAACATGTAAATTGTGTAACGTCTATCTTTGTCTGCTCTCATTTTTGAAGAACCTTTGTTGTATGATTAAAAACCTTTTGTGATATGAAAGGTTCTCACGGCCGATAGGAGGATGTAATGAAGTGTCTGAGTAAACCTCCTCCATGGAGAAAGTTTCCATAAGCACCCCCCAGGATCAAAGATCTTGAAATATCTTCTCCAAAGAGAGATGTATGGTATGGAAACTCTTACTGATTTTGGTTGAAGAAACTTGTAGATTTTATTGTTGTCCATCATTGCATCTATCACTATGAATGTGATATAAAATATTGGTTGCTCTTCCTCCTGTGTAAAGTTGATGTATCTGCTACGATCTTCCAGAGCTTGTATAAGCAAATTTCTGAATTGTAGCTCATAAAATTCATTCAACTTAGGTAGGCTCATCAATTCAAAAATTCTATGACCTTCATGATTTAGGAAAGCTTGATCCATGCTTCCAACTACTATTGGAAGATATTGCAAATAGTTTACCACATAAGTAGATAATAGACGAAGGTTTCTATTGCTTCCAACACATTGGAAGAGAATAGATTTTGGTACTGATTTATGAAATAGCAATCAACAAATTTTTCATCTATGATGAAGACCAGAATCATCACAATGTGTGACCTCCATACACCAAAGAACCAAATGTAAAAGGTTTGGAAACATCTGTTCATCACCAAGTATTCATGTCCTCTTCCACTTAAGAAGGTATGGTGCCCCCAATGAAAGGTATATGTGAAGAGAGGAGAAGTTGACTTTGAAGAGGTGAAACCCAATGTGAAGATGATCGGGGCTTCAAAATTTTGGATTTTCTTGCTAAGAGATTGTCCCATGAATGAAGAGCCACCCACTAAAACACCATTGGAGAGAATGATACCCTTCTGATAGTTTCCTTTTATGATTTTATTTTTAACTACTCTCCCATGTTCTTCATCCCCTTCTAAGCCCTTCCTTTGGCAAGGTTGTAACTCCTCACATTGTACCACTTCAAAGGTTGATGGATTACTATTTGATTTTGTGAAAACTTTGGCTTCTTTCATGATAGGTTCCTCCATGCTTAATATACATGGGTCATACCAATGCTTTTCAACATCCTCAAACACTTCTTGAAGATTATCCTCACATGGATTCAACTCACACTCTTCTACTTTGTTTTGGAGTTGGCATTCCATGTACACAATCATCTCCTTATGATCAATGTGGTCCATGATCTCTCCACCTATGATTTCATCTTCTTCTTCACTCTCTTCTTTTAGACAAGATACACTCTCAGAACATTCCATAAGATCAAGGTTACCTTCAAGGTCTTCATTCTCCATAGAGTCATGTTGCACAAACGCTTCGTCTGCTCGGACTAGAAATTGATCCTTTGCCAAAAGGTTGGATGTATCCATTATTGAATCATCAATGCCATTTGAGATATCTCTTGTCGATTTTTGCATGCTTGTGATAAAGGTAGAAGAAAGAGATTCCACATTTGAATCTTGGTCACACACTTTAGCACTTGAATAATCAGTTGGCATGTAAGTAACTTCTTCAACATTTGTCGGAGTAGAAGGAGACAAGTATGGCAAAGGAGATGACTCCTTGATTGAAATACTTTCATGATGGTTGGTTCTTCCAGCATGATAGAAACCATTTTTGATGTAGAAGTACTTGTGAAACTTCCTTCGGGCAATAGTGACCGCTTCTTCAAAGGTAGAGGGTCCACTACAAGTAACCTTAGTCTTTAGGAAAGGAGACAAACCTGAAATAAATTGCTCCATTTTTACATAATCTGGAAATGTAGAACTAAACTCACATCCTCCCCATTGACGAGAAAAAATATCCTCATAAGCATAGTAGTCTTCACCATGTTGTTGAAGTCTCCCTAATGAAGCCCATGCTTTTTGTGTTGTTGGAAATTTAGAGAATCTGGTCTTCAAAGCTTTGGAAATTTGGGTATATCCATCTTCAATCTGAGAAGACATACTCCAAAACCATTGCTCAGCGTTGCCTCTAAGGCATAGCAATAGAAAATCCCCTTTTTCAATGTCATCCCTTTTACCAAGGATACGGCAAACCATTCTAAAATCAACAAGAAAATCATCAACATCTTCTTCTAGATTTCCGAAGAAGATTGGGATACCATCAAAGGTATAGCGTGTCATAGTCTCTCAATGCTAGAACCACACAAAGATTAGTTCCAAACAATCATTTTCTCTCATGAAATCATCTAACTACACAAAGTTTTGAAAGGTCTTTCAACATGAATTCTAGATTCTTATGTGAAAATGTTTTTTTCTTTCTTATGTTATGCTAATACAAACCATATTCTAGATCAATTTTTGTTGCCTTGAAATTCAACTCGGTCATAAAAGTTTTCATGATTCATATAATCTACTTGATTATGCTAAAATTCAAGCATGCATGCAATACAACAACAATAAGCACAAAGTCATTCCTCAGTGGGGGCACCAATTTGAAGGCGGTCCGGGGCGGGCAACAAGAAGAGTGGCCTCTAAGCACCCTTCTAGGCTCCCGTGCTGCTCAATTGGGTTGGGGTTGGAAAAAACAACAAACACACACACAAACCCGCAACCTAACCCTACACAAATTTGGGGCACCACCTAGTTTTGGATGCAAACTAGGACGCGTAGAGAGAGAGAGAGAGAGAGAGAGAGAGAGAGAGAGAGAGAGAGAGAGAGAGAGAGAGAGAGAGAGAGCTCGGGCTGCTTTGAAATGTATCGGCAATGATCAAGCAAACACAATTATATATGTAAGAAAGAGAGAGAAGGGGGAGGGGATGCTTGTTGCATTAATACCTTCTTACAAATCTGTCACGACCAATGAAAGTGAGATTAGTATTTGTTCAGCATAGCTTCAGTAAATTACACCACAACACATCACAAGAAAAGCCACCCCAATCACTGTCCTAAAGCCAGGGGAGTCCTCTCCACCCTATTGCCTTCTTACAGTATGTGGAATTTATGGCTGAATTGATGACAACACCCAGAGACAAGCTATCAAGAACTTAAAAAAACACCAAGACACTTACACATAATTGTTTTCCATTACTTTACGTTGGAAGAGAGACAAAGTATCCAAGCTTAGTCCAAATCCACCTTCCTTGATTCAGCAAATGTTGGGCTTACACTAGTAGGAGAAATGATAGATTTCCTACTCTCAATTGAATGATCACTCTCTCTTACAATGGCATAGAGATCCCTTGCTAATCACCCCTAATACAACACATGCATATGCATAAGACAATGAGCTTACACTCAAGAGCTCCTTCTAGAGAGGTTGAGCTTGGCTTCTCAAGCTATAGCATAGTGCTCTTGCTTATGGCTCCCCCCTTTTGTGCTAGCTACACCCCCCTTTAATAGCAATTTTGAGGGCTAGGGTTACTCCTCTAACCATGGTTGGGTTAGATTTTCAGCACTTATCTAATTTCTTTTGCTTGGAATTATCAAGAAGTTGGTGGGGATAGATGAAGAAGAGAGAGAGGAGAGAAGTGGAGGTGATAGGACTTTTCATAGTAGGTTAGTGTTAGTAAATTAGTAGAATTAGTATTTTTATTGATTTACAAATGGAATTGGATATTTACAATGGGAGTATCCATGTAGGGTACAAATAAGGAAGAAAAAACTCTTAATAGGTAAGAAATTATGGATTTCTTACAATGTTGATGCTCCAAGTGTCTTGAGTAGGGTCAATTTTTACGCTTGTTGACGGTCCACTAACTTTGACGGTACGTTTTTTCTCCACTCTTGACCTTTCTTGGGAGCCAAGGTAAGTGAACATGAGTAATCAATCACCATGATGCTATCTTTCAAGAGAAGAGGCTGAATTTTGTGGTTTTTTTTATAGATATGGGTAATATTGAAGAGGAAAAATGAGACTAGGTGGTCAATTTTGGAATGGAAGTGCGTGTAGGATACATGAGTTCACCATGGTTTCTCTTATTCTTCAAGGTTGAGAAGAAGGTGAGTAGGGTGCAGAGAGGAGTGGTGAGAGAGGTGGGGATGATGAGTGGAGAAGTGTGTGTGAAAGAGGAAAATGATAAAGTGGAAGAGGGAGTGTGGCTGCATAGCATGGGCAAACTGGGGTCCACCAATAAAATCATAGCTCACAGCTCGTAGCTCAAAACAATATGAAAAAATTTGAGGTAAAATTTCAACCCACGAGGTACAACTTTTGTTTGTATCACCTTTTCAAATTCGGGGAGCATGTGATCTTTAAAAATGCAGCAAAATCGACTTTTTTTTTCCACTGCACAAAGTCCTTGTGAGGTCCTTCTTTGGATGATTCTTTTGAATACCTCCAAGAGTGAGCCCCCCATGGTGCATGCATGAATGCCACATACCCTTGACCTTATTTGGTAGGTCTATAATTGAAGATATTGTTGAGATCATGATATAAGTGAATAGTACAACTAAAAAAATCAAATATTGAGGGGTCTAAAAAAATATATATATGTGAAATATAAATAATATAGGTAGAAAAAATATAAAGGGGTCAAAATAAATCTCTCTCATTATAAGTCTACCATAAAAAGATGAATATTTTTGGTGGTCTAATTTATGAGAGTAATAGAGAATAGATGTAGGAAGGAAAAAATCACAATAGTGAAAAAATATACACATAAATAGAACTAGTTTTTTGGATTTTTGTTGGAATGGAGTTACACCAAAAATAAGAGAAGCTTGCATGAAATTATTTTTATATGGAATAAAGAGTATGCAAAATGGTAAGAAAAAATATGGTAATGGTGAGTCAATATACATAGCATAAATAACACACCATACGTAGAAATATTTAAATAAATACCAAAATAATTATGAAAAATCCTTTTATTTAGGCTCTATATACAATGAAATATTTACACACAAATGGGCTATAATATACTTATAAATTTTATTTTTTTTATTTTTTTGGCTCAACTAGCCCAGTGACTAGCTAATTGAGGGTTTTTAAGAAGATATGGAAAAAGTCCCCTAACTCACACACGCCTATGTACAGTGAAATGGTAGGGATAACCAAAATGTTTGAGTGATTTGATAGGGTGAGGTAGCTTACTATGGCAATTATGGAAAGCCGAAAAATGGCTATCACTGCTAGACTTTTTATGCGCAAAGATGAAGATTAGGCACCAGCATACCACTCCGTATTATCCGCAGTGTAATGGCTTAAATGAAAGATTCAATGGTGAGTTGGTGTAAATTCTTTCAAAAGTGACAGAGCACCAAGGAAAGAATTGGGATTTGGAGTTGCCTAGTGCATTATGGGCTTACCGTACTTCAGTGAAGACGGGTACATGGTTAACTCCATTTCATTTGGTATATGGAAAGGAAGCATTATTGCCTGTGGAAGTGGAGTTGCCTGCAGTCAAGATGTTAGAAAAGTTGCTTGGGCCGCCTAGTGATGCATTCAAAAGAGGCTCGTACAGTTACAATAGGTTCAGTTGGATAGGATGAGCGCATTGGAGCATTATGGACAGATGCAGGATAAGGCTTTGGCAAAGATAAATGAAAAGGTCAAAAGTAAGGGTATCAAGAAGCATGAGTTGGTTTTGCGCTACAAAAGTAAGCTGGACAACACCTTCCGAAAGAAGTTTCAAATTAAGTGGGAAGGCCCTTTCAAGGTAGTGGAGTGTTTCCCGAATGGTACATATCAGTTGGCTAACCTGGATGGGGTTCTACATAAGTCAAGGGTAAATGGATTTCGTCTTAAATTGTATCATGCCAGGTTAATGATGGTCGAGCAAGATGAGCTTTCTGTGGATCAAGATGTTGGTGAAGGATGAGGAGACTTGTGACGCTGCGAGTCTCATATCGCTTTTTGCTGCTGCTGATGAATGATCTAGCAGGCTAGGGGATGGTCAAATTATGTCAGGAGTTTTTTGGAGCAAGGGATTGTGCATATGTACATACACATGCATGGTGCATCAAATAAAGAATTGCCCATTTTCCAGAGCCAGGTGGTTACGTGGGGCCCACATGTGTACAGGTAGGACAACATGTACATAGTGCATCGATTTTCACTATCACCAGTACCAGTGTGTTTTTTCTACAATAAGAAGAAGTTGGTAGCACGTAAAACTTCTGGAGGAAGCTATCCACGGGCCGATGACATGAGGTAAGCAGGTGCGTCAGATGGCATCTAGTGTCGTCACGAGGTCGAACGGGGTCAATATTTGCACGTGGATGAGTACGGACACAACGTGGATGTTTTCTTGTGATAATTATATAAAAAGGTCATCATGAGGACCATATTTTGGGGCCACTTCACGTGGTTGCGAGACACATAATTGGAAAAAGTTGACTGCCAGGTGTGCAGATGATGCAAAAAGGTGACAACTATGCACTGCGAGGTCAGTTTTTGGCCTGTTCGGGGTCCGTTTGAGGTCATCTAAACGCCAAGGGTGCCCAAGTAAAAAAGATAAGTGTGGGAACTGAAAAAACTGAGAGAAGACCAGAAAAAACATAGAGAAGAGAGGAGGAACAGCCGCAGGTGTGTTTTTGGGGTTTTTGGAGCCTGTTTTGGCCGTAAACCGCTCATCTGAAGTCGGATTTGAGCACTTTGACATTGTAGACTGGGATTTTGGGCCATTCCGGACGCGATGGCGCTGTCCATTTTGCCAAATTCCTCCCTCTTTTTTTGTTGTTTTGGCTGTGTAAGTTTCTCCTATGAGCGAAGTTTCTGCTCCAGTTTGTGATTGTATCTGGCTTATTTTACCCATAGTGTGTGAGCTATTTTCCTCATTGGTGTTGGCCCAAGCTCATTTGTATCTAAACATCAGAAATTATCCTCTTTTGAGCTGAGTTTTTTGGCAAGCCAGCCAAGGAGAGAGCATTTTCTCTCTACAAGAGAATTTTGCAGCCAAAGAAGAAGAAGTAGTGTTTTAAAGAGAAAACTTGCCAAATGCGAAGCGCGGTATGGTCCTCTCTCTCCCTTGCCTGAGGAGGCAGGACCAAGTCACAAGGTGAATATTCGAGAAGGACGTACAAAACGTCTGTGGCACGACCAAAAATTAAGAAATTTATGTGCTTTGAGTGCACAAAGTCATAAGAAAACCAATTGCGCTCACAGCTACCACTGGATGCCGCGACCGAAAGCACCCTGGTTGCCACGTGTTGTAACTCAAATACGTCTCCTCCATATTCTTTCCACCATACTGGGCCTGAAATCTTTTTTACATTATTAAGAACCCAAGGATCTCCGAAAGTTCCTTCCCTATTGGCATAATCCACCCTCTGCTGGAATGCATCCATGCCATTGTCGCCTGGCAACAATTGTGAGCAGATGTTTCTAAAGTCTCTCATCACCTCTTTGTTGGAGGCTTGTCCGTTCATCTGGATTTTTGTATCCAAGACAAATGCAGCACCATGCAATGGTGTGTGCATTTGAGCCCATCGTTTTTCCACAAGATGCACGATCTGTGATCTCTCTCTTCCATTGTAGTGGTTGTATTCTTTGTTTTGACGCAACACGTCAGACATGATCCAATAAACCTTACCAATGACAAACTTATCTGTGTCAACAATCCTTAGTATTTCCACATAGGTCTTACTAACCCCAACAAGTTTGTCAATGTTCCGCCAAAAGAGAGGAGATTGCACCAAGGACACACATTTTTGACCTGCTTCGTGATGGCTTGGATACTTGATGAGCCAAGCCTCCCAACGGTGATCTGCAATAGTTTCTGTAAGAGCCGCTCGCACTTCAATGAGATTATTCAAAACATAGTATGATGTAGCGAACCGTGTAGCAAGAAAATTTGAAGTGATTTTTTTGGAGACTTGGAGCAAAATAAAGCATATGTAAATTGTTGTCCCTGTATAAACTTGACTATGTGATTGGCATCAATAAGAACCTGTTTTATGAATGATAATATGCCCATATCCTTTAGGAGTAAATTCAGGGTGTGAGCTGCACATCCAATCCATGTAATTTTTGAGTACTTTTCCATAATGGCTAAACCCACTCCTTTGTAGTTTGAAGCATTATCTGTAACAGTAGCTGTCACAATCTTCAGTCCACCCAGTTGAGCAATAGCTCTCTCATATACCTTTGTCAAGTAGAGAGATGTCTTCTCTTTTAATGAGGTGTCAATGACCTCCAAAAACATTGCACCTTTGGGACAAATTACCACGACATTAATAAATGGTTTTTTCTGACAGCTCATTGAGGGCTATGGTACAACCAAATGCTGGAACAAAGTCAAGCATTGTTCGCTTGGGAATCACTTCTATACTGCTCTTGACTTTGTCAACATACTCTGTTCGCCTTTTATTATAATCAGGATAGATGAATCCTTTTCTTGCAGTTCACATTAGGGCATCTTTGAAAATAGGATTTCTTATGAAATTAAATGGGATTCCACAAGCCATGAAGGCTTGTGTCCACTTTAGATGCAATTCGAGCATGTCTTCTTGTGTGAATGTTGCTTGTAGAGTCCCAGGCGTACTGGCTCTGCTCGATGTCCCAGGACTTGTATCTATCCCTCCCATGGCACCATTTTGAAAAGTGTAAGGACTTTGAGGTGTTCGGGTTGTTCCCATTGAAGGTCCTTGGTTAGCTTGCATGCCTTCTTGATCTACACTCACTTCTTCTATGTTGACAGATCACGCACCTGTCATACCCTTCTGTCTCTTAGGAAGAAGTCTGGCCTATTTGTATTTCTTTACATACCCCCTACAAAATGGACCCATATGTCGTTAGGTGGTGCTCCACATTCTTTCACATTGGGACTAGTGCCGAATAAATGTTCTTTGATGCGAGTTGCGTTGCCGTGCCACTTATGCCCACAATGTTTGCATTTCCAAAACGAAACTATTTTGCCTCTCTCTTTTTTCTCCATACGACCACTCTTTTCCTCGCACCATGCTTTCTAACTTCAACAAAATATATCCTACAATCAATAGATACACTATGATTATAATTTTTCACCATAATAGCACAATGAGAAAGATAAAAGGTTATATATATGATTTTCTAAATTAAAATGATGAATGAATAGCGTTAAGATAATATTTTAGGGAAGATCACCAATGGATATATCATTCTTGGCTACTAGGTGATAAAGAGCATTTGCTCAAGACAACCTAGATGAGCGATGGAGTCATCTCACATTCCACTATCTATGTCTCTTGGAGGTAGGAGCTACTGCTCAAACACAACCAATCGACCCTAAAATAACTGAGGTCTCTAATTTCTATATCAACATAGAGGTAAGAGCATGAGCTCAATAACATCCATGTGACTCCAAGTACTATGCATGACTAATATTCACTAGGAGGTAAGAGCTTTCGCTCGATCACAACCTATTGAACTCTATAGGTAATCCACCATATTCACTTAGAGGTGAGAGAATAATCTTGATAACAACCAAGTGAATCCTACTTCATACCTTAAACCTCACTTGGAAGTAAGAGAATCATCTCATAACAACTAAGAGGCACTAAGTGGACCTATTCTATGCAACCAAGCGAATCCTACTTCATACCTTAAACCTCACTTGGAAGTAAGAGAATCATCTATAACAACCAAGAGGCACTAAGTGGACCTATTCTATGTCTATATGGAGGTAAGAAGATTTGTTCATGACAACCAAAAGACCCTACATGTATGTGTATATGTTCCAAAATGTATGAACTAAAACTATTATTTGTGCACATATTATAGCTATAATAGATTTTAACCATCAAATATCACTTTTAGTATCTATTATAAAACAAATAGAGCTAAGAGTATAGCTTCTAATATTTAGAATTATACATTCGCACTATAGCTAGAAAAGTAGCCTCTAATCCGTAAAATTATTTATTTATCTATTCTTAAACAAGTAGAGCTAAAAATATAGTCTCTATTGCTTAGAGTGATTTATTTAAACTCAGCAATAGAGTTAAAGAATAACTTCTATTGTTAAGAATTATAGGTGATTCAAATCTATATAATTATTTTATTTTAATGTATAAAAATTAAAAATAATATTTTCTTAAAAAATCAAAGATTTTTTAAGTTGACAACTCAACCTTTCTATGTCGGAGGTAACCTGACACTTTGGTGAAGGGAATTGTAGCTAAAACACGCAAATTTGGGCTTTATATACTACTACTATATCGATCGAAAACATATAGATCAATTTAAACTCTCGATCGAAAGCTTATCGAATGATTAAGTATTGATAAACTATCAATTGATATGTAATCAATAAAACGTTTTTTTGAGAAAATCTGATGTGGCACCAAATAATACGCACGAATAAATCTTAAGAACGTATCAATCGACCATTATTCACGAATAAAATGAATGTCTAATAACGAATCATGCAACACAGGTCACATGTGGCATATTCTATCAGATGGCCATTATAGACCTACCAAATGCCCAATATGATAACTCGATGTGGGTAGCAAGCCATTGGAACATGGTGACTCTCCTTTGTTTTCTACTATCCCACAAGCGCTCCCAAAAGTCTGTTAGAAAGTCAATTGTGAGACCCTCCTCCTACATGTGACCTACTGCAACAAGAAGGGGGGGGGGGGGGGGGGGGGCTTTCTCCAAGCAGCCAAAATGTGGCACCCCAATTGTGTTGTGTACTAGAAAAAAGAGATCCCTAAGTGATCAACTGAAGCAAAAGAGTAGTGCTAAAAACACTCCCCAAGGTCCCACTGCACTCATGAAAGAGGGAGACTCTCCCTAGCCTAGAACCTCCAATGTACCATCTCAAGATCTATCGGGTTGGGATCAAGCGCAAATATCCTCCCTCTGATGCCCACAACTCAAATCTGCTGATAGAAAAATTTTTCCACCTCTGGTGCCTCAATAGCAACTTTATGAAGGCAACCTTCTCATTGAACCACAAAGAATATGCAGAGGCCTACATCAAAGCAGGCCCGGATTGCCGAAGAGGACCTCAAGGGAAGTAAAGGCCCCCATCTAGCTCGGATTCATCGGCTTAAAAAGTGTGTTCCACTTTGTTAGTATAGCCTCGACAATGTCTTGACACATGCTATATACCTCCCCTATGCCATGCAGTTGGATGCTCCGACTCTCCTCAGGAAGTGCTATAAATTGCAACCAGTCTCCTAGTGTATGGGTTGGACCCTCTACCATGGGACTCCATGAGACATGGGCTCAACTGCCAACCATGTGACCTTGCTATACCAATGTGTTCCATGTAAGAGGCTTCCTCAAGCACTCCTCAATGAAAGTGGGGTAGTTCTACTCAAGTTGCCCCCTCATGTGCTCCCAAGACCGAAGTAAGATAACACAAAATGGTCCTTCCATCTCTTGCTTAGGCCCATTCTACGCATCTCTATGAGAATCCAACAAGTGGAGGAGCTCCAAGTGCCACTCATTTGTGGAGCTTGACCTCTAATATGATGTAACAAGAGCTCTTTCCAAGGCTCCTCCCTTAGAAGAAGACCCCTGACAATGAGGTTCCCAAGGAGGGCTCTAATCTGCCATGCTAGGTTGATGATACCTAGCCCTCCCTAAGCACAAGGTAAGGTGGACCTGTCAAACGTCTTTGGCCTGCCGAGCCGACTATGTGTGTCTCTCTATGTCCAAAATAAATTCTTGATCAGCATCTCTAGCTGGCTGATACATGAACTCGAGAAGATCCAGTAAGATGTGATGTACCACACGGTTGCCAAAAGCACTTGGTTGGCCACAATCTTGGGGGGGTCACTATGTATAAATTTTGTATATGGCGTGCGTTCAAGGACTATTTTTAAAAATGCTTGTTTGGGAAATTCTTACAGATAAAATACACCCTTTTTCTATTCAATCTGTAAAAATTTTTCCAACCTTATTTTATAGTATCCTTCTGTATGTGAAAATGAGAGAAAAAATAAAATTTAATAACCCTTCTGTTGCACTCACGAGATAGTCACATAATTATTAAGTGATCCCCTCGAGGCCACAATAGCCTTGCTGCGAGCAAGAGAGCCTCATTGAGCTCCAATGTAACAACTTCATCTTGATCGCTAGGAGAAGGGGGGCAATCTACTACTCTGGTGACAAGTCCAAGCCAATCTGGCAATTTAAGTAACAAATGGGTGTCCCTAGAGATTTCAACAATGAAAGTTGTCTAAGGCATCCAATCGGGCATGGGTGCAACACCAACCCAAAAAGCACTTATGTTTTGCGAGATGTTCAATCCTCCCCATGCACAACAAAACACCTCCAAAGCTTGCTCACACTCTGAAAATTTTCCTCACAACCCTCCAAAAACATGCCTGAGTCATCAACAAACTCAACATCCAAAAGCTCGTTGTTGGCAGATAAAGTATACGAGCAACCACCTAGCTGGACACTAGCTAGACACCACATTTTTTTTAAATTTGTACTCTATTACTTTTTTGAGCTATTATAGCTACACCATGTGTAAATCCTGATTCCAGAGTAGCAAGTCAATTCCTTGAGTTGTAATTTTGTCATGATATGTGTAAAGGCCCATATGAGCTGGCCACCACTGACCGTTTAGAAAGCCCTAGGTATAAAAGTCAATAATTTTAATGTGAAGGGGGGCTTACCTTTTGGAAGAGAAAAGAGATATGTTGTACGTGCGCTCAAGAAGCTGCAAAGCTCCAACTTGTAATCAATTTTTGTAATGATTGGGTAATCTAGTGAAACTTGCATTGTGTTCCTCTTTCCATGCTCTTTAAATCAAGTGTAACAAAACCAAAACCATATAGATAGCATCAAGGGACCAAGAGCAAGTTGTGTGTCAAGGTTTATCACCTTCTTCCACAAAGGTACATGGATCACGATCCACGTTCAATTTTCATAGACTGAGGCCCGAATTGCACCGTAGATAGAGAAAGTCACAAGGAGTCTAGTGGTCTTTTTAGAACAAAATTTGGACATCAAATCCTAAATCAAATTCCCAAAATTACCTAGTACTCTGAGAAACTACAAGAATCAACCTAACTTTTAATCCGGAGGTCCAAATCCAAAATGTTTGATGGTATACATTCATGCTGATCCTAATGGTACCAAGAGAAGTCAATTTGGGCTCCAAACATGGATCATGATCCATATATCCATGATAACAACTTGACCTGATTCTTTTTAAATCAATAGTGCACACATAAGGAAAGATATCCCCAAGTCTAGTTTTGGAAAAACAATTGAGCAAAATTGGGTCAAAAGACATCAAAATAGGTACAAAGTGAAAACCGCAGTGAAGACCTAGTGTTGGGTAATTGACCAATCAAAATAACTCCAACTTAAAAAAGATCTGAGATTTAGATTGTACACATAGAGTGTAACAAGCTCCCCAGACAACATGGATCGCAATCCATGTACCTCCACCTCAGCATTTGATGAAAATTGGTATAAATCTTGTGCATGACCTTGTCTAACCAAATTTCAAAATTTAAAGTCAGAGTTTGATAGACGAACATGGATCACGATCCATGTACCTCTTCATAGTGGGGCTATCTGACTCAATGAGCTTGTAGATATACTAGAGTACATCTCAAATCTCAAGTTTAAGGTAAAAATACCCACTGGAGACCAAGGTGCAAGCCGATAGACAACTCCAAATTGAGTCAAGTAAAACCATGAAGAAAGCCAAGTTTTTTAATTCTAAACTTTTAGGGTACCCAAAACCAACTTCCAGACACTAAAGAGTCACAAAGACTTGACTTCTAAGAGACCTGACCAGGGGCAAAAGGGGATAAGTTGCACTAAGACAAAGTAGGCCTATCAAGGACTATCTTGTGAAAATTGAGTGAGCCTTAACCATGAAAAATCATCCACCACAAGGGTTTTCTACTTAAATTCATAGATATGAAAACTGCAAGAACTGTGGCTATACCTTTGAGACTGAGAATCGACGGAGACCTAGAGGAGAGGCATCCTTTAATCAACAAACAAAACATGAGATTCATCAAAACCAACAAAACCATGAGAGTTCTAACAAATTACACTGATGAAGTCTTGTAAAGGTTCACAAACGGAGATCCATATACCTTCTACAACTGTCTAAAGCCCAATGTTGGAGATTTGACAAGCTAGAAGAACCTCTATGCACTCACGTATACAAATACCCAAGGAGTGCAAGTTTTGATGGTAGATAAGTATGGATGATAGTACATACTTGTTGATCCAATTAACCTAGAAAGGTATACGTACAAGGGTACTCCAATATCTACTTACTTTCAGCCAAAGATGATGCCAGAGCATACATCAAAGGGGATTCCACCAGAATTTTCTCCTGAATAAGAGGAGAGAATGAGAGATGTCTTTGCAAGAGACCTCAAATTAGCCAGATGGGTGATTGAATCACCAAAAATGAGACCATTTCAAGTGGCCCAATGTTTCAAGACCAGGTACAATGGAGCAAGGGGTCCATACATGCATGTCTCACTTTTTAAACAAGTTTTGAGGCCCAAAAAATTTGTAGATTTCCACATACAATACAAAGGATTTGGGCTGACATTAGAACGGATAGCATTGACATGGTTTCAATCATTGAAAAAAGATGATTCTCCAGGAGTTCTCTAAAAGGGGGATCAAACACAACACCGTGTCACAAATCTATGCCTTTAGACATAAAGCAAACAAGAAAGTGAAGGAAGATTTTGTTCACTTAAAACAATACATAGAGAGGTGTCCCATACGAGAGGTATCGCAAGATGAGAGGCTATCGGTTCTCTTCATAGAGGGCTTGAGGAATGAAACTCTCAAAAATGACCTACTTTTAAAAGCTTGCATGACCTTTGAGCAAGTCACTAGAGAAGCTCTATATCTAGTTGACAGTTGCAAGGCCTATGGAAGGTGATGGAAGATACCGACAATGCAACTAGTATTGCCTCTTCTCAAAGAGTGAATCCACAACAAAATGGGATGTTAAAACTCCTATATGCCGAGCATTGACCTTGTGGTCAGAGAATTTGTAAGAAGAATGAACCAAGATTATAGATAGAATCCAAATGTACGACAACCACAATTGAGAAGATGTGATACTCGTAGAGGGGATCATTCAAACCAATGATGTAACACTCAATCACAACCACAACATATGCTAGGGAAAAAACCACCTCTTTTGAACCATGGTAGACCAAAGTATATGCCACAACCCCCAAGAAATCAGTACTCCATGGATGAGAACACTCTCATGTTCATAGCCAATCAAGAGTATGGTTCAAAGACCATTCTTTCTAGGCAAGAACAGCCATTGGCTACACCACTAGCTATGCAACAAGTAGGACTATCCTACAAGTGTGGAGGTGATCATCGGGCAAGAGATTGTCCCATCCAAGCAAAAAACATAGAGATAATTGCATATTGTCTCGAATGTGGTCTTAGACACCTCATTCTTGATTGTTTGAAACACTCAAATAGCAAGGGGAAATCAGTAATGAATGTTGTGAGAGTGATGCCTTCTTCAAGCAGATCTAAGCTAGAATCCACAGTTCCTATCAATGTGATGACTTGAGATCAAGCTCAAGAAGCTTCCAAAAATGCACCTGGCAAGGAACCCTTATTGCCTATTCAAACAAAAATGGAGAACATATCAGTGAGGACTAGAAGAAAATTGTGGAAGGTTAAAAGAGATAAAATGAAAGAAAAAAGGCACCCTACAAATCGAGCTACAACAAACCAAGGAGCATCTAAAACAAGAAAAGGAAAGCAAGGAGAAAATGGAGAAGGAAAAATCATCCAAAACATCATCGGGAGGTTCAATCTTGGTTGAGAAAGTGAACGAGCATTTGAATGCTCTATTGCAAGCTTATGAGGTTGGAGTGAAACCCAATCAAAAATGGGCATAGAGATGATTGACATAACCGCATCCAAAAGTCAAGACAAAAAAATTGGAAATGTGCAAATGGCTCATAGAGACAGCTCAATCTCTAATACAGCCAAAAACTTTGAAAATTCTTGAGAAAGTAGTGCCTATGCCAAAAAAACAAAAACAAAAGCACACAAAATGAAAACAAAATTGGAAAATCAACGAAGAAAATGAGGGACCATTAGATATGAGGGTTGTTGATGTTGGCCGTTTGCTAAGCCTCACCGTATTGATGCTAGCAAAGCAAGAACCACATACATAAAATGTCAATCTGTGGGATGTAGCTAATCTCTTGAAAAACCCAAGTCTTGTGTGTTCTCACCTAGATCGGTCTCAGGTGTGCATCAAACACCAAAAGCTAACCTTATTATTGCAAGCCTAATACAATAATTTCTTATAGGTACAATGCTCCAAATGCGATGAAATTGCTACCTAGAATGTGCAAACTATCCTCATCATCCTCATGTGCCCAAAAGTCATTCTAGCACTTTGTAAAAATCACACTAAAGATAAACAACATGTTTTGGGTAGGTTAGTTTTGGCCTACGAAGCACTCTATAGCTTTCTTAGGATGTGCTCTTTATATTCCCATGGTCAAAAACTAGTTTTGATGCATGTATGGTGCATAAGGAATGAAAATGGCCCATAGATGGACACAACTAAAAACACAACTTCATTGTGAGAGACTTACATAGAGTGAAAGAGCTTTCACGTGCAAGCACGTTGGTATGCTCGTCATCGTAATGCAACTTTGCACAAGGGAGACACAAAGAGATGAAACATTAGAGAGCTCACACAACAGTGTTGCAATGTATGCTCACTTTCATTATCCAAAACCTTAGGTAAAAAGTTATAAAATTTGGCTTTTTGTTGAAACAAAGGACCAGCATATCCCAAATCCAACTGGTCAACAAGAACTGTTTACTTCTTTATTCATTTTTGTCTGAAGTTGGCATTGTAATTCATAAACTCGAGCAAAATCTAGTCTTATAAAAAAATCTTTGACCTTAAAGAGAGGCTAGATAGCCCAGTCCACCACATTTCTATAATTATTATCTCTTTCAAGACAATACCCAATTCTAACCATGGGTATATAATCCAAAATTTTGTAATGATTAACGATTGATAACTATTGGGCTTATGTGGTGAAGAGCATGCCTACACTGGCATGTTCACTACTCTTTATACGGGTGATCATTGCTAACAAAACTTCTTGTGTTTCTTCCATTCACTCTTATCATCTTATACATGTATGTTGTGCTATGTTTGAGTGTGTGTCTACAACACAATGAGCAGTTTTAGCTCTAGGTCACCTCGTGTGTTTGTTTGCTCATTGTAAGTTGTTAATGGTTTTTAAATGAATCTAAGCATGGATAGAGGTAAGTAGGTCCTAGAAGAAGCCAAATGACCCCTCATTTGTCATTTTTGGTGAGGTTAAGAGATGGAAACGATCACAGTTCCTCACCTACTCGACAATGACTTTTGCATGTTTGGTTGTTAGGAACCTATTTCATATAGTCTAGAGATCCCTAGTCTCAAGTTTTATGTTAGTTGGAGTTCATTTGACACCGTAATGACCATTAGAGTGAGAGATAGGCCACACAAGAGACTTAGGCATTATCCCATTAGTTGCTTCTTGGCTTGAGAGTGACACCTTTCTCCTTAGTGCATTGTTGTTAGGGCATTGCATTCAATGTTTCCATGCATTAATCGGGTTAGATACATCCTTGGATTGACATATTTATGTTGGTTTGATTTCCTCGCTAGGCTACTCCATCCGATCGCGGCAGCCCATTAACACTTTTATATTTAGCCAAGGTGTAAGAAATGGAACCCTAACTAAAATGGCTCGGTAATGAGGCTAGGAACTACAAATAATTACAAACTTGGAAGCTCATGTCCCTTTTACAGATACAAAAAATTTGGAAAAAATGCCACTTGGAAAAAAAAATTCATCATGCAAGTTTTGCTTCTCCTCGCCACAAGCCAAGCTCTTGCCTCTCTACAGCCGGCAGCAGTATATGGACCTCTTGGCAAGGAGACCCTTATTGCAAGCCTAGACCTCTTCATTCTTGTCTTTTTACTGAGAGCGCTATGGCCCTAGATTATTTTGGGTCCTCAGAAACCTCTATGTGACAAGGTTGAAGCTTGAAGCACCACAAATTTGAAACCCTCAACACCCTTGAGAAATCCTTTACACACGAGGTCTTTTGTTTGACGCATCAACTTAGTTCTGTTCTTAGAGGATGAAGAGGTTCTCCATAGAGGTGGCCTTTTCTTTAGGTTCCCTCTTGTTTTGTTTAATTCTTTTTTGTCCGATTTTGGTTGCTTTGAAGATAGCCATCAACTTGTTGGTGTAGTCATGCTTGATGTCAGCTTCTTGCCCCTCTCTCTTGCTCCCTTTGGATTTTCTACTGGAGTCTTCTACCGATGGCTTAAGAAAACCTTTTTTCATCTTTGCTTCTTAGCTTTTCATATTTTGATCCATGGTGCCATACTCCTTGGTTACACAAGGTTGATATAGAGGAGCTAAGTTTGCTCTCTTCCCTTTCACCTTCAATATCAAGCTAATAGTAAATCTTACTACCATTTTACCTCTAGCTTGCCATGCCCCTTGCCTGCACATGGTCAAAACAAAGGATCTCATTTTCCTCTCCTCCTTTCCCTTTACCTTAGTGTGTTTATGTTATAGTCCTCCTTGCTTTGTACAAAGTCAGCTCTCTCTTTCTTCACCTTCACTTGAAGACCACCAAATTTGCTACTTGGATTGAGATAAAGGAATGAGACAAACGAGATTCAAGCTATGGAAATCTTGAGGATTAGGAGAGAGGATAGGGGAGTGTAATGTGAAGAAGAAGATCAAGTTTTGACGAATTTGATTAGTGTTTTGGCTATGGATTCTCTTGGAGAGGGTGTGTGTGTGGGAGGTGTGTGTGAAAGAGGCTTGGCTATAGATTTCACAAGATTACTCTCAAGTTGATACCTTGACAAATGAAGGAGAGCAGTGTAGAATGAGAACAGAAGCCCTCTTTTTATGCACATTTTAGATAAGTGCCTTCACTTATCTTAATAGCTTATCTTCTTTATTGATAAGTTCTTTCTACTTATCTTGCATTTTAAAACTTCTTCAACAAGCTACTTACTCACCTCATCCTTATCCTTATCTTCTCTTTCTTTTTCCTTTTCTTTTTCTTTTCCTTTTTCCTTATGGATGAAAGCATGTTAACGTGTCGCGCTTTTTGTGCTAGTTAACATATGCGAACAAGCACATCTTGTAAGCATAACAATAGTCATGTTTTTTCAAGTGTGTGGGCCACCATCATGAACTATACAAAGTGTATACTTGGACTTTAAAAAATAGATCATAATATTTTTAAAATCTCAAACAGTAAAGCTCAGTCATTACATTAAGGTAGTGTTGTAGTCATGAAGCATGGCGTAGGGGCCACAAGTCAGAGAGAGGGAGAAAAACGATTGCGAGCTACAAGCAGGTCTGCAGTCAGAGGCCAGCTGTCAACCCAAGTGGAGGACATCTCACCACTAGAGCCAGCCACCTCCGGCAGCAATCTTGATAGTACTCCACCGAGAAGGAAGTCGAGCGGCAAAGGTTCTATTGCTTCTCCTCCGCCCTGCAAAAGATTGAAGGCTTCTAATTCCCAAGGATCCCCAATGTCAAAGTACATGCATGCACCGAAGGGGAAGCAGGACTCAAGTACTCTCTCTCTCTCTCTGTCTCTCTCTCTCTCTCTCTCTTCAATGAGGGGGCCACATTTGGAAGTTGTAAATCAAGCAAAGCATGACACATTTCTCCAACATGCCTCGACTACTAATCTGTTAGTGAATCCTCTCACCCATGAGAAAATTGTGATGATAAGCATATGCTACAATCGACAAAAAGGACTATGCATTTAGCTTATATGCTTGTTTTTGCAGTAGCCCTTGGCTGCAATCTTGTTGTGGATTCTCTCACACTGATCAGGTGCTTTTGCATTGCCTTAGGCATTCAAGGTGCATGCTTAGATAAACCTCTAAGGAGAGCCCATGCAATTGCCTTTGTAGAAATTATTTGATATCCCTATTCTAGTGGGGTTCTGTAAGGTTTTAATCTTGTAATCTTGTGTGGTGTGCAGGCCAATGGAAATCTCCCAAGCTGAACATCCCACTGCAAGAAAAGTTTTGTGTAATAGCAAAAGAGTCTGATGTTGTCCATGGCCTCTCCATGGACGGTGTCGACCCCAAATTGGTCAAGTGGGAGCAGATTACAGATGTGGAGTGGTTCAGTGTATTCAGAGAGGCAAAGGATTGCAACAAATATCACTTCAAATGCAGTATTATTCTTAGCGACATGTACGACCAATTACTTCAGCTCCACTATAGGGTGTACCAGAAGGCCCCTACCAACATGGAAATTAATTCGACTTTAACGAAGGGTTTTGTAAAAAAATTCATTCAGTGGCAATTGCAAGTGGCTCAATCATGTAGTTCAATTGGGATGAGTTTGTTGTCCAGCATTTGCAGGACCTTTGAGAAAATGTATACTACGATGCCCATGTTGAAAAGTGGATGTTGAGTAAGACCCACCCCTCAAGTCCAAAAACAGAGGAGGGATCCACGGAAACAAAGGACGATTGCGCTCGCCAAGTAGCTCCGAATGTTTTTTCTACTGCTAGGGCAACACCCCTCTCTATTAACAACTCTCACAATGTGATAGCAAGCCTGTCATATTTTGGGCTCTCTGATTTGCAGCACATCATGAGTGCAAGTGACCATCTCAGAAATTGACTACAGGAGGCTAAACAACAGCTCAAGAATGTGGGTCAGGAGCTTGAAGCTACGAGAGTTCTGAAAGCAAGCCATGATATGGTCAGTCATGTAGTACTTGCTATGAGACAGAAGCCTCATGATGCTAAGAATGAATTGTGGTGTTTAGGCCTCACTGAATATCATTGGGACCCTTTCATAATATATAAGCCATTTGCGAGTAGCGAGTATTGACTAGAAGAACATTAAAAAATGGCCTGATTGAGACTTACCTTAAATTTTATTGGTTTTCTCTCATATAGCCCTTATGTAGACCATAATGAACTTTCACATTGTTTTTTTGGGACTCCATAAGGCCATTGTAAAAGGGTTACAATTTGGGTGAAATTGTAAACCATTGGTTAAAAGCTTGTTGATTAGTGATACATGGAAACAAACTATCTTTTTTCGCTTTCTAAACAAAGCCTTAGAGATGTGTTGCGTTAGGATACTTTCAATGTTTTCAGTGATGATTTAGACTTACCATAAATGTTATTTTGGTTTTAAACTATTAAATAGATATTTTTATTTCATCTTAATTCTAATAAGTTCTAAGTTGGCATTTTTTGTATGCTAGTTAGCATACTCTGTTTTCTAATAAGCATTCCTTCTATGCTAGTTAACAAACTATGCATACTAACTAGCATAGAGAGTTTCCCAATTAGAAACAAAGTATGCTAATCAGCATATTAAATATGCTAATTAGTGCACAGTGTGCTAACTAGCAAACAAGGTATGTTGATTAGCATACTTTTTTATGCTAATTAGAACACTATGTATGATGGCTAGCATGCAAGTATGCTAATTAGAAAAAAGGTATGCTAATTAGTATGCATAAGCATACGTTTTTTTCTAGTTATCATACTTGCATGCTAGCCATCATACACAATGTTCCAATTAGCATAAAAAGTATGCTAATTAGCCAATACTTTTTATGCTAATTGGAACATTGTGTATGATGGCTAGCATGCAAGTATGATAACTAGAAAACAAGATATGATAATTAGCACACTCAGTATGCTAACTAGCATACCTTGTATGCTAGCTAGAATTTGGTGCATGCTAACAAGCATTCAAAGTTTAGTTAGCATACCTTCTTTTCTAGCTAGCATATTGTGTATGCTTGTTAGCATACCTCTATGCGAGTTAGCATACATTCTGAGCTAGCTAGCATAATATGTGTATGCTAGTTAGCATACCTCTTTGCTAGTTATCCATAATGTGTATAGTAAGCATGCACAATATGATAACCAACAAAGATGGTATGCTAACTAGCAAAGATGCTATGTTAATAAGCATAACTTATTTTCTAGTTAGCATACCATCTATGCTAGCATACATGGTATGCTAATTAGCATACAACTGTGTATGCTAATTAGCACACCATCAGTAATAAGCATACCATTAGCGTACACACAATTTTGCATATTAACATTTTATGCATGCTAAACAACATACATTCTTTGCTAGTTAGCATACACAATGTATTCACACTTCCTTGCTAGCATATTTTGTATGCTAGTGAGCATATTGATCATGGTGGTTAGCACACTTTGTATACTAGTTAGCATAGTTAGCATAGAAAATATGAATGTCTACAGGATATAGATGCCTACCATACATGGAATGCTACTTGTCACATTTTCATACAAGCAATCATAATGGTATCGATGAAAATTAACAGGTGAATGTAATACACAGGTATCAATGATGTAGGATGCGAACCTTATAAGAAAACTGTCAATCAAAGGATAGAAGAGAAGCTCTGTAATGATGAATCTGATGAGTTGGATAGATGGAATGAAAGGGCAAATGTAATGCCATAGCATGTGACAGCGCACGAGGTTGTTGTATATGGTAAAGAAACAAATGATGATGATGAAGATTCTATCATTATTACTCATCCCAAACCCAAGCCCCCTACAAATGATCAAACAAGCGTTTCAGAGGAAACGGTTAGGAGTGTGTAAGAAGATGGTAGGAGTGCTCAAAAGGAAGGTTTCAGGACTCACTGTGCAAGACGCCGGTGATGACAGCGACCTGTAGGGTTTTGTGAGCAAAGTGAAATTAAAGAGAAGGTAGCCTGGAATAGATTGTGGAAGATCCTCGGGATGAGATATGTGTTGCCCCTCCGACCACCCTGGATGACATTAAAAAATGCAACAAAGGTGAAAAGAAAGCCATTCGCTCATGTGCTTGCAACAAATTATGTTGAATATGTTCCCTGTTGTGTCCAAGTTCTGTAGTGTTAGCAAGCTCCACACCCTGTGGCATGCATCTCTCTTGATTTTTATAATGGAGAAACTCTTTTCAATATTATTTTATTGTGCAACAGTTCAATAGTTTTTGCTTGTCCTTTATGATGTCTTTATTCGATACCATTTCTAAGTCACAGGGCAAGATAAATTGTAGTTAGTTGCCCTACATGATTTGAATTATGCCATTGCATGCAAAACCATAGAAAAGCGGTGTATTGCCAAGGCGAGATAGCTACGAAAAGAAAAATCCGAGATTGAGAAGCGTCTGGCTAGCTATCTTAAACGCTTAACAAAAATTCTTGAGTACTTCAGTTATGCTCATCCCTCGGGGGAAGTTATTTTTTCTGAGTGGTATGCACTGCCATACCCAATATGCGTGCCAAAGCCATTCCCAGACGAGGGGCGTGCTTTGGTTCTTGATTTAAATGGCCTGCTTGTTCAAGTTTTAGAGCCAATGCACGGTGACATTCCTTCTAAACATGCAGGGGAAATGATCAAGTACAATGTGCAAGATAGGAGGTATGTATTTTGTCGCAAAGACAGCCACAAATTTTTGGATAGGTGTCTCCGATTTTTCCATGTGTATATATGGAGCATCAGCATGGCACCTAAATTGAATGCAATATAAGAAACAATATTCAAAGATCAGCGGGCTAAGCTAAGAGGTGTTTTTTCACCGAATCATTGTAGTGGCCGGCCTTGGTAGATATATAATAAGCCTATATTCTTGAAGGATTTGAGATTGTTTCAGAAGAACTATAACTTTGGGCCCCAAAACAGTCTAATTATTTATGATAATATGTACAAAGTGCACCATAACCATGAAGGAAGTTGGCTTATTACTCCTAAGATAGAGGACCAGACCAAAGAACAATGGCAAAACTTCGTGATAAGATACTTTGAGCAGCTGGTTGTTCCTATGGCTGCAATCAGAGGACCGTGCAGCGTATACAGCTAAAAATGCGTTTGATACTACCCTAGATTTTTTTTCACAAGAAGTGATCAGGAAGCTGGCATCAAAAATGCAAAAGCGCAATGAGGCCCAGCGTAATGGAGCTATGTGTAGGAGACAAAGGGAGGCTAATGAAGAAGTTGAAAGACATAAGAGCGAGAGGCTACATAGGAAAAAATTAGAGAAGCAGCAACAAGAAGAATCAGAAAGAGAGTTGCAAGAATAAAAAGCTTAGCAAGAAGAAGAAAGAGAGCAAGACCCAAAAGATCAGCAAACAAAGAAGCAAACGGACATTGGGCAAAAGTGACTGTACAAGCGCGCTAAACCATGATCTTATCCAGAGTAGGAGGCTCTCTGCAGTTTTGTAACATTATGAGGGAAATTTGTAAATTGCCTTTCCAATGATTGTAACTATTCAGACATTCATTTCAGATAGTAATGATCAGATCCTGTAGTATTCTTTTTTTGAAGACAATACTATGTGTACTATTGGCATTATTTTTTTTCTTGCAAACATTGAATTTGTATACATTCTCATTGGAAATCAGCAAAGGTATGCTAATTAGCATACCCATAGTAGCTAATTAGAATACATTTTAATTAGCATACTGCACATTTTTTTTTGTGCTAACTTCCACTCATAGCATACCATAGTATGCTAATTAGCATATACAATATATAGGAAGTTGCCATGTATTCTATGGTATGCTAATTAGCATACTGTCTATGCCAACAGGCATAAACAATATGCTAATTAGCATACTGTCTATGCCAACTGGCATAAATAGTATGCCAATTAGCATACATGGTATGCTAATTAGCATTACTTCAATTAGCATACTATGGATTTTTGTTTTTGCTAACTTTCACTCATAGCATAGTATGCTAATTAGCATACACAGTATATAGAAAATTGCCCTACCTTCTTGGAACTAGCATACAATATGCTAATTAGATTACACAATATACAGAGAGCTATTATCTCTTCTCCTTAAAACCAACAAAGGTATGCTAATTAGCATTTTGTCTATGCCTACTGGCATAGACAGTATGCTAATTAGCATACCTTCAATTGGCATATTGTACAATTTTGTTTGTGCTAGCTTCCACTCAGTATAGTATGCTAATTAGCATACACAGTATAGCTGCCATCCCTTCTCCTTGAAACCAGCAAAACTATGCTAATTAGCATAATGTTTATGCAAATTACTTATGATAACTAGCATACCCACAGAATGCCAATTGGCATAAACAGTATGCTAATTAGCATACATAGGATGCAGAGGCCTGTCATCTCTTCTCGATGAAACCAGCAAAGATATGCTTATTAGCATACTATTTATGCCGATTGGCATAAACAGTATGCTAATTAGCATACCTTCAATTAGCATACTGTTGGACGAATACGCCGCGATGGACGTCAGCACAGCGAGAACTCACCTAACAAGATTTGTCAGCTAAGGACGAAGCTCGACCCGCAGGCGCGTGGAAGCAAGCATAAGATGTCTAAGTCACAGCCTTCAAGAGTGCATAAGAGGAAACTTCCTACAACACTTTCTAGAGCCGAACACCCATCAAAAAATCTCAAAACACCACAGAACTTGAAGAATACCCTACTAACACCAATAGGTCGCTCTCCCTAAGGTCTATGAACCAAAATCCCAACCCAAAACACCCGGTGCAAAATCACGTAGGATGTCTGGCCGAAATTTGCAGGTCTTAGTTTCTAAAATCTAAAGTGCCTAATGTGTAGCTCTACTCAATGTGAGCGTGTGGATATGATGCAATGAAAAATTGGACAACGTATGCTCACCAAATCACCAGATGAAGCTCGTAGAAGGAGCTCGCAAAACTGGACCGTACGCGCGCAATGTAAGTATCGGCGCGTAGCTCTCGTCGGGGGAAACACGCTGCACTTCTCCGCACTCGATTCCGACCATCGGTGCACACGTAGCATCAAGATGAATCTCACACTCTCTCGTACACAGTACGCTCACTCACAGACTTTAAAACTTCTTTTTTTCAAAATGACAAAAGGTTTTTCATTAAGGTCAAAAAGTGGTATATATACCTTACAATTCTCAAACCCTAAAGTTCCAAATCAACCATCTACTCAATCTAACTATCAAAACTGGGATACAATCTGGAAACTTCTATAAGCCCCAATATTTACAAGGTGAAAAATCAGGTTTCCTCAATAAATGAATAATTACAAAAAATGATAATCTTCCGAGTAGTCAGTTTCCGTGGGGTGTGTCCAACTTCTAACACTCCCCCCCTCCTTGCTCATGTGGTCCCCGACATGGCCGTTGAGCTGCTTCTTCATTGTATGGTTTCGCGCATCTTGATCAGTGATTCGTATCTTGCATGTAGATTCAGCATTGTTGGGCCAAAAATATCAGTGTTTATTGTGAAGAAGCCGTTGTAGAATGCTTCTTCAAAGGCCTAGAGGTGATAGGATGGCAGAAACATTATCCTTTGATACAAGGCATGTATCACCTCCTTGGAAGGCTGACTAGACAGATCATAGGCACATTTGTAAGTATCTTGGAAGAAGAAGATATTGTCTGTCCCCTAGCCATGCTTGAATGTCTCAAATACTGCTAAAAGAGCTTTGCAGATTTTCTTCATCATGATGCACGTAAGGTCAGGTGAGCCAGTGAACAACTTGATGGCGCCCTTTAGGGTTTTCACCATGTATTGGACACTTATTCTCTCACCTGCCTTCAAGCCCGACAGCTTAGGATAACTCAGCCAAGTGGGTTGGCTCCTTTGTAGTATCTCCTGGGCCTTCCACGTCCTGATCCTTGGTAGAGGACAAAAGCTTAGGTTGTCTCTGATGTTTTTGGGTGCCTCTACCAAATGGATTAGGTACTGTGGGTACTTCGTCAGCCACGCCTTCCTCCATTTTGGCTGAGAGTCAACTATTAACCTGACCCCTTCAAGCTGGGAAATATTTGCGCTATAGAGTGGCACTGTCGGCTCTTCTCTAATCCTCTTATTGATGGTGGATGCTTCATACTTTAGCAAAGGATGTGGGAGAGAGGGCTGAAGCCATTCGCGCCTGAGGTTGCTGGCGTCAATCTTCTGGATGGTCATGGACTTGAAAACCCCTCTGCTCCCATTCCAAGGCTTCCTTAGTCGTCTCTCTGATCTCCACTTCTATTGCTTTACGCAGCTTTTCTTCCTCTTCCTGTGTCAGATCTTGTGGATCTTGAGAGGATCCTACTAGGATTTCCTCTTGCATAGGTGTGTCCATAGGATCTGCCACATTTTCTAAATCTATGCCTTCATTGGCCGCTGGCCCTGTGCCTTCTTGTGCTCCGGCTTGCTGTCCTCTCATCTCCTCAATCTGCTTTAGGAGTTTCTGTTTTTCTCTTTCAGCTTCTTCTCCCATATTCACAAGGAGGTCGTTCAACTCGGCGTTTATCTTCTCCGCCTCCTCGAGCTTTCTTTTGACACTTTCTAATTCCTCTTGCATGGCTTTTTGTTCTTCTTCCATTCGTGTTTGCATAACAATTGACCCTTCTGCCATCATCAATCGTTGCTTTTTCTCTAGAGTCAGCTCCTTCTGAAGTTCTTGCATCTGTTCTTCATAAATTTGGCTTTCCGTAGTGATGTGAGTCGAGCTAGTAGCTCTGACTCTGGCAGGAGATGCCCATAGCCTCTGTATGGTTTGATCTTTCACTTTAATCTGGTCCTTGAGCTCAAGGACCTCATCTTGGCTGGCTTCTTGATCTATCTCTGCCTTTTTTTTGGCATTTCGCATTGCTTCAACTTCTTTAGACTCCTCAGCTAGCTGTAGGGTCAGGTTATCCCTTTCCCTCTCTACATCTATCAATGATTTGCTGAGTTGCTTACACTCCTCTTCGACTCCTTGCATTCTTTGGGCTACTCTGATTTTCTTTTTCCATTTCCTGGCATCTTTGCAATGCCCTTTCTAGACTGGCTTGTAGCTCGGCTTCTCTCTCTTTCTTCCTTTGACTTTGTCCTTGTAAAGAGTCTACTTCCAGCTTTGTTTTCACTTCAGTGGCCTTGAGAGTTGCCATCTCACTTTGTGAGGCCATGGACTGCGCTCTTAACCCAGTTAACTTTGTCATCACCACATCCCAGTCGTTGGAGGGCGGGTGCAGGTCCGCTGTATCTGTGGCCATCTCTTTTAGTTCTACTAACCTGATGCTTCGTATTTGTTCCTTAGGCTCTGTGCTTGCCAAGTCGAATGCGACTGTGCGAGCCTCTTCTTTTGTGTATCCTACAGCTAGCAGGTCCAGAAATGTGTTGTATGCTTCATTTGGCTTTGTCTCCTCACTCTTGGGTTTAACCTCTTCCCTTTCCTGGCTTTGTTCTTTCTTGGACTCTTCTTGGCGTTCGTGTTTGTCTTCCTCCTCTTTATCTTCTTGTGGAGGGCTGCGAGGAGGTGGTGAGGGCGGTGGTGAGTGCGGTGGGCTGGCCGGTAGAGATGTAGACTTTTTCTTGAAATCTCGGTCTGACTTAGTCTTCCTTTCTCTCTCTTGGCTGTCCTGCTCGTCCAGCAGTTTCTATCGTACCTGCTCCACTTCCTCTTCTGTAAAAGGTACATGTGGAATATTTTCTGATGCGGCATCAAGAATCTCAAAATTTTTAATATTATCTTCGAATATGTCCCTTTGCACCCTTCAGGATGATCCCAACATTGCTTCTAGAGACGGCTTCCAGAGTTCACTCAAATCGCCTTTAAGGGCTCTTTCTGCTCTGAAGCTCTCCATCAGCCGCTCTAGTCTTGCCGCTTTTTGTGACTTTGTCTCTTTTTTCGGCACTTGGGAAAATTCTTTCTTTCCCTTCTTTTGCTATGTCTGCTCTTCTTGAACAGGCTCTAGCCGTCTTTTCAATCTTGTGGCAACCCTTGGTGTCATAATAATTAATATCTAATTCTCCTAAATGATTTTCTCATGTTAAACTGATCATTTAATATGGGGAAGTGCCAGGGGAGAAAAAGCTAGAATATTGGTTAAGCTAGCAGATCGGCCATAGTAGGGATCCAAAGGAGGGAAAATAGGGATCGAAAGGGGGGGCCATCTGCAAAAGATCCATGTGCAACAATGGGCTAAAAAGACCCTAAGGTTCAGCCCGTTAAGACTTCTAAAATGCTAAGGTTCCAAAATTCAAAGGTTGTGTCCAAAGGTCAACCATAGGGGAATTGGATGCTTTGTGTGTGTACAAAAAAGTCTTTGCAATCCCTACTTAGGAGGGGGCGAGCCTTGCATGTAGGGGATGAGAGAGAAATCCACACACACACAAGCTCCCTTTACACAAAGGGAATGAGGGACACATGTCAGCTCCCTAGCCAAGGTGTACCCAATTCCTATTGGATGGCCTTGGAGGTGGACCAATGAGAATTAGGCTAGAGTAAATCTAGTTTAATTAATTTAAAAAACACTTAATAAAAGAACCAATGAGAATTAAGTCCTCTAAAAGACTATTGGACAGTCTCCCAAGGGGTCCAATGAGCATTCAGGAGCCCAATGGCTTGCCTGATTCCTATTGGCCAGGAGGCAAAGGGGTCCAATGAGAGTTTAGTTGAATTATTAAATTACCTAAAGCTCTCACAAAACGGGAAAGGGGGACACATGTCAGAAGGCTATCACTTATGCTGATTAATTGTCATTGGCTATCCCTGGGGAGGTCCAATGGGAGGATAGCAAGAGCAATTAGCAAGAGGGCTCGCCCAAGAGAGAGAGGGGGTTGATTTTTGCAAGGCATTATCACACACACTCTCTCACATAGTCTATGTGAGAAGCAAGAAAAGCTTTAATGGAGAGCTCATCACCTACTGCAAGCTTGTGAGATAGAAGCCTACATCGACACACTCTTGGCATGTGGATGCAAATCCAACCAAGAGCCAAGCTTCAATGCATGCTCATATCCTCTACCATGCTAATTACTAAGCTAAGCTATGCTAATATGAGTGATTATGTGAGGAGATGTACATCTTTCTCATAAGATACTCCTTCTTCCTCTCAATCTACTCTCATACCCTGCTAGCTCTCACCATCTTCGAAGGTGTGTGAGTTCTTGTGTCTGAGACTGGGGATAATTGATGTTGTGTTTGCTAAGTGTTTTGCTTAGTGTATGAAGATTTGTTTTGCTTAGTGTATGAAGATTTCATCTTCATTGCACTAGCTAGTCTTGAAGGAACACAAAGAATTGTATTGTACAATGTCTCTCTTGATGGGAGAAACCATAATACAAAGCCTTTTGGAGGGGGGACCGGCTCCATGCAAATCCGGTCCTCAACTGTTGTCAATAGCTTAATTTCCCTCTCTTTTGAAAGTATTGTTCATGCTATCTAACTAGGTGTTATGCTTTTTTTTGCTCTCTCCACCCAAGCACTCTTGTAATTCTCATTAGGAATCTATTCTAATGAAATGCCCACTATGTTCATGCTAATTTCCACTACACACAAGTTTTTAGGCCATTAAATGTTACATTGGTATTAGAGCACAAGGTTTCTCTTTTCTTGCTCAAGAAGGGAGGCCCTCAAGCTAGCTATAAATGGTTGGTATTATTAATTGCTTGTGAGTAAGTAGAATATGGATTTTTCAGCTTTGCAGTGCTCCTGCCTTTGTGCAGTAAACGGGGCATCACCGTCGAGAGCTATGGTCTTAATAGTGGAGTCCTACGTGGCTTGCCTACGGCTTAACCACTATTGAGCTATTAGAATCTTGACAAGAGCCGGTGCTGTTTTGGTGTTGAAAGACCCTCTCTTCCATTCCTTGCAATTAATGGTATTCGAGACACGGGTACAGTAGCTTGAGTGATTTTTATAAAGGGGTAAAGAGGAGTAGCAACTAGGGCTTGAAGTGCCAAAGTACACCTAAAAGTTGTTAGAATGGCTGAAAATAGTAAAGAGAGTGAAATTCATGTTGATAACTTTGATTTTGCTAATGAGCAAGCTACTAATGATGCTCCGATGCTTGTTAACTATCTTGTTTCTAGGCTTCAACAAGCCATGGGCAATCCATCTCTCCAAAGTGAAGTGCAACGGCAGCTCCGTGCTCATGGGATTCTCCAAGCTCATCACCATGATGAGAGAACACCTAGGAAGCCTACTTGTGAGACTCCCAAAAGAGGTCTCTCTCCGATTCGGGAAGAAGAAGAGAATCCATACGAAGGGCTCAAGAATTTACTTCTTGATGATGCATCTCCTTCCCAAAGGAGAACTCAAGAGCCTCCACCAAAGGAACGAGAAAGAAGTGAGTCTCCCGCCACCTCGGCGGAGATGGCTCCACGAAGACGGCGGGCTAAACGCTCTCCATCACCACCAAAGCGGAGAAGACCATCGCACTCTTCTCCACACCATAATTCAAAGAGGGATGATAAAAATCAAGAGAAGAAAAAGGCGAGAAAGAGGACACCCTCTTCTCCATCTTCTTCATCCTCTTCCTCTTATGAAAGTGATGGTGAAGACGACGAAGATCAAGACAAGAAAAAGGCGAGAAAGAGGTCACCCTCTTCTCCCCATTCTTCAAATTCTTCACCTTCTGATGAAAGTGATGGTGCAACCTTTGAACCATCAAAAAGAAGAGGCCATAGGAAATCCTATGCCGCATGGAAGAGGTCATCCAAGTTGAAGAAGCTCAAAGAGGGAGGGAAGAGCATCTCTTTCCTTACCTATGATGGCACCTTTGGTGCTACGGACAAAGTCTTGGCCTTTATCCAACAATTTGATGCGGCGTTTGGAGATGAGGGCTTCACGGAGTCCTCTAAGCTATGCCATGTAGCTATGCACTTTCAAAAGTCTACCAGACAATGGTGGTCTAGCCTACGAGCCAACGGTGAAGCTCCACGAACATGGAAAGCTTTAAGAGCTTCCATTATGAAGCAGTTTTTGGCCACCAATGCCAAAGACAAAGTACTCACCGAATGGCGAAGCTTAAATCTCTCTCCCTATATATCCATACACAAATATGTAGACAAGTTTTGGGACCTCCAACTCAAAGCCATTGTCTTCAAAAAGTTGGATTTTGGAGAGCAAAAGCAACAATTTTGTGCGGGCTTAACCGAAGAAATGGCGGAGTATGTCAACTCCCAAAGGCCACGTACCATATCGGCGATAATACACCATACTATGGTGGCCTCTCGAATCAATTTCCAAACGGGGGCTAAAAGAAATAATAAGCCCACGGAAAACAAGGGTTCCAACGAGACTAAGGGGAAGGACAATGTCCAAAAGTCTCCTAAGGGCAACTCCAACAAAGCTAAAGAGAAGGGAGTTTACAAAGGTAAAAACAAACTCTCTCTTGAAGAGCTTGAGCGTTATCGCAAGGATAACCGGTGTTTCAAGTGCGGAGAACAAGGGCATGCGTACGACGCTTGTCCCCAAAAGAACAACTGCCAAGATCCTCCTAGCGCTACCTTGGTTGAAATCCAAGAGGAGGTGACTCACCAAACTCACCACAAAGGATCTCCTCTATGCCATGCTTGGGGAAAGGTAAGAGAACATGATGCTTTTATTCTCTTTGACCCTGGTTCTACTCACAATTTTATATCTATAGAGTTAGCCCCCAAGCTAGGCATACAAGCCTACGAGATGGGAGATGTCCTACCCGCAGACAGTGCTTTCAAGGGGCAAGAAGCTTCAGTCACTCCCTTAATCGGGAAATTGAGGCTTCATGTCCAAAGCTATGTGGACAAAGAGGACTTCTTTATCTCTCCTCTCAAGCATGAGGATGTAATCCTAGGGGCACCATGGTTTGACCGCCTGGCTGCCAATGTTAAATTTCCTGAAAGGAGAATCTCCTTTAAGTTCAGGGAAAAAGACATGTATATAGATGCTAAGGAAATGGGTAACACTATCCCCATTGTACATACACCAGCTTTCAGCAAGTCAATAAAGAGCTCTATTTCCGTGCACATGATTTTTGTTAAAGATTCTCAAAATGAACCTAATGCTTTAGCAAAAGAAAATAAAAGCAAACAAAAGGAATTAGAGTTATCCAATTTTCTCAAGGGGTTTCAAGATGTTTTTATTGAGGACATCCCTTGTGAGCTACCTCCTAAACGAGGTAATGATGACCATGCAATTGAACTCCTTCCAGGAAGTTCACCGCCTAACAAACCTCCTTATAGAGTTTCTCAAGCTCAACAAGAGGAGTTTATGCGGCAAGTGCATGAGTTAGTTGAGAAGGGCATGGTAAGGACTATCTCATCTCCATTTTTCTCACCTGTGCTATTAGTGCAAAAGAAAGATGGCACATATCGTATGTGTGTCCACTATAGATCACTAAATAGGATCACTATCAAGAATAGGTTTCCCGTTCCACGGGTAGAAGACCTATTTGATAAGCTACAAGGATCGAGCTACTTCAGTAGGATTGACCTAAAAAGTGGCTATCATCAAATAAGGATAGTTGATCAAGACATTGTAAAGACCACATTTCGCACCACATTTGGTCTTTACGAATACATTGTCATGCCTTTTGGCTTGACCAATGCACCAGCCACATTCAACCGCTTGATGGAGAAGCTATTCAGGCCTCATCGAACCTTCACTGGAGTGTTCTTTGATGATATTATCATCTACTCTAATTCATTAGACAAACACAAGCAACACCTCCAGGTAATATTTCAAGTTTTAAGAAAGAATAAAATTTATGTTAATCGAAAGAAAAGTGAATTTTTCTTGCAAGAGATTCAGTATTTATGTCACATTATCTCTCAAGATGGAATCCAAATGGATCCATCAAAGTTAGAGGTAATAAAAGGATGGCCTAAACCAAGGAATCTTCATGAACTAAGAAGCTTTGTAGGTATGTGTGCATACTATAGACGCTTCATAGAAAATTTCTCACAAATTGTGGGACCATTACATGACCTAACAAAGAAAAGCGTTAGGTATACATGGTCTGCTAAGGAGAACAATGCTTTCGAAAAGCTTAAAGAAAAGCTTATCTCTCAACCTGTGCTTACACTACCGGATCTCTCAAAACCATTTGAGGTCCAATGTGATGCTGGTGGTGATTGCCTTGGAGATTTTTTGCTCCAAGAAGGGCACGCCATAGGCTATGAGAGTCGAAGGCTCGACCCTGTTGAGCAAGCTCTAGGCATATATGAAAAGGAACTCCTTGCAGTTCTACATGCCTTAGACTCATGGAAGCACTATTTATTGGGGACTCCTTTCATTCTGCGAACGGATCACCAAAGTCTTAATTACGTCATGACGCAGACCAAGCTCTCCGACAAACAAATGAGTTGGGCAAATTTCCTTTCGCAATTTCATTTTCATATTGCTCACATTGTTGGCAACCATAATCAAGTAACTGATGCACTCTCAAGACAGTCGAGAGTGAATGCGGTTTCCATAGCAACTCACAATGATCTATCTTCAATGATAGATGAGTATGCTATTGACCCCGATTTTAGAGATGTGATTTCAGCCCTTGCATTAGGGAAGAAAGAAGAACCATTTACTTTACAAGATGGTTATCTTCTCTACGGCAATAGACTATGTGTTACTAACTCACTACGTGAGAAAGTAATGTATGAATCTCATGCTCCACCTTATGCGGGGCATAGAGGGATTCAGTTTACCTTAAAGGGAATTGAAACATATTTTTATTGGCCTACCATGAAAGTGAGCATACAAGAGTATGTTTCTAATGTGTGGTATGCCAAAAGAAAAAATTTGATAGAGGGAAGCAACTTGGATTGCTTCAACCCTTGCCAATTCCTAATTCACCATGGGAGAGCATATCCATGGATTTGATCTTTGGATTGCCTAAGTCTATCCATGGGAATACGAGAATATGGACGATAGTAGACAGGTTCAGTAAACAAGCTCATTTTATACCTGTCAAAAAGACTATCAAAGCCCATCAAATGGCAACCCTCTTCATATCACAAATTTTCAAGTACCATGGCTTGCCAATGTCCATAGTGTCGGGATAGAGATCCTAGAATGACCAGTAATTTCTGGAAGGGTCTCTTTGAGAATTTAGGGACAAGGCTAAACTTCTCTTCAGCCTATCATCCACAAACGGATGGCCAAAGTGAAATAGCTAACCTAACAATTCTCGATCTACTAAAAGCCTATGTAACGGAAGTAGATGGGAGAAGTACTTACCCTTAGTGGAGTATGCTTACAATAACACTGTACATACTTCCATGGGAAAAGCACCTTTCGAGGTAATTGAGGGAAGATCAAAAAGTCCCTTGCTACTTAAAGTACATGGGAAGACCTTCGTTGTAGATGAGTATAGCCGAGACGTACTAGAATCTTTTCAAAAGATTAAGGATGCTATCTCTATCTCACAGCAAAGGCAAAAAGGCTGCTGCTGACAAGCACAGAAGAGCCCAAGCCTTTAAAGAAAATGATTGGGTCTTATTAAAGTTTCCCAAGGCTCGATTAAGGCACACGACGGGCAAGAATCCTACGGGACACCAAAAGTACTATGCTAAACTAGCAAAAAGGTACTATGGTCCCTTCCGGATTCTTAGGCCAATCAATGAGATGGCCTATCAACTCAAGTTGCCCAATCATTGGCTCATACACAATGCTTTCCATGTGAGCCTATTAAAGCCTTACAAAGGAGAACCACCTCATGAACCAACTATTGAAGACCCACCGGAGATCGAGGACCAAGAGGAGGTGCTGCATCCCGAGTCCATTCTCCAACATGAAGACAAGGTATTAAGAGGCGGTAAGACTATCCGCCGACGATATCTTATTAAGTTTAAGAATTATCCTTTTGAAGATGCTAGATGGATGCAAGGCATACAATTAAAGGATAACCTAAACCTTGTCAATGCTTACAATGCTTCCCAAGAGTAAGCAAATGTACAAAATGTTAAAAATGAACAAAGTTTTTGTCTTATAAGACTCTCTTTTCCTTTATTGTGCACAAAAATGAAGTAGTATGCATGCTTAGATCAAGTTTGTGAAGACGACGTCTCCCAAACACCAAGTAGAGCCTGTCACTCTACTACGGAAGATTGATAGGACTAATGTGCAGGCATGCTTGCGGCAGCCTCAGGCTCTCAAGCACCCAATGACTAATCATCCATTGTGGAATGATGTCGTAGGGTAACATAGGGATCCTCTACCCGCTAAGAAAGGGACTCATGAATATGCTTTATCTTCTCTACACCCTAGTCGAGGACGATTATGATTTCAAGAGAGAGGTAATGTCATAATAATCAATATCTAATTCTCCTAAATGATTTTCTCATGTTAAATTGATCATTTAATATGGGGAAGTGCCAAGGGAGAAAAAGCTAGAATATTGGTTAAGCTAGCAGACCGGCCACAGTAGGGATCCAAACGAGGGAAAATAGGGATCCAAAGGGGGGGAAATCTGCAAAAGAGCCATATGCAACAATGGGCTAAAAAGACCCTAAGGTCAGCCCATTAAGACTTCCAAAATGCTAAGGTTCCAAAATTCAAAGGTTGTGTCCAAAGGTCAACCATAGGGGAATTGGATGCTTTGTGTGTGTACAAAAAAGTCTTTGCAATCCCTACTTAGGAGGGGGCGAGCCTTGCATGTAGGGGATGAGAGTGAAATCCTCACACACACACACACACACACACACACACAAGCTCCCTTTACACAAAGGGAATGAGGGACACATGTCAGCTCCCTAGCCCAGATGCCCACAAGGTGTACCCAATTCCTATTGGATGGCCTTGGAGGTGGACCAATGAGAATTAGGCTAGAGTAGATCTAGTTTAATTAATTTAAAAAACACTTAATAAAAGAACCAATGAGAATTAAGTCCTCTAGAAGACTATTGGACAGTCTCCCAAGGGGTCCAATGAGCATTCAACAGCCCAATGGCTTGCCTGATTCCTATTGGCCAGGAGGCAAAGGGGTCCAATGAGAGTTTAGTTGAATTATTAAATAACCTAAAGCTCTCACAAAAGGGGAAAGGGGGACACATGTCAGAATTTTATCACTTATGCTGCTTAATTGTCATTGGCTAGCCCTGGGGAGGTCCAATGGGAGGATAGCAAGAGCAATTAGCAAGAGGGCTCGCCCAAGAGAGAGAGGGGGATGATTTTTGCAAGGCATTATCACACACACACTCTCACATAGTCTATGTGAATCAAGAAAAAGACTATCTCTTCCCAAGCTTTAATGAAGAGCTCATCACCTACTCCAAGCTTGTGAGATAGAAGCCTACATCGACACACTCTTGGCATGTGGATGCAAATCCAAGCAAGAGCCAAGCTTCAATGCATGATCATCTCTTCTACCATGCTAATTACTAAGCTAAGCTATGCTAATATGAGTGATTATGTGAGGAGATGTACATCTTTCTCGTAAGATACTCCTTCTTCCTCTCAATCTACTCTCATACCCTGCTAGCTCTCACCATCTTCGAAGGTGTGTGAGTTCTTGGGTATGAGACCGGGGATAATTGATGTTGTGTTTGCTAAGTGTTTTTCTTAGTGCATGAAGCTTTCATCTTCATTGCACTAGCTAGTCTTGAAGGAACACAAAGAATTGTATTGTACAATGTCTCTCTTGAAGGGAGAAACCATAATACAAAGCCTTTTGGAGGGGGGACCGGCTCCATGCAAATCCGGTCCTCAATTGTTGTCAATAGCTTAATTTCTCTCTTTTTTGAAAGTATTGTTCATGCTATCTAAGTAGGTGTTATGCTTTTTGTTGCTCTCTCAACCCAAGCACTCTTGTAATTCTCATTAGAAATCTATTCTAATGAAATGCCCACTATGTTCATGCTAATTTCAGCTACACACAAGTTTTTATGCCATTAAATGTTACACTTGGTTCTTTTTGTGTCTCGTCTTCTTTGTCTTCTGTGAGCCTCAGCCAGTCGTTTTGTGATGGGGGGTCAGGCCATCTTCCTTTTGCGTGCAATGCCCCATAAATCACCTTAGTGATTAGTTCTCTTGGCACAATATATGTGGGCTTCTTGTTACCCATCTTCATTAGGTTGTCATGTATATATGCTGCATAATTGATTATCTTTGGAGTGCTCTTCATCATTTCCCAAGTGAATGTCGTGGAAATTGTTCCTGGCGGCATTCTGTACTTTTGTGGCCGCTTCGTACACATATGGAAGTATTGGTTGTATAACTGACTCATGATTGCCACTTTTGGTTGGCAATATCTTCAAAAGTGTAGTTACCTTTCTTCTCAGTGTACACCTTGACATCATCTCTTCTTTTAGTTACACTATCCCCCTTGTTGGAGAGGTCTAGTGCATCTTCTACAACTTGCTCTGTGATGATTATTTTTGTTTCTGGCCTGCCTTGCAGATCGGTTACTCTGGCCACTCCATCTTCTTTTATTGTTGTCACAAATTCCCAGACTCTCTTTATGTCAACCCCTGCCAGCACTGCTTCAAAATAGTTGTGGAGATCAATCTTCTCCAAGTACCCGGCCATCTTGCTTCTTACGAACTCATTGAGTTCCCGCGGTAGCATTGGTAGCTCGATCACATTCCCTTCAGTGTCTTTGAACACTCCTTGGTAGATATTTAGGTCGTTGGACTCTAGCAGATCTTCTTGGATCTATGTGCTGGTGGGTTTTAGTGTTCCTTCTGGTATGACGAAGGGTTCCACTTCTCCTAGGTAATCCTTAATGGTCATTCTTTTCTTCTTTGCCGGTGACTTTGCGGCTGCCATAAATCCTCTTGCACTCAGTAGTCCGAAGTTAGCGTTTTTTCCATATTAGCTGAGAAACTGAGTTTTATCTATCCAAATGACTTGAAAATTGAAAATAAAGCTTAAAAGGAACTTGTAAAACTGTGCATGTGCTCACAGTGCAATTCTGGCCAAAAATTTCCATTTAGACATCCTACGCGTAGGATGTCTTTTTTATCAGAATTGGTTGATACTTGACATGCTGGTAGTCCTTGGCCTATGGAACATGGCTATGCTCTTGGATTTGGATTTGGACAAGGATTGATGTTTGTAAGAGTTTGTGTAGTGCTTTTGGGCTCAAAAAGTGTATCTTGAAGGTGTTGGGGGTCAAAAATGATTAGAATGGCTTCAAAATTGGTATATGAGCTCTTGATGATGATGTGATTGGATCTGGAATGGACAAACATCCTCTTTAGGCCAAAAATGTCAAATAGACATCCTACGCGTAGGATGTCTACTTCAACAATTTTTGCTTCTGACCACACAGATTGGTTGGTTATATGCTTGTGAATGTGTTGTGCAAGTTTCATGTGATTTGGACAAGATTTGGTAGGTCTATGGCCCATTATTGCCTCTATGCCCTAACTTTGCATTTTTTCATGCATATGAGGTCAATTTTGGTCCAAATGTGATGAAACTTGGTGGCTAGCATGTAAAGGTTATTCAGAAAATGTGTGTGATGAAAAATGTTGGGATCTGTGCCCAGAAATTCCCTTGAGACATCCTACGCATAGGATATCTCCTGATGATTTTTTTATGGAATGTGCCACTAGTGCCTACCCTTGGTCCCCCTGAGTCCCTTTTAAGCCTAATTTCAACAAAAAAGTCAAATGGATAGAAAGTAACTCCTTGTGTGGACTTCAGAGCCTCTGAGCCGTTTTCTGACTTTTGGAGTGCTTTTTGGCGATGAAATTTCTTGATGTTGGTCTCCATAGCTTCCCGATCCCTTGGGGATCCTTGTCGTATGGTTTTTGTCGACTTTGGCTTCACCGGAGCTTCATTTGGAAATTTGTCGCTCTAGAAGCACCCGTGGTTGCGTTTACATATCTTCAATGATTTGTGGTGGTCTACCACCATAGGACTTGGTTGTTGATGGTCTAGGAAAGCCGCTCGTGAAGTTTGGTGGCAAACGGGCATGCGGTTTGGCCGCGAGAGCTATTTGACGCTTTGTGTGTCTGATGCCGTTTCTAAAGTTTAGTGCCACTTCGGGTGACTTTTTGGTCATGTGGGCCACATATACTTGTCAAGCATGTCGAGATACTCCTACCCATGAATTTTTGTAGCATTTGGGTGCCTTTTCGCCGATTTCCCATTTGGTGGCCTCTTGCGGGATTCTAGGAATTAGGGTTTTTCCCGATGGTTTTCTATTGCCTTTGGACATCCAAGACTGGTCTCCTATGCTAGGGTAAGCTGCCGAGATGAAGTTTCATTGCTTTTGGGTTAGCCATTAAGTTGCCGCCTCTACTTGTAGGTCTCTATTGCCCACTTTGTGTGTGAACCCTTCGCTAGTTTTCGCTACAAAACGACAAACATGCGTGAAAAGCTCAAGGTGGTGAGCCTACCTCTCATGTATGAAGCCCGTCGGGTAGTCGTGCGCGTCGTAGAAGTTGCTGGAAGGTCCGTTCGCTCTAGGTGGCAGAAGCTCTCTCCAAAAGGTCAATAGTGAAAATGAACTAAAAATGAAGTGAAAATTTCTTATAATGGGGGTCCTCGAACCACTTTTCATGAAATTTGACATGTGCTCCCATCTTTTTGCGAGATGCGGTTTAGGCTCAATAATTTCTTGATTTGGACTCCATTTGCCCTGTTTACCAGAAATTTGGCATTTCGGTCAAAATCTGGCCAAAACACGCTTTTTGCTCCAGTCTCATAATTGCACCCCCACTGTACCATAGGTTGTCCTATAGTCACTGATCATCCCCATATTTTTTGTTTTTCATTACGACCGTTTTTCACCTGTTTTTTGTATTTTGGAAGTTTTTCTGTTGAAAATTAGCAAAACTAAAAGGAAAATCACAATAAATCACAAACATCACCGCAAAACATTATATACACTCACATGCAATTTTTATGGCCGGATTTCTCTGTTTTACCAATATTTTGCCCGAAAAATGGCTATTTCTACTTATATACACACACCTAGGGGCTTGATTTGGCGTTTGGCCCCATTTACCTATAGATACATGCTGTGTGAGGGCATATGTACTTGGGTTAGTGTAGAAAAATCCGCAATCAAACAACAACCCTTAAAATAGTCAAAAATCATGCCCTTTTTTTCTTTTTCTGCTATTGGTTCCGCATTTGAGAATGCCTCCTCCCCTCCTAGCCGGAGTCCTCCCGAATGACAAGGTATCACCTCGGAGTATGTGCCGTGAATAGGTAAAAAAATTTGTGCTAATGCTTGGCCGATTAATGTGGACCTAATTTATGCATACTCGGTCAATGCATGGAAAAATTAATGTTGTGCAAGAGAAGGGAATAAGCAAGATACTTATTGGCATTCGCCGTCGAGGTTTCCTGTTTTCTTTGCAAGTAACAGCTGTAACTCTACTGCTCTCTGTTTAATTGTCTTTTTTGCAAAAGGCAATCGCTTTGCCGCTACTGTTGATATCATCGTAGTTGTTTCTGTGGAGAGGATTGTCTTGGTCAGAATTGCCGTACACTGTGGTTCTTTTGTTTTCCATTGGTAGCTTGTTTTTGCCGGTTTGTGTAGGTGTTTTGCTACTTCTTGTGTTTCCACTGTTTTGTTGCTGATTGGCATCCACATAAGTCGGTTGTCCTTTTTCAAATGCAGCTATCTGCCTTCCGTTGTTGCTTGTACTGAAGGGAGTTCCTTTTGCTTTTGTTCTGGTATCCAAATGCGAGTAACATTTGGGTTAATGCTGAGCATTTTCTTTGGGATCCATATCTGTTTTATGCCCTTGGTTTTTGGTTGAACTATCTCCTTCGGTTGAATTCTTTGGTTGCATTGTTTTTGGTCTGCCATGTCATTTCTATCCTTCCGCATCCATACTTGTTTCCCTTGTGGTGGTAACCTAGATCTTTGCACTGCGATCGGTGACTTCGTATGTATGTAGTTAGCATGGTTGGATTTTACCTATCTGTTGGCCTTGGGTATCATGTTGTTCTTTGATGTCATTCTTGCTTTTGGCTCTTTTTCCAGTGAGACTGCATTGCTGGAGGCTGATTATTCAGGTATTGCTTAGCAAAGGCTATTACCTGTTGTTCTTGTGCATGCTGAATTTTGACTGCATTCGCATTCCAATCTATTTTCACATTGTACTTTTTACCAAGGTTGTCCCAACATCATTGGGTGTTGTGTGCTTGCATCCTCCACCACATAGAATTTGTGTGGGTAAATATATTGATGTAGTTGTACATGCAATATGATCCAGCCCAATGTTTTCAATGAGTGTGATGTACTAGTTTCCAGCACTTAAGGATTAGGATGAAGTTGACTTGTGGATTTAAGCTATTGGTATAATCTGTAAGAGATCAAATTTTCTTGAGCTCCAAAATCAATCAATGCCGTCGATTCAACTTGATTACTACCCAGTTTGACTGTAATTATTGGCTCCACTGTGTCTTCATCCAACTTTGTTAGTCGAATGGCATTGATTCGCAATGGTGCTCCACTTTGTTGTTGTTGTCGCAGAAGTCTTCGTTTTGCAATGCGTTCTTTGGCTTCCGCTTGAGCTTCTTCTCGTACTCTCTGTTTTTCCTTCATTCGTTGTTTTCCTTGATGAATTTGTTGAAGCATATCTGTGTGAGTGGTAGATGATATTTCTTCATTCGACATCCACTAATCCAGTTCGGCATTTCTTCACCTTCTAATGTAGCAAGCTTGACAGCTCCGCTTTATGATAGATCAGTAATCACAAAGGGTCCCATCCCTCGCTTTTTAAGTTTCTTGGCATGTTGCTTCAAAGTATAAACAAGTACATAATCACCTGTTTTGAACTCTTTAGTACGCACATGCTTGTCAAAAAACTCTTTTTGTCTTCTCTTTTTAGCATAGATTGAAGCTACAGCTCTCAAGCGGAGTTCATCTAGCTTTTCAAGATCATCTATTCTTGAAGAGAGCTCATGTCCTGTCCATTCTAAACGTTTCGCTACTCATAGAGTTGGAATTAAAAACTCTATGAGTAGTATAGCATTTAGGCCAAACACCATGTTGTACGGTGTTGTTCCTATTGATGTTTTGTAAGCTACCTTGTATGTCCATAGTGTTGAGTGTAGATGTTGATCCCAATCTGTTCTTGACTCTGAAACTATTTTAGTGAGAACTGTGCATAGTGTTTCATTTGTGGCCTCAACTTGTCTATTTGCCTGTGGATGGTATGGAGCAGATTTCCTATGTATGACCATGAATTCCTCTAGCAGATATTCAATGACTTCATTAAAAAAATGTGTCCCACAATCACTAACAATTTCTATTCGTAAACCGTATCGTATAAAAACATTCTCATACAAAAATTGAGCAGTGGTCCGTGCATCTACTTTTTGCGTTGCCTTGGCTTCCGCCCATTTTATGAGATAGTTCGCAGCCACAATGATATATTGGGTATGGGTGCGATATGCAGGGGGTGAGATAGGTCCCACCAAATCAATGCCCCATTTTGCAAATGCTCTTGCTCCCATCATTGGCGGTAGTGGCATCTCATCTCTCTTTATCGGCACCTTGGTGCACTGACATGCGTCACAACGCTTTACAAAATCTTCAGCATCCATATGCAATGTAGGCCACCATATTCCTGCGGGGTTAAAACAATTTTTGCCGTCTTATCGCCCAAAAAATGGCCTCCACTTATTCCGCTATGTGCATGTGAGGTCCCCACCCCACCGTATCAACGGCGGATCTGATGGTGAACCTGGTGGCCACTAGATATATTGCGGAAGCAAACAAAATGGTTTGGGGTTCGACTAGCGGACGATCTCTCATCACAAAGTGAGTCGAGTTCGAGCCTACTAGCAGGGAGATCTAGCTCCACCTCGCAGGGGAAGCGTACTTGAGCTATCTAGCGATCCTAAGACCCACCTTCCAAGAGGAGAGAAGCCTCGAGTGTCTTTTTCCCCATGTTTCAGAGGCACGTACTCTCGAGAATTCCCCGCTCTAGGGACAATGAGCATTACTAATATCGAGTAAGCACAATGGGGACAGAGAGTTCCCGACCAATGGGGACCACCCATCTCGTAGGCATTGGCAACCTGAGCCAAGCCTCCACTTTCCATCCCCACACTCACACTTCCTTGTGTGACCTAATTACTACCACAAGGGTTGTTCAACATAAAGATTCCTTGTTTAATTCCGAATCACATTGTTCGTTAATACAACCCTTCAACCAGTATTGCAAACAGCACCAAGACAGAATTCTAGTAAAAATTTTACTCAAACTTATGCATAAAAGTTCCAATGTTCTGGAGGTACAACATCCCCCCTCCAGCGAGATTTCACTCCTCCCGTTGTCGCCTAGCTTCCCATACAAGTAGGTATGTCCACCGCATAGAAAGCACGTCATGGACACTCCCACCGCATAGAAAGCAAGACGTGGGTTCCCACCGCATAGAAAGAAAGTCGTGGGTATCCACCGCATAGAAAGTAAGTCGTGGATTCAAGAGCCCTTAACGAGGAACTCTGCCCCCTGTGATCAATAGGGGGGTCAGGACTGATTCAACATTGAAAATAAAATGAACATGTCGAGCTAAATTTTCCCTAGCAGACATTCTTTCTTAATTGCAACCATCATACCCATCAATCATTTCCTTCCTACTTTAGAACTTAATGTACAATGAATTCAATGCCGAGGTTTCCGTCGGATTTCTCCAACATGTTTGGGGATATTTTCATTCCTAACTAAACGTGTGCAATGTTAAATTTAAACAACTTGAATGAAATTATGATCTACCTCTTCCATTTCTTCGTCGATGGCCCGTGAGATGGCCGGTATTTGTCCCTCCATGGGAGCTTTTCCCTTCCCGTTCACCTTGCTCGTTCCTGCCTCGTGGTCGTGGGCTCCACCAAAGCGAGTCCTCTTAATCGGGGCCATTTTAATCTCACTACTTTAAGTAATTAACTTGGGGAAAAGAGCTAATGTCCGTAAGCGTCATAACAAGCCAAATGAGAGATTAGCAACATCAAACAATGCCTGCTACATGAGAGGTTTAGATTTTTCCATATAGCAATCATTATGGATGACACATAATCCTATGGGAATCGTCTCTAAAGATAATTACTCGGCTTACATGATTAAGAATAATAGGATTTCACTAATGGAATTACCAGAGAGATGAATTTAGCACGATTAATCTCTTTCCTAGCAATTAGAGGGTGCAGAATCACCGCATGCATATGTGTGAGAAAAACCACCTCTTAGAGACTTAATGACAGATTAATCTTACCTTAATTATATCTTAATGCATAACAGAGATGGATCTAAATCAGCTACAATATTAATACGTGATAGAAAGAGTGATTCTCATCAATCTACACAATTACCAGCTTACCGATTAATTTCTATGCTACCTAGAGAGAGAAAATTCTAATAATCGTGCACTAATCATTAATTAAGAGTGAGGAATGGCTGATAATTCAGCTATGGGATGATGATTACATAATAGAATATGGTTAAGGAGAATTTAGAGAGTAATTATAGAGAATTACGACTAGGAATAAGCATAATAGACGAGAAATTTGGATTGTAATGAAAAGGATTTGCAGAAAGCATTAATTAAACCGTGGTTACCGTGATTAAGGGCTGATAATCCTCTCGATTCTCTGATCTAATCAAGCTTCTTGAGGCGAGAATTCGACATCACCTCCCTCCTTGCTTCTCCTTCAAAAGGTGTGTGTTCCGACAACACCTTCCCAGAGTGTGTGTAGGTGTGTGTGTGTGTGCACTGTGTGTGTGTGAGCATATGTGTGTGTGTGTGTGTGTGTGTGTGTGTGTGTGTGCAGGTCTTTAAATAGGCTCCTACAAGCTGAAAATCGATTTGTGCTGCTATAAGCATCTGAGTGAGCACTCAGTCTCGACATTGGCAAGTTCAGTTCCCTTATCCACCAAGTGTCAGGTTGGCTTGGTTAACTGACTCTGAGACTTAGTTACTGGCTTGGAAACTCTCCCAGGACTCCCACAAAGCAAGAGGGCGCCCCCTAGCTACTAAAGCTAATCTAGAGTGGGCTGGAACCTGTTCCCACACAGTCCCGGGCCCCCAATACCTCCCCGGACAATTTTTAGGAAATTTGGTTATAGGCTAAAACAGGTCATACGAGTCGGATTTTGATGCCGAAAATTTCTATAGCAAGCTCTAACTAAGGCGTACTAGCCCGAGTACCTGCAATATTTAGCAGCCCCCGGGGTCCGAAAATGCATTTTTTTGAAATTCGGGGTACGGGTGTAGTTTTTCGAGACGATCAAAACTGGATGGGTCGGGTGACCAAAAACTTACTATTTTTGGAATTTTTATACAAAAATTATTTTAATTCACATTTCAGAGCTTTAAAACATTCTAAACATCATGGCACTGACCGAATCTAGAAAACTGCTAAAAATAGTAACTTATTCCATTATTTTCATTTCAAGGTACAATGGTGTTCTTTTTTGATCGGGGTCAGAGACCTTACAACCTCCCCAACGTGAAAAATTCAAGATGTCCTCATCTCAAGAATGTGTTTGGGTAATCCTTTATGAGCGTTGGTTCGTCCTCCCAAGTTGCATCTTCTTCAGGGTAATCCTTCCACTTTACCAGATGCTCCGTGATAGTTCTGTTGCGTAACTTCCTTTCCCTTGTTTCTAGTACGTAGACAGGTTGGAGCTTGAGAACTCCTTCTACTGGCATGACTATCTGATCTGAGTCCAAGAATTGATCAGGGTTAGGAATATAGGGTTTGAGTAAGCTGACGTGGAATACATCATGAACCTTCAAATTTGCAGGTAACTTTAGCTTGTAAGCTTGGTCACTCACAACCTTAATGATCTCGAATGGTCCACAATACCTTGGGATTAGATTCTTATATCTGCCTAGAGATAAGTTGCTTTTCTTTGGTCCGACTCGCAGAAAAACCTTATCTCCTTCTTTGAAAGTTCTTTCCGAACGGTTCTTATCTGCATAGTGCTTCTATCTATCCTGAGTGGCCTGAATGTCCTGGCGAATAGCTCTAGTCTGTGCTTCTATATCCTCTAACATCTTTCTAGAGGCTTCTACCCTGATGGTTGGATCTGAGAAGTTCAGTGGTGCTAAACAGTCCTGTCCATAAAGAGCTTTGAAAGGTGACATTCCAATGCTTCTGTGTTCGGAAGAGTTGTAAGCATACTCCACCAAAGGTAGATATTGTAACCACTTCTTTGGCTCTTGCGAACAATAGGCTCTGAGAATGTCCTCGATGACTTGATTAACTCTCTCAGTTTGTCCATCTGTCTGTGGATGATACGCTGTACTGAAGGCTAGTTGTGACCCAATAGATTGGAAAAGAGAAGTCCAAAATTTTGATGTAAACTTGGTATCTCTATCACTGACGATACGCTTGGGTAGACCATGTAACCTAAAAATCTCCTTGATGAATACCCGACTAACATCTGAAGCAGTAAAGGTTGTCTTTACGGGTATTAGATAAGCCACTTTTGTGAGCATATCAACAACCATGAAAACAGAATCATAACCTTCTGTAGAAGGTAATCCTGTAACAAAATCCATACTAATGCATTCCCATTTCATCTGGGGTATGTCAAGAGGTTGAAGTTGCCCTGGTAACTTGATTCTTTCGGCCTTTATCCACTGACAAGAAAGACATTACCTCACACACCGAAGTATGTCCCCTTTCATTCCAGACCAAAAATAACTCCTCCTGATAGCATGAAGAGTCTTAGCATAGCCTGGATGTCCGGATGTAGGGCTATCGTGCGCTTCATATAAAATGGACTTCTTTAAGGTTGGATCTCTAGGTACACAGAGTCTATGTCTGTAGTAAAGACATCCTCCCATAAGAGAGTAATCTTTAGCTTCAGGCATCTTATTCTGCTAGACTAGAGATACTATACGTTGGTACTCTGGATCTACCAAAGATGCTTCTTTGATTCTATCCCAGATAGGGTTATTCGGAATAGAGATAGCTCTGAGAAAGGATTTTCGGCTAAGACCATCTGCAACTGCCTTTTCCTTTCCTGGTCTATACTTTATGTCAAGGTCATATTCCTGTAATAGCTCTATCCATCATCGTTGTCGCATATTGAGAATAGGTTGAGTAAAAATCCATTTTAAGCTCTTGTGGTCTGTAACCAGTTGAAACTTGCGCCCAAGAAGATAATGTCTCCATAACTTTAGCGCATGAATAACTGCTAAAATTTCCAAATCATGAGTAGGATAATTCTTCTCATGATCCCTCAGCTTTCACGAAGTATACGCCACTGGTCTTCCTTCTTGAGTAAGAACTCCGCCTAGAGCAAATTTGCTAGCGTCGGTCGCTACTTCAAATTCCTTGCTGAAATCTGGAAGCTTTAAAATAGGATCCGAGACCAAGAACTCTTTTAGCTTAGCAAAGCTAGACTCGTGCTTGGTCTTCCATTCGATCCTCATTCCTTTCTTCAGGAGTTCCGTCAAAGGTGCAGCAATACGTGCATAATCATTGACAAAATCCTGTACCATCCAGTTATTCCAAGAAATCCTCTTACTTCGTTGACGGTGGATGGTTGAGGCCAATCAACGATTTCCTTGACCTTGTCTGGGTCCACTGAAATCCCCTCAGCCAATATGACAAATCCAAGATAGTTGACTTTTCGTGAGCAAAAAGTGCACTTGCTCTCTTTAGCGTAAAGTTGGTGTTTCCGAAGAAGATCAAGTACTTTGCGAACATGTTCTTCGTGATCTGCCTCGTTCCTAGAATAGATCAGAATGTCATCAAAGAAAACCAAGACAAAATCATCCAGGTAAGGTCTGAAAATATCCTGCATAAGCCGATTGAAGCTTGCAGGAGCGTTTGTTAGACCAAAAGACATTACTGTGAACTCGTAGTGCCCATACCTAGTATTGAAAGCTGTCTTTGGAATATCTGATTCCTTGATCCTGATTTGGTAATATCCTGACCTTAGATCTATCTTTGTAAATATTTTGGCGCCGTGAGTCTGTCCAAAAGTTCGTCAATCCTTGGAATTGGATACTTGTTCTTGACAGTTACCTGGTTCAGTCCCCGGTAGTCTATGCATAGCCTTAAGGTCCCATCCTTCTTCTTCTAAAAAAGAACTAGAGCACCCCAAGGAGAAGTACTGGGTCGAATGAATCCTTGCTCAATGAGTTGCCTAAGCTGTTCTTTGAGTTTGATGGCCTCTGGAAGTGACATTTTATAAGGTCTTTTTGAGATAGGTTCACATCCAGGAATAGTCTCAATCTCATGATCTACCTCTCTGTGTGGCGGAAGATTCGTAAGGTCTTCTGGGAACACATCGTCATATTCCCTCAACCAGTTTAGTCGAAGTGAGGTATCTGATTGGTCCACTTTTTTGAGTTTAACCGCATAAATTTGCTGACCCTTCCTTAGTCCCTTCAAAAGTCAGTTGGCCTTAGCTAGAGTAGCCTTAGGTCTCCCATTTTCCCCCTGGATTAAGGCTTCATTACCCAAGTTATCTGTAAAAGTAAAGTTCCCTTGTGCACAATGTATGTGGGCCCTATTTTGCTTTAGCCAGTCCATCCCTAGTATCCCATCAAAGAATCCTAAGGATAGGGTTCGAAATTGGGCAGAAGTTGGGTGTCCCCCTAAATCAAAGTCGATTTTTCCTGCAGAATGTTGAGATACTACTTCCTTGCCATTTGCTAACTCCACAACTAGCCTACTTGTTGGATACTTATCTAGCTTTAGCTTCCTCATGCATCGGGGTGAAATAAATGAAAGAGTACTACCACAATCTATAAGGAAGTTAACTCGTTCACCTCTGAGAGATCTTGGCGTATGAATGACTGCGTATTGCTCGTAACCATTGGGATTGTCAATTGCAGCATGTAGGGTTGCTCTCTCCACCGCTTCGTCACCCACAGTTGGTTGTACCACTGCGGCATTCACTCTGGCGGTAGATCCATGCCCTCGCCCTCTGTTCATCCTTCCTCGTCCTCCTCTTCCATTAGCTTGGCCACGCCCACTGGTATTCAAGGGTATGGCATTGGCGTTGGTTGCCTGAATGTTCTTGGGACAATTGGATCTGTAATGTCCATGCTCGCCACAACCATAGCATCAAACATCGGGGAACTCCATGGTTGTGGTGGTAGCCACAATAGGGCGTTGGTTATACGCTTGGTTGGCTGGTCTATTATCCCAAGCAGTGGTCCTTGCCCTCTTTGCCCAATGATTCCTTCTGTTCTGATTAACCTTTTGTACTTCAAGAGCTAGAGGTGATTCCTTCTGTTCTGATTAGCCTTTTGTACTTCGAGAGCTAGAGGTTTGGCCCTCAACAAGGCATCCTGTAGCGTCGTCGGCCTGAGGGCTTCCAACCGAGTATTCAGGGGATCGATTAGTCCTTGGAAGAACCTTTCCACTTGTTGTTCCAAGGTCATCTTAGGAGCATATCTCCGAAGAGTGACAAACTTTGCATAGTATTCTTCGACAGATGAATTCAATTGATGAAGTGAAAAGAATTCATTCATCCTCAAGGTTCTATAGGCAGGCGGTAAATAACGCCCCATTATCGCACCTTTAAAATCTTCCCAGGAATGGGAAGATCCCTTAATATCCATGTCCCTGCAATGTTACTTCCACCATATCTTGGCATCGCCAATCAAGCGGAACATCGCAAGCATGGTCTGATTTACGGGTTGGGTCCCCGGAGCTTCAAAGTAGTCGTCCATGGCTTCCATCCATACTTCCGCATCTCTCTCCACATTTTTCCCCTCGCCCTTAAAGATCGGAGGTTGGGCTTGCTTAAGGAGAAGCTTCTTCTCTTGCACTGCCGAGTACAGAGCAACAGGAGGTACCTACATGGATTATACGAATTCTTGATACATTACTTGGATTTCAAAATAGACACGAGACTTTAAATAAAATTCAAGATTCTACTTTATCAAGAGACAGAGATTCAGAGACAAAAAGCACTTTATTGATGAAAATTTATTACAATTGAAACCCCTCAAGGTTTAGGATAACTGATGATCAGCTTATTACATGGCTTTATGGATTGCGTATAAAATACGCCTAGGAGATGGTATTCACATGATGCACTACTTCATTCGTGTAATAGTTCCTATACTCATTCTTGAGTGGATAATAAACTAAGATATCAATCCGGAGTTCCGCTTTCAGTAATCCAAAGGTTTTCACTCGGTTCACTGGGATCACGTTGGTGACCTTCTCCAAGAGCCAGTCGTTGATGGTTTGATTGGAGTTGTCTGAAACAGTCTGGTCCAATCGTGTAGGCACCAAGGAGAATATCTCTATTACTCTCAACTCTTCTCCCCAACGTATCTTCTTCAAGTCGGTAGCCAGGAATCCTAGCCTCCGAGCGTTGATATAGTAAACCCCTCCTGGAAATGTCCAATCAAGTTCCCATCCTCTATCAATGCGAGTGGAGTGTGGCGTATAAGCCTTCAACAGTATCTCCATGACATCGCGCCTGAACTGGTAAACTGGGGATCTTCGAGCTTGCTCATAAATAAGCTCAAACACTTGGAACATCTGATATTCGAGCACGGGCTCTTCCTGCAACACCAATGCAAGGAATTCGGATCAACTACCTATATAATTTCAGTTACTTTTAAATATTCAAACAATACGACTTTATTTCCCAGCCTAACCTAGGCTCTAATACCAGGTGTGAGGTCCCCACCCCACCCTATCAACGGCGGATCTGATGGTGAACCTGGTGGCCACTAGATCTATTGCGGAGGCAAACAAAATGGTTCAGGGTTCGACTAGCGGACGATCTCTCATCACAAAGTGAGTCGAGTTCGAGCCTACTAGCAGGGAGATCTAGCTCCACCTCGCAGGGGAAGCGTACTTGAGCTATCTAGCGATCCTAAGACCCACCTTCCAAGAGGAGAGAAGCCTCGAGTGCCTTTTTCCCCATGTTTCAGAGGCACGTACTCTCGAGAATTCCCGGCTCTACGGGCAATGAGCATTACTAATATTGAGTAAGCACAATGGGGACAGAGAGTTCCCGACCAATCGGGACCACCCATCTCGTAGGCATTGGCAACCTGAGCCAAGCCTCCACTTTCCACCCCCACACTCACACTTCCTTGTGTGACCTAATTACTACCACAAGGGTTGTTCAACATAAAGATTCCTTGTTTAATTCCGAATCACATTGTTCGTTAATACAGCCCTTCAACCAGTATTGCAAACAGCACCAAGACAGAATCCTAGTAAAAATTCTACTCAAAATTATTCATAAAAGTTCCAATGTTCTGGAGGTACAACATCCCCCCTCCAGCGAGAGTTCACTCCTCGCGTTGTCTCCTAGCTGCCCATACAACTAGGTATGTCCACCGCATAGAAAGCACGTCATGGACACTCCCACCGCATAGAAAGCAAGACGTGGGTTCCCACCGCATAGAAAGAAAGTCGTGGGTATCCACCGCATAGAAAGTAAGTCGTGGATTCAAGAGCCCTTAACGAGGAACTCTGCCCCCTGTGATCAATAGGGGGGTCAGGACTGATTCAACATTGAAAATAAAATGAACATGTCGAGCTAAATTTTCCCTAGCAGACATTCTTTCTTAATTGCAACCATCATACCCATCAATCATTTCCTTCCTACTTTAGAACTTAATGTACAATGAATTCAATGCCGAGGTTTCCGTCGGATTTCTCCAATATGTTTGGGGATATTTTCATTCCTAACTAAACGTGTGCAATGTTAAATTTAAACAACTTGAATGAAATTATGATCTACCTCTTCCATTTCTTTGTCGATGGCCCGTGAGATGGCCGGTATTTGTCCCTCCATGGGAGCTTTTCCCTTCCCGTTCACCTTGCTCGTTCCTGCCTCGTGGTCGTGGGCTCCACCAAAGCGAGTCCTCTTAACCGGGGCCATTTTAATCTCACTACTTTAAGTAATTAACTTGAGGAAAAGAGCTAATGTCCGTAAGCATCATAACAAGCCAAATGATAGATTAGCAACATCAAACAATGCCTGCTACATGAGAGGTTTAGATTTTTCCATATAGCAATCATTATGGATGACACATAATCCTATGGGAACCGGCTCTAAAGATAATTACTCGGCTTACATGATTAAGAATAATAGGATTTCACTAATGGAATTACCAGAGAGATGAATTTAGCACGATTAATCTCTTTCCTAGCAATTAGAGGGTGGAGAATCACCGTATGCATAGGTGTGAGAAAAACCACCTCTTAGAGACTTAATGACAGATTAATCTTACCTTAATTATATCTTAATGCATAACAAAGATGGATATAAATCAGCTACAATATTAATGCGTGATAGAAAGAGTGATTCTCATCAATCTACACAATTACCAGCTTAACGATTAATTTCTATGCTACCTAGAGAGAGAAAATTCTAATAATCGTGCACTAATCATTAATTAAGAGTGATGAATGGCTGATAATTCAGCTATGGGATGATGATTACATAATAGAATATGGTTAAGGAGAATTTAGAGAGTAATTATAGAGAATTACGACTAGGAATAAGTGTAATAGACGAGAAATTTGGATGGTAATGAAAAGGATTTGCAGAAAGCATAAATTAAACCGTGGTTATCGTGATTAAGGGATGATAATCCTCTCGATTCTCTGATCTAATCGAGCTTCTTGAGGCGAGAATTCGACAGCACCTCCCTCCTTGCTTCTCCTTCAAAAGGTGTGTGTTCCGGCAGCACCTTCCCAGAGTGTGTGTAGGTGTGTTTGTGTGTGCACTGTGTGTGTGTGTGTGCGTGTGTGTGTGTGTGTGTGTGTGTGTGTGTGTGTGCAGGTCTTTAAATAGGCTCCTACAAGCTGAAAATCGATTTGTGTTGCTATAAGCATCTGAGTGAGCACTCAGTCTTTGCATTGGCAAGTTCAGTTCCCCTACCCACCAAGTGTTAGGTTGGCTTGGTTAACTGAATCTGAGACTTAGTTACTGGCTTGGAAACTCTCCCAGGACTCCCACAAAGCAAGAGGACGCCCCCTAGCTGCTAAAGCTGACCTGTTCCCACACAGTCGCGGGCCCCCGGTACCTCCCCGGACAACTTTTAGGAAATTTGGTTCTAGGCTAAAACGGGTCATACGAGTCGGATTTTGATGCCGAAAATTGCTATAGCAAGCTCTAACTAAGGCATACTGGCCCAAGTACCTGCCATATTTAGCAGCCCCCGGGGTCCGAAAATGCATTTTTTTGAAATTCGGGGTACGGGTGCAGTTTTTCGAGACGATCAAAACTGGACGGGTCGGGTGACCAAAAACTTACTATTTTTGGAATTTTTATACAAAAATTATTTTAATTCACATTTCGGAGCTTTAAAACATTTTAAACATCATGGCACTGATAGAATCTGAAAAACTGCTAAAAATAGTAACTTATTCCATTATTTTCATTTCAAGGTACAATGGTGTTCTTTTTTGATCGGGGTCAGAGACCTTACAGTGCATGTTCTAGAGTCGGTAGGTATTCTCTTTCACTTGCACAAATTCTAAGTTGATTGTCCTTTCCTCGCTTATAGAGTTGGTTTCCAATTAACTGAAAGTCGCGAGCTTCCAGCTCTATAACCCTTTTCCGTGCTCTTGTGATGTTCTCAGGAAACTTCCTGGTGGTTAAGAAATCAATGATATATTGACTCCATGCAGCTGCAATGTTTACGTGAAACAATGTTGTGTGATCCACTGGTTGTTTGGCATTACATATAATACAATTGGTAACATAAGAATGGGTGTCCGCATACATAGTTGGCCAATAAACCCCTAACTGTTTCAGTCTCTGGTGTGTTTTCACTGTTGAGCAACTAAATGTACAATCCTGGACATGTGCTTCTTCAAGGTAGCACTCGAATTCTTACGGATTTATACATAATCGTAGGATTTGGTCTGATCCTAGATGATACAGCCGTCCTGCTATCAACTGGAAGTTTTTTGTCTATCAATTTGTTTGTTGTTTGGATCTGTATTCCGTATTATCAAACCTACTTCCAAAGGAAAGAATGCTAACAAATTCTTGAGACCATTTGGGTATCATTTCAATATTGAAAACATAAGCATCTGGTATGTCATCATCTTTCCTTCAGGAGCTTCCCCGTTGTGTATCCTTGAAAGATGATCCGCTCATAGATGGGTTTTACCCTTTTTGACCACCACTGTGAAATCAAACTCTAGCAATATAATAAACCAGCGTACAATTCTCCCTGTATTGCATGGTTTATTTACCAGATACAAAAGAGCTTGATGATCTGTGAAGAACACAAATTTGTTTGCGAGCAAATAATGCTGAAATTTATTTACAGCATAAATCATTCTTAACCCTTCTCGTTCGGTGGTTGTGTAGTTATTTTCCGCACTGTTTAACTGTCGGCTTGCATAACAGACTGGAAAATCCATTGTTTCGTCTCCAGGTTGAGCCACAATACTCCCGATTGCATATGCAGAAGCATCAATGTGAACATGGAATATCTTTTCCCAATTCGGTGCTTTAAGTACAGGTGCTGATATAAGGTTTTCCTTCAGCTTTTGGAATGAAGTTTCACACTCCTCGGTCCAATCAAAATTGACTAGCAACAAACGATACAGAGGTTGTGCGCGATGACCGCATACATGTATATGAATCTTCGATAATATCCGCAGTGTTCCATGAAGGATTGCACTTGTTTCGCATTAGTAGGCCTGGGTAGGTCTACTATGACTTTGACTTTGTCTAGGTCAGTGGTTATGCCATTTCTTGAGACAATGTGTCCTAAGATGCGTCCTTGCTTAACCATAAAGATACACTTTTCCGGGTTAAGACAGATTCGATATGTCCTACATTTTTCAAGTACCTTTTGCAAAGGGTCAATATGTTCCTCTCTTAGTAGAGAGTGTACACAAAGATCATCCATGTATATTTCTAAGAATATTCTTAGGTATTCTTTGAACGCGTGCGTCATTAAACTTTGGAAAGTAGCTGGGGCATTAGTTAAACCAAATGGCATAACTCGATACACATAAATTCTCCATTATGTGGCAAAGGCTGATTTGTGTTGATCCTCCCTTGCAATTGCCAGTTGGTTGTATCCTGAAAACCCATCCAAAAAGGAATAAGCAAGTTTTCCAGCCACCCGCTCAAGTACATGTTCTGTGATTGGCAAAGGATAATTATCCCTTATGGTGGCTGTATTTATCTTTTTGAGATTTACACACACTCGCAGTTTTTCGTTCTTTTTGGGAACTACCACAATGGGTGACACCCAATCTGTATGTTCAATTTCATAGATGAATTCAGCTTCCATCAGCTTGTCAATCTCCTTTTTGATTCGTTTAGCAAATGTATCATTGTATGTATAAGGACGTTGTTTGCTAGGTTTTACATCCGATTTCAAAGGAATTGTATGTTGGCATATCGATGGATCAACTCCTTTGAGGTCTTTATAGGACCATGCAAACACATCTTTATATTTCTTGAGAAGTTGTGTTAGCCGTTCTTCTTCTTCAAGCTCTAAATCGTTTGCTATATAGACCGGCTGAGGCTTTTTCACCTGGTTCCGTGAGGTCTACCCTTTTTGCATTTTCAGGTCCATCGTAAGATTCTTGGTTGGTTCTTTCCTTGATTGGTGGAGTCATGATGATTTTTCTGTCCTGGATGGTAAATTTACGATAGTGTGATGGTACATTCATGTTTCCCTTCTCTGACTCCCCTTTACCATCACTATCTTCTTCCGTAGTCCATATCTCACGTAAAGACCGTTTCAGTTCTTGGTATTTTTGTTTACGCTCCATTTTGGTCCACTCTTGGTCTTTTGTTGTTTCTTTTTTTTATTTTTGAGATTTTTGTGATTTTGTTTCTGTTTTAGCTTTTCGTACCTGTTTTATTTCCTCTCGCGTTCTTTCCCTTCAATCTTTTGAGAATCTTCCTGATACTTGATCTTTTACACAATCCTCTGCTTTTACAAGCATCAAATAGTGAGTTTTACCTTTTATCCTGGGCATCAGGTTCTCTCTCGCTTTGTTTCCTGCTCGTTTCCTCCTATAGCGCTCCTGGCGTCTAGGGTGCTGATTAGCAAAATCATAAAATATGATATTCTCTGTTTCCCTTCCACGCTCACTTGAGGTGTCTGAACACTCATTATCTGTATCATCATTTACTTCCAGATGTTCAAAGGAGTTATAAAACTTTTCTTGTTCTGGTGGTTCTATCGTCTCATCTTCTCCGGGTATAATGCTTACCATGTAGTAGGGTAGCACGTCATAGCCATCCTTATCGCAAAATTTTGTTATTGGACTATCTGTAATAGTACAGACATCCAATGTTGCTAGTATGTGTTCCCATTCTAGAGGTTCCAAGGCATCTTCAGGGAAAGGTTCCAGAATATACTCCTTGTCCTCAATCGCTCTTTCTAAGACTCATTCCTCCCTTCTTAAGCTTCCACAATGTGAAGCTCCAAACATCCATAGCTCCTTTTGTTGACCTAACTATGCTGGGAGTTTCGATTCTACTACTGTAGCTGAATCAAACTCTTCGACAGGTGTTTGGTTCACATCTTTGTAACTATGGTCTTTCAGGTGTATTTTAGTTGTTGTCTCGCCATGTTTGAGGTGTATGTGGTCGTAACCCCAATCTTGGACCATCTTCAATTGTCGCATGAATGGTCTTCCCAATATGATCTCATAATTGTTCTTTTTGTCGAAATCGACTATTGCAATTGTATGCTCATACTCGATTCCACACGAAGTGACAATCAATTTTTCTAAGAGTCCTAGAGGCTTCTCCATGAACCCATCTGCCAATTGCAATTTCATTCTGGTGGCTCTTAGAGCTGGTTTTCCCCATTTTTTCCATATTTCCTTGGTGGCGATAGCAACTCCCTCTCCACTGTCAAGAATAGCTTTGGAAACTACTCCTTGGAACTCTACTGGTAGCGTGGTGTTTCCATCTTCTCCCTCGCAATACTCTCCAACCTTGTTTAATGGTACTGGCCTAGTGTTTAGTTGAGTCCTGTCCAACTCTCTGATCCCTTCCTGTAGCCTCAAGGTGGGGTCTTTCACTCCAAATTTTTCTAGGCATTTACCTATTGTGGTCCACATGTTTGGTCGCAACCTTAGGAGTTCAGCTAATGTGATGCATGCCACCGAGGTGGACAATAACTCAATCAATCCTTGTGAATCCATTACTTTGTTAGAAGAAAGTCTTTGAGATGGATTGCTCTCACTTCAGACTTGGCTTCATACTCTCCTAAGTAAGAGGGTAAAGTTTTCAGCGAGTCTAGTTGGCTGTACCCTGAACTAATTGATCCCTGGTCTCCCCCTTGTGAATGTATCTCAAAGTTCATTTGTAACCTTGCCTCAAATTCTTCAATAGGAGGTAAGATCACATTCTTCTCTTTTCTCGTGCTATTCATGTGGTTACTCATCCTATTAGCCTCGTTGGCCTCATGGATTTGCTTCCACAGATCATCTAGACCGTTACAGTCCTTACCCATTTCTGTCAATGTTTTAGGCTGGAACCAGTCACTTGCCTCATCTATTGTATTTCGCACTATGATAGGCTCTCGTTTGGACTCATAGGCATTAGTGAGTCTTTCCTTTGTTTCTACTTGTTCCTCTAAAGTTGGTTGGATAGGGGTTGGAGCTGGTACTTCATGCCAATTTGCAGGATTACCCAGCGGGTCTTCCATCAATGATTGAGCTGTTTCAATCATCTCTTTACTCAGTTACAACCTCTGTTTTTCTATTTCCGCATATGGATAAGTCATCCACCTTTGCTCCTGGGTTTTGTTCTTTTTGAGTCTAGCTTCATAAGCTTTTAGAAGCGCATCCAGCTGCTCATTTACCTTGTTTGCCCCCAGTACAGATCCTCTTGATCCTGCACTTTTGGGCTCTGCTATTTCCTTGGGTGCTATGGTTACCGTGGTGTGTGAGCTTAAGCTAGCTAGATCCTCTAACCGCTTTAATGTATCCTTTGTATGTTTTAACTCCTCGGATAGAGTTGTTTGCTCTCGTTCTTTCCTGGCTTTCACATGCACTTTTCTAGCTTTCCAAGTGCTTCTCTGATTTTTTGTTTCTGAACTTTGGGCATCAGTTCTAGGCTCTTCAACTATGGGTTCATTCGTCATTCTTTGAGCTTGGCCTCGTGTTACCGCCTGAATAGGTATGATTGTTTCATTTTCTGACCCTCCACTGGAAGGTACTGTTTCTAGCATATTCAAGGTGGTTTTTGCTCCTTTTCTCGGGTTTTTAGGGCAATCGGGAATCAGATGAGTAACTCCACACTCATTGCAATATGCGTTTACTCTAATGATTTCATCATGAGGACAATCTCTTAGCCAATGGTCTCCACCACACTTGTAGCAAGGTCCCTTGGGTTGTTGAGGTTCTCCTTGAGCTCCCTTTTGTTGGTATGCATGTCTCTGTCCACCCATGCCTCCATTGGCTATGAACAACAATGTTCGTTCATCTAAGCTATATCTTCCTTCTCCTGCTGCCTGTGCAGTTGTTGGTGGTCCTGTACTTCCTATCATGCTCCATGGTTCTGATGTCGAGGGTTCTTCCGGTGGATAATAGATAGAGTTTTCCGCATATCCATTGGAATCTTCATAATATGCATGCATAGGCACCAAAGCCTTATCCTCTGATTCGGTTACAGTTGGTGTGTATCTTATACCGACTGGTCGTAATCCTGGTAGGGGTGGTTGTTGCCCCAACACCGGTTGTGGTCTTTCTACACCTACAGGTTCTGGTAGGTTGCCTGCTTGATACCTAGGCATCGGTGGAACTTGAGGAGAAGCTACCGGAGCTTAGGGAGCGTAAGGTCTCTCTCTCACATATCCCTTGTTATAATAACATTCCTCTATCCCATGGTTTGTCCATTTTTGTTCAATAGCACACCACTTGGGCTGTTTAGCCTGGGGTTTGGCGTACAAGTTAATCTTTTTTAGCACTTCATCTACAAGCAGCTCTTGGTTTACAACTATTTCTCCTTTCGGTGTTGTCTTAGAAGACTTGCTTCCACTTTGTTGTGAAGATGAATCGTCGTCAAGGTCCTTGAACTCCCCCTCTTTGTAGACCGCACAATTGTCCACAAGGTAAAGAGCCTCCTTGGTCAATTCATTCAACGTTGTGCTCCTCTTCATATGTAAGTCTTTCTGGAGATCTTCATTCCTTAGTCCTTGGATGAATATAAGCATAAGTCTGGACTGAGTTGGCAGTTCTTCCACAGGACAAAACTTAACATATAGTTTTAGTCTTAGGGCTGCCTTTCGTACAGATTCCCCATCTTTCTGTTTGAATTTATGGATTTGTGAGACGGTATTATGAGCTATCCCCCTTTGTGAGGATTCCTCAATAAATTTGTCAAACACTTTCTCCATAGACTCAAAGTCTCTACGCTCTACAGACTCAAACCAAGTGGCAGCGTCATCCTTTAGGGTTACTCAAAGTCTCTACGCACTACAGACTCAAACCAAGTGCCAGCGTCATCCTCTAGGGTTAGTCCAAACCCTACAAATTGTGTAGGGAAGTCTAACACCTCTTCGGCTCTAATTACACGCACAAAGGTTGCTACATGATCTCTTGGGTCTCTGTTTCTTGCGTATTTCTTGTTTACCCATTTTTGCACTTGAGAAGGTCTAATTCTACGATGGTCTACAAACCTCATCATTGGATCTCCACGTCCTAATCGATATACCTCCTTAGGTCTTCTGTGGTAGACTGATTCCTCTCCCAGTGGTGATCCTAAGCCATAATTTCTAACAGTTCTCGCCAAAGATGGTTCATCTCTTCGAACTCATTCTATGGGTGGTCCTCCAGGCTCTGTTGACCCTTGAGTCTTTGGCTTACTCTCTCCTTGATACCTTCAATAGAGTGGTGGTTCTTGCAAATCCCTTAGCCCTTGTGCGGCTTGATAACCATCTTGGTTTCGGTCTTGCTCCATTGTTGCACTCTGTTGAAGCCATGCCTGCAATGATGGCTGGTTTGCTGGTTGGTTTTGGTTGTTGAATGCCTGCAAACAATCGGGTGGAATGTGAGGTGGCATCATAATCTTCTAAAAAGGGATTTGTCGACTTGCTTGGGGTGTAGGTGGCTCTTGGCACTTCGTCTGGGGCATATGTTGATGCTCCTGGAACTGTTTCCTTTTCTACCTCCTCTGGGAGAATACGTTGGTATTCTCGCCCGTTTCTATCAACAAAAACTATACCCTTCCCCATAGAAGTTTCATAAGAGAATAAGTAAAGAACCTTGTCTTTGCTTAATTCGTTTAAGTATGGTTCTTCTGCAAAAGTAAGCGACTATACCATCACTCTCATGCTTGTAGATTCCCACGTTCTCATTATAAGTTGGAACTCTGGTTGTTTTCTAATCATACATAAAAATAGCTCCGGGCCGATCAATGTTTGGTGGCGGTTCTTGAGCTTCTGAAACCATTTTCCCTTTCGCCATGTTATCTCCTGTTGGGATCGAAGAGCACACACACAGAGAGCCAGCACGAAGAAGGAGATAGACACAGTGTATGGCGGGGCGGTACTCACACTACAATGTGTAGTTATGAGTATAGTTATTATGAATGAGTAAATGAATCTTGTTGGGATCGGAGAGCACACACACAGAGAGCCAGCACGAAGAAGGAGATAGACATAGTGTATGGCAGGGCGGTACTCACACTACAATGTGTAGTTATGAGTATAGTTATTATGAATGAGTAAATGAATGGCTGTACATGGGCGTCTGAACAACGGGCAGCCGGGCACATGGGCCTTTAACCCAACAATCTCCCACTTAAAGGCAGTGTGCCTTTAAAGTGGCCAAAGTACAGCAAAAGAAGTCAAGCCATACCCATCAGCGATCTACAGTGTGCAAACCGCTGTGAGGGTAACGACTTCATGAGTAGATCAGCAGGGTTATCGTCAGTGTGTACCTTGACAAGCTCTATGCGCTTGTCCTCTAGCACCTCTCATATGAAGTGACACCTCACCTCAATGTGCTTTGTCCTCGCATGGAAGACAGGATTCCGTGCCAACGCTATGGCACTCTGGCTATCACAATGTAGAATCAGAGCATCACCAGCTATACCAAGATCTCCCACTAGTGGTGCGAGCCATACGGCCTCCTTGGCAGCCTCAGTGGCAGCCATATATTCAGCCTCTGTAGTGCTCAAAGCAACGCATGGCTGTAAACGTGATGCCCACGAAACCGGTCCACCTGCAACTGTGAACACATAGCCGCTAGTAGACTTCCTCGAGTCCACTGACCCTGCATAGTCTGAATCTGTATATCTGCAAACATACATATCCTTCTCACCATAACATAGGGACAACTCTGAAGTCCCTCTCAAGTATCTGAGAATACCTCTCACTGCATCCCAATGACGCTTGCCCGGGTTAGACATGTACCTGCTAACCACACCAACTGCATGAGCAAGATCTGGACGCGTAGCCACCATGGCATACATCAAGGAACCAACAGCTGACGCATAGGGAATCTGAGACATCTCTGTAGTCTCCAAATCTGTCTGAGGGCAGTCATCATGGTTGAGTTTTACATGTGGAGGCAACGGGGTACTAATGGCCTTCCCCCTTTCCATATGAAAACGCTCAAGCACCCTGTCAATGTACTCTTTCTGACTAAGAAAGAGCATCTTGCGAGAACGATCACGAGTGATCCGCATACCCAAAATATGACTGGCATCCCCAAGATCCTTCATGGAAAAGGTCTCATGTAGCCTATGTTTCAAGGCATCCACATCAGAAATACACTTTCCTGCGATCAGCATGTCATCCACATACAAAACCAAAACAATAAGACTACCATCTGTAGCCTTGCGAGTATAGAGGCATGGGTCCTCATAACTGCGTACATAGCCCAATGAACTCATGAATGCATCAAACTTACGATACCATTCACGAGATGATTGCTTCTTAAACCCTAAACCCTAAACTGCTGTCTTGCACGCTGCTCTGAACGCCTCAAAGACTGTGTAGGAGGTGCATCTGGCTCTTCCACATCTACATGATCTCCCAACAAGGGCTGATCTGGCTGTCCCACATCTACATGATCTCCCAACAAGGGCTGATCTCCCACTTGAGGGTCAATGGGCTGCCCACGAGCAGCCATGGGACCATCATACCGATGACCATCCTCCTCAAATATCACACGCCGAACCTCAACCGTTCGCGGTGATGCTCTATACATAGAGTCCTCATGAAAAACAACATCATGGCTGCGCACAATCTTCCTGTCAATAGGATCCCACAATCGATAACCCATCTCACCAGAGCTACCATACCCCAAGAAGATACATCTCTTGCTCTTTGGATCCAATTTGCTGCGTTTTGCCTTAGGTACATGTACATAAGCTTCACAGCCAAAAACACGAAGGTGACCATACGAAGGTGGCAAACCTGTCCATACCTATTCAGGCACTTTGAAGCCCAAAGGAACACTAGGTGAACGATTTATCAAATGCACAGAAGTGGCAACAGCTTCAGCCCAAAATCCATTTGACAAACCAGCCATAGAAAGCGTACTACGGAATTTTTCCTGTATAGTCCTATTCATGCGCTCTGCCACACCATTTTGAGGAGGTGTATAGGGAGCACTAAGCTCGCGCCGTATACCCTTCTCAACACATAATGTTGTGAAATCATGAGACATAAATTCACCCCCATTGTCCGTACGTAAGCACTTCAACTTACAACCTGATTGGTTCTCAACAAGAGCCAACCATTGCTTAAATATATCAAACACCATATCCTTCTTACGAATGGGGTATGCCCATACCTTCCTACTAGCATCATCAATGAACGTAACAAAGTACATAGCACCTCCAAGAGAAGCATTGGGCATCGGCCCACATACATCACTATGCACCAAAGCTAGCTTTTCCAAAGATCTGTGTGGAACACTTTTCTTATGAGAAGACCGAGAATGTCGACCATAAAGGCAATGCTCACAAAACTCAAAACCACCAAAATCTGAAACGGGAATGTAATCCGCACGTGCCAACAACTTCAAACCTTTTAGTGACATATGCCCCAAACGCGGATGCCATAAAGAAGCAGGAGGTTGCTCAGTGATCCCCACAATGTGATCAGCCACACTAGCTACACAAAGGGAATACAACGTATTCCTCTTAGCACCTTTAACCAAAACAAGGCTGCCCTTAGTGATCTTCCAACCTCCATCACCAAAAGATACATTGAAACCAAGTGAAGCCAACTGACCCACACTAATCAAGCTTTTCGCAAGAGCCGGCACATGACGCACACGTTGCAAGACAAACGTAGTAGAGTTTGGCATAGCCAAATGAATATCCCCAATGCCATGAATCTGCATAGAACGCCCATCGGCAATCTTGACAGTACCTGTGCTCAAAGCATCATAGTCATGAAACCACGACCTATGAGGCGTAACGTGAAAAGAAGCACCACTGTCAATGACCCAATCCATAGGCATACTACGCTCATGAGTGAGAAGAAAAGCGTCATCAAAATAGGATGCAAGCAACACATCACCAAGCTCTTCACTAGTAGCACTAGTCGGAGCACATACATGGTCATCTTGAGAGCTACACTCTCCCTGTGTTGCATTTAACTCCTCAATCTTGACATTGGATTTAGGCTTGTCCTTAGCATCATGGTCTTTCTTCTTACCATCTCCATTTTCCCTTTTCCACTTGTAGCAATCCTTTTTGAAATGGCCTTTTCTACCACAATGAAAACATTCCACATCCTTTTTACTTGTGCCTGCACGGGACTTGCTTCTAGATTTACCCCTGTTGGACTTATACTTGTCCATAGTCCTGCCTCTGACAACCGTTGCACTAGAAGACTTACTACCTGCATTATTCTTTCGATTAATCTCTTCCGTGAGAAGACTAGACTCCACATTAGTACTTGTCAACTCATCCGCAGGAACCGAGTTACTTATGGCTGTCCTAAATGTGTCCCATGACTCAGGCAACGTGACAAGTAAAAACATAGCTTTTACATTGTCCTCAAACGTAATTTTCTGCGTAGCAAGTTGGCTGAAAATTGTATTGAACTCATTCAAATGCGCATTCATGGAAGCACCTTCCTCCATTCGCAAATCAATAAGTGTTTTAATCCAATACACCATAGAAGCAGCCGAATGCTTATCATACATATCGCAAATCCGCTGCCATAGCTCATAAGCTCCACCCTGTGCATCTTTCACATTGTAATAAACAGACTTTGAAAGGGAAAGCCTAATGGTAGACCTGCACATCTCATCCAACTCCTCCCAATCATCCCTCTCCATGTTCTCTGGCTTAACTCCCTGCAACTTTAGAGGTCGAATCTGTTTCTTCTGCACCAAGACATCCCAAATCTGATCTTTCCAATATGAGAAGTTAGCACCATCCAACTTCTCAATATTGAAAACTGTGTCCTCTTTAGTGCCCATTACAACAAGAATGCAACAATGAGAAACTTGTAACCAACCAACAAACTGCCACAACAAAGTAGTGTTGCAAATCTGACAACACCTGCTGCTCAATCAAAGAGCAAACGCATAGAGTATAAATCAGCCCATAATATGGTCAAAAAACGTATGTAGAAATCCACAAACAAATGCATAAACCCGTGACACCTGTAACTCAACCGGCCTAGGCAAACCGTGCCACAAAATGCATCAACAATGAGCTGTCATAGAGGCATAAACATACTCCATGTCTGAATAACCACAATAGAGACATAAGCTGACCAAGCTTACACAAATCCGTGAGCATAAATGGATCCAAGTGAGCATATAACCAATGCACAAGCTCAACGAAGTCCAATCTCTACTGTCAACCAAGTACCTGTCCGTACTCAAACCGCAACACTGTAAGCAAGAGCAAACCCGCTCTATGTATAAGTGAACCAAATCTCCACAATATCATGCATAAAGAGTGTCTGTCAAAATGCCATATCCACATCCATCAACATACATAGATGATGTAAACCTGTAGCTCAAGAACACGCATAAACAGACTGCCCAGAAGAGTAGAAGCTCCCACTCAAACCACAACCATATACATGGCTGTCCCACAGTCAAAATACATGTTTTGTAACCACAGAAGAAACCTGTATCCAAAGCTCCCTGTAACCTGTAACCTGTACCCGTACCTGTACCTGTACCTGCACCTGTACCTATACTTGCACCTGTACCTGTACCTGTAGTCGAAGAAGACAATGTCGCCAAACTCCCACTCTATCTGTGTGTATGAGGCCACTCCAAGAAGAGGCTACACACTCTCAAATGAGCTGTGGGCTCACGTAAGTGGAAGACACTACAACAATGGCACATGTAATGGCTATGGAAGCTCTGGCAGCAGAAAACTACCAAAGAGAGCTAAAAAACGTAGCTACTAGTCTGTAGCTCGGATGGGATTTCTAATGGCACGAATGGCTCCGAAAGGGGGGTTAAACCCCAAGACACCTGATGAAAATACTCGCGGAGTGCTGAACCTTCCAATGCCAAGCTCAGAAAAACCTTCTGCTCTTTAGAAATGCGCGCGTGCGCGAAACCGAAAAACGGCAATGAAACAGCAGCAAGTTTCAACACACTCAACAATGATGATGAAGCTCTCAATGCTCTCACTACCAAGCTCTGATACCACTTGTTGGGATCGGAGAGCACACACACAGAGAGCCAGCACGAAGAAGGAGATAGACACAGTGTATGGCGGGGCGGTACTCACACTACAATGTGTAGTTATGAGTATAGTTATTATGAATGAGTAAATGAATGGCTGTACATGGGCGGCTGAACAACGGGCAGCCGGGCACACGGGCCTTTAACCCAACATCTCCGTATCTGTTGTAATCTTTAGGGTTACTAACTATCAGATAGTGGTTCCCCTTTTTGTCTCGGAATCTATCTCCATCATCGTAGACTCGAATTACCTCCAATCTCTGAGCCGGCCTCTCTTCGATACAAATGCACTTGCGTCCTCGATAGTCAGAATAGACTAGGGCTCCCCTTGAGTTTGTTCCCTCTAAGAAGATCACGGTGAGCTTGGAATCATTCAAAGGATTTAGGGAGGTGCTTCCTCCTGGCATTGGTCCGTCATAGGTGAAACCTCCTGGATGCTGACTACCCATCATGAAGAAATATTTGTCTGATGAAGTATCAATATCACTACCTTCCTCAATAATCAGTGATAGTGGATCTAGCCTTGCCTGAGTTACACTCACCTCGGTGGACACTAAGCTACCTTGGTCACCTACCACCTTCTAGTCTCGAAAAATGTATCTTCCTCATCTTAAATTCATCAAACTTATCAATGCAATTTATCACAAATCCAACCACTCACCTGACAAAGGATCGGTCTCCGTGCAACTTCTTGCTTTGCTGCTGAATATAGGTACCCGTACACAAGCGTTTAATTTCGGCAAATCGAATCAAAGCATTTATCTTCTAGAGATTATCTTAGTAATGATTGGTATAACTGGAGATTTAATCTCAACCACTACTATATTTTATACACTGCTGATGTTCTGGATTAGGTCTGGTAATCTGGAACTGTACTTCCCTCGGATGTTGCTCAATTTACGTGAAAAAGTCTGAATTCAGTCTGTGCTCTGTCAAATGGACAAACAAGGTCAAAATTCACTTCTGAAAGAAGTTTCGTAACCCTTAAGCCAAATGGAATCTCAATGTCTATACCCAGTCAAATTTTCTCTTCAGTAGGCCCCAATAGACATCCTACGTGTAGGATGTCTCCTGCTTTGTTTTGCCTATATTTTTGCACTATGGATTCCCCTTGATGTGCTGAGTCCACATCTGTTTTTTCTTTTGGATTTGGACACCTATAAGCTAGTCACTGGATCAGAATTCTGGTCCGACAGCCTGTTGCTGATCTTGATCAGTCTAATCAACTCCAATTTGGACCAAAATTGACTAGGGGGCTTGCCTCAGGCTATACAACACCTTGTTATGCCCACTGTCAGTGTATGGCTTCAATTTCTTGCTTTAGACATGCTACGCGTAGGATGTCTTTTTCATAAAAATGGCTTCAAATTCAAAACACACGCTCCCCTTGAGTTGCTGATCACTTTGGTATGCTCAAAATTAGGTTTGGAGTGTAAAATCACGCGTAGGATGTCTTTTTGGCCTGTTTGACCCCAACCTTGACCCATAGCTTCCCCTTTATGTCAACAACCCAGTGGTATGCTTAGATTTACGTTTAGATTTCAAAAGTCCCCAATTTTAACTGTTCTTGCCTTTTTCAGTCAAAAGTGCTAAAGTTTAGTTTGAACCTAAATTTTCTCACCCAAATGAGGTGAAACCCCTCTCAGTCACTCAATATATCATGCAAATCATGCTCATACAGCCATCATATGGTTTTGGTCTTAAAATAATGCATTGGCACAATTTGGGTAGGATGTCTGTCAAGTTCAGTCTATCTGGCCTTATTTTGTCAAGATATGGTCAAATTTCCACTTTCCACTTGAAAATAGGGTAAACCCCACCTTCTGAACACACTGGTCAACTCAAAATCCCAAAATTCCCACCAGATTAGCCTGTAGACATCCTACGCGTTTTTCCTGACAGAAATGCTCTTGATGCTCTGTAGCTCTATCAGAAACACTCATAGTAACTTTTGGACTTCTCTTAGGCTTTCAATCACACTTTTGCGTCTTTTTGGATCTTTTACAAACTTGTGATGAATTTGCCAAGCAAGTACACATGCATGAAGTGCTCTAGATCCTGAATCATGATGTCCTACTTACTCTACTCCTACTCATCATGTGAAATGGTGATAATGGTGTTTTGGTTGCTTTCTGGCCTCTCCGGACTCTCAAGATCTCCTCTCACCGCTTCTGCCACTCCAAATCCTACTCAAGAACTCAACTAATACCTAAAACTATCTTAGTCTACCTAAATCTACCTAAGTCAAAGGATCTAGGCCAGACACACGCTTCCTAGACTCCCTCTAAGACCTAGAGATTCCTCCACCCTTTGGTCCTATCTAAATGTAAAACGAGACTTTAGGCAAGCCAAAAATCCCTATCCTCAAGGACTAGTCTCGATCACCTACCTAAGGTTTTCGTCCCCGGCAGCGGTGCCAATGTTGGACGGATACGCCGCGACGAACATCAGCACAGCGAGAACTCACCTAACAAGATTTGTCAGCTAAGGACGAAGATCGACCCGCAGGTGCGTGGAATCAAGCATAAGGTGTCACCCTACACTCGACCGACTCCTAACTAATTCCTACAGAGGTCTCTACCAATTGTGTAAGTCACAGCCTTCAAGAGTGCATAAGAGGAAACTTCCTTCAACGATTTCTAGAGCCAAACACCCATCAAACAACCTCGAAACACCACAGAACTTGAAGGAGACCCTACTAACACCAATAGGTCGCTCTCCCTAAGGTCCATGAACCAAAATCCCAACCCAAAACACCCGGTGAAAAATCACGTAGGATGTCTGGGCAGTTCCTTCACACTTGTTGATGCACTTTATGTACCTGGGATCAAGAAAAATCTCTTGTCTGTATCCGCACTTGCTAGACTTGGACTTGTAGTCAAATTTGTGGATGACAGATGTGCAGTTCATGATCTCAGTTTTGGCGATGAAATTATTGCATCTGGCCTTTTGTGCCGTGGGATGTATAAGCTCACTTTGTATGACAAGTGTGGACAAAATTTTGCAAATGCTATTGCAGATTCAAGGGGTATTTCAGATGCAAAACTTTGGCATGCACGTTTTGGTCATCTGAATTTTGCCAGTTTGCTGCGTTTGCAAAAATCTGACATGGTTGCTTCTTTGCCACCTCTTGAAGCACCTGTCAAACATGTTTGTGAAGGCTGTATTTTGGGTAAGATGCAGCGTTCTAAGTTTCCAAAGGATGGTTTAGTTCGGGCCACATACAAGTTGCAGCTTGTGCATAGTGATTTTTGTGGGCCCATGCAAACTCCGTCCTTGGGCAATTACCTGTACTTCATGACTTTCATTGATTATTACTCTAGGCATGCATGGGTATTTTCACTTAAAGCGAAGTCCGAAGTTTTTATGTGCTTCAAACAATTTTTGGCTATGGCTGAAAATGTCTCGAAATGTACTATGGGCACCCTCCGTTCCGATCGAGGGGGGGAGTATATGTCTCATGAATTTAATGCATTTCTGGCTAGTCGTGGGATAAAACACCAATGTACAGTGCCTTATACGCCTCAGCAAAATGGTGTTACTGAGTGGAAAAACAGGTCACTGACAGAAATGGCACGATGTATGGTCAAAAGTCAAGCTTTACCGCATTCTTTTTGGCTTGAGGCCATCATGTGTGCCACTTATGTACTTAACATGTGTCCTACGAAAGCTTTGCAGTCTATTAATCCATATGAAGCATGGCATGATAGAAAGCCTTCTATTGAGCACATGCGTGTTTTTGGTTGTTTGGCATATGCCTGGGTGCCACAAGTGCAGCGCAGAAAATTGAATGATAAGGTTGTCAAATGTATTTTTGTTGGTTATAGTGCTGAAAGAAAAGGTTACAGGTTGTATCATCCGCAAACAAAACGTATTCTGGTTTCTCAAGATGTAGTGTTTGTGGAAGATTCTGTTCAGCCCTTTCTGTCATGTACTAGAGACAGTAATGTAAGCTCACAGGACATTTATGACACTTTGTTGCCTCTTTTCAGTGGTGGAAATGCGAATGTAAGTTCCAATGAGGCAAATGTACAGCCTATGGGGGTTTCTGAAAATGTTGTAGATCAGCCTATTACTGATGCAGATGTACATGATGTACTTGATGAGGAAAAGGCTGAAAATGAGCAGGCTAGAAGTATGCCAAATGGCTGGTGCACACTTTGCGTGACACTAAATTGGATGCACCTTTGTCTAGTTGTACTCGTTCAGGCTCTTGCCATGCATCTTATGCATCAGATTGTTATGCTTTGGCTGTGTCTAGTTTACATGATGTTGAAGAGCCTCTGACTTTTGATGAAGCACAGAATTCAAAAAATTGGATGGCTGCCATGCGATCAGAATATGATGCACTTATAGATAATGACACATGGACTTTATGTGATTTGCCTCCTGGCAAAAAGGCCATTGGTACGAAGTGGGTTTACAAGTTGAAACGCAAGCCGGATGGTGAGATTGATCGCCATAAGGCTCGACTTGTTGCAAACGGTTATGCACAACAAAAAGGCATAGATTATGAAGAGACTTTTGCTCCCACTTGTCGTATGACTACTGTGCATTTTCTATGTGCATTGGCAGCTCATTTTGGTTGGGATGTACATCAATCAGACATTGTTACTGCTTTCTTGAATGGTGACATATTTGAGGAAGTTTATGTAACGCTGCCTCGCGGTTTTGTCATAAAAGTACAAGAGGACAAAGTGTGCAAATGTAACAAGGCTTTGTATGGGTTGAAGCAATCTCCTCGTGCTTGGTATGAGAAAGATGACACTCATTTGGTCAAACAAGGCTTTTGTAACAGTCCAACAGAAAGCACATTGTATGTAAAGAGTGAGGGTGATGTACTTCTCATTGTGGTTCTTTATGTTAATGATTTGCTGATCACTAGACCAAATGAGAGACATATTACTAAATTTAAGGCTGATTTGAATGCTACTTTCAAGATGAAAGATTTGGGGTTGTTGCATCATTACTTGGGTATACAGTTTAAGCAGTGTGATGGTGGTATTGCCTCATGTCAGAAAAGTTACATAGAGACATTGCTATGTAAGTTTGGACTTGAGGAATGCAAACCTATTGCCACTCCCATGGAAACAGGTTTGAAGTTGATTCTACATGATGCTGGTGATCCTGTTGATGTCACTCTTTACCAAACTACTGTTGGCTGCCTCATTTATGTATGCAACACGAGGTCGGATATTCATTTTGTAGTCTCACAGGTCAGCAGATTTATGCATAGCCCAGGGTCTAAGCATTGAAAGGCTATCAAGAGGATTTTCCGCTACCTTAGTGGCACTTTACATCTTGGCTTCTTTTATCCCAAGGGGGGATCATTGCCGCCAGACTTACATGATTTTTTGGACTCAAATTGGGCTGGTTGTTGACACGCGAGTGTCCACAAGTGGTTTTTGTTTCATGCTTGGCAGTTCATGTATATCATGGTTGAGCAAGAAGCAACCTACTGTGCCCACTTCGAGTTGTGAGGCTAAGTACAAGGCAGTCTGAGTGTGTATGGCTCAGATGCCTTATGGCTGATTTGGGTGTTGGACAGGACACTGCCAACACTATCTACACTGACAGTCAGAGCGCATTGGCAGTTGCGAGGAACCCAGTTTTTCATGCTCGCACAAAGCACATTGAGGTGCATTACCACTATGTCAGGGAGAGGCTCTCAGCAGGAGAGATCAGCTTGGCTTATGTGCCAACACAGGACAACCTTGCAGATCTTTTCACAAAGGCATTGTCTCGTGAGAAGCTTGAAGCTTTCCGCAAAGCTTTGGGCTTACTCCCCTTTGTGGACTGATCCTGTCCTCAGGGCATGGCACTTCCCTTTACTCATGTGCCAGCTCTCGTTCACCGCATCACTCCAGGGGGGATTTGTTACCATATACATGTGGTAGTGATGTGTGTGAACACACTAGGACTGCCGGGGCATTTTTTCCCTCTTTAGGAGGTTTTTTCCCTCGTGCATTGTATATACGCCCATCACTCTAGGGCTATCTATCTTTCCATTGCCCACTAAGTTACACACTCTCTATTGTGTGCCTTGAGCTTCCTTCGTCTTCTCCAAGCTGTGTGTGTTTCTCTACAACCCTAATTCCAACAGCTTGGTGCTCTACGAAGGAAACGAACTTGTTTGCAAGAAGGTAGTGTCTAAATTTTTTAACAGTATATATCATTCCTAGACCTTCTCTTTCCATAGTGGTATATTTTTTCTCCGCGTTGTTCAATTTTTTACTAGAGTAGCAAATGGGAAAATCCATTTTCTTCTCTCTAGACTTGGCTAATATGCATCCTATGGCATAGGTTGATGCGTCAACATGAACGTAAAATATCTTGCTTCAATCAAGCGCTTACAAAATTGGAGCAGAAATTAGTTGCTACTTCAATTTGTGAAAAGCCTGCTTGCATTCTTATGCATTCAAACTTAGAAATGAGGGCTTACAACAACTTATCTATTACAAACATACATGTATATGAAGCGCATGTAGTACCCACAATGTCCCATGATTGCCTACACTTATTTCATTTTTGTTGGTCTTAGTAGTGCGTCAATTAACTGTATCTTTTCTTGATCAATGGAAATCCTGTTTTTGGACACAATCTGGCCCAAAATTTTACCTTGTCTTACCATGAAGACACATCTTTCAGGGTTTAAGCAAATACGATAAGTTCTCCACTTTTCGAAGACTTTCCCTAGATGCGTTATGTGATCACTTCTCAAGTGAGAATGAACACAAAGATCATACATGTATATCTCTAAACATTGTCTGAGATATTCCTTGAATGCATGACTCATTAGTCTCTGAAAAGTGTCAGGTGCATTAGTCAGCCGAAAGGCATTACCATGTATGCAAATATACCCCACTCTGTTGCAAAAGATGTCTTATGCTAATCTTTTGCTTTGATGATTATTTAGTTTTAGCCGGAGAACCCATCTAAAAAACTATAGGCCTCTTTCCCTGCTACTCTCTCAATAACATGATCCGTTATTGGCATGGATAGTTGTGGATGGTGGCAGCATTTGCATGCTTGAGGTTTACACAGACACACAATTTGACATTCTTTTTGGGTACTACCACAATCGGGGATACTTAATTGGTATGTTCAATCTCGTAGATAAAGTCCACATCCTTCAGTTTGTCTATCTCTTCGTTAAGTTTCTTGGCAAAAGTCTCATTGTTTGTATAAGGACGTTGTCTATGTGGTCTGGCATCACTTTTAAGGGGTATCGTGTGTGGACAAATCTCTGGATCTATTCCTTTTAGGTATTTATATGACCAAGCAAACACATCTTTATACCATATGAGTGTATCTATCAGAAGCCGATCTTCTTCTTCAGTGAGGTCCGTGGCAATGTATGCCGGTTTAGGTTCCTCATTTGGTTCTGCCAAGTTTATGCATTTGGCTTTTTCAGGCCCATCACATGAAGTTCCTGGTTGTTTTGGGTCTTGTTTGGGTTTTTGCACCACAATTTTTCTATCTTGAATGGTGTACTTCTTGTAGTGGGAAGGTGCATCAAATCTATCATCGTTTGATTCCTCATTCGTTTCCAATTTTGTTGTCCAAAATTCCTTCAAAGCTTGTTTCAATTCGTCGTACTTGTTTTTGTGCTCGGTTTTGGACAACTTTGTTGCTTTTTTGGTAATACTCTCCCTTTGTGGTTTATGTGTGTTCTTCTTTTTCATTTTTGTTTTGGTTGAGTCATGTTTCATGTTCCTCTTCGATATCCCATCTTTAAGGCAATCAGTTGTTTGAACCAACCTTAAGTACTGTGTTTTCTCGGTTAACAGAGGTACTGAGTATTATTCCGTCTTGTTTTGTTTATTCATGCGTTTATTCCAATACCTATGCTGACTTCGAGGATTTTGGTTTGGAAAATCATAGTAGATCACTTGTTGATCCTTCCATTTGATGTTCTGATCTAAGCTACTAGAAAGCTCGTCATCTGCGTTGTCCTCTGACATCTTATCCATGTAGTCCTGGAATGCTTCTTCATCCGTTTGGTCAAGGTCCCTTATTGAGATCTCATCTACTATACATCGACAATATGCAACTTCTCCCTTATCATGGACTTCCAATTCTGATTTTGAATCTAGACTGACACTCATCATTTGGAATGGAATGATATCATATCCATCCTTATCACAAAATTTGGTCAGGGTCACCTCATTCACGCATACATCAAGAGTGGCCAGTATTTGCTACCATAGAAAAGGTTCAAACATCTCTTCTGGAAAAGTCTTTGGTGCGTATGCCTCGTCTTATGTTGACCTATCAAGAATGCAAATCTTCTTTTTTTAAACTATCGCCCTCAAAAGCTTGACATGTACAATTGTGAGCTTTGTTTTGTAGCCAAGCCGGCATTTCTCCTTCTTGGTCATTTGTGGATTTTAGTTCCTCTCCTGGAGTTCGTTCCACATCTCTATAGCTATGGTCTGTGACACTGATCTTCGCTACATCCTTGTTTCTTAGGTAGATGTTGTCATAACCCCAATCTCGTACCATTTTAAGATGACGCATAAATGGTCTGCCCAATATGATATCGAAATTGCTGCTCTTATCAAAATTCATAATGGAAAACGTGTGATATGAAATTCTGCAAGAGGTTACTATGATTTGCTCCAAAATGCCAATAGGTCTCTCCAGATACCCATCTGCCAATTGGAGTTTCATTCTAGTTTTTTGGAGAGCAAGTTTTCTCCATTTTTTCCACATTGCTTTGGTTGCTATGGATATTCCAGCTCCACTATCCAATATTGCTATCGACTTCATGTCTTTGTATTCCACGGGCAGGGTAGTATTTCCTTCTTCTCCTGCACAATAATGTCCTATTTTGTTCACTGGCACTCGCTCATGTTTAGCTTGTTTTTAGATTTGGGTATTCAGTGTTTTTGGAGAACCATGTGGTGGCGGAATTACCTGCCCTATTTTCTCCAAATTTTTCCCCACCTCCGTTCAAAGATGAGGTCTTATATGTAGTAACTCTGATAGAGTTAGCGTACAACGGATAGGGGGTGACATCAGCTCATGAAGAGTTTTGGTATCCATCATCTTAGGATTAGCCTTCCATTGAGATGGAACTTTCTTTACCTCTGACCTGGTTTTATGGTTGCCAATAAATGAAGGTAAAGTCTTCAATGACTAAGGTTTGATGTCTTCCAATATCTCTGTACCTGAATCACCATACAGTGATCGGATATCAATTGGGTAGAGCTCATGCTCGAGGTGGATCTCCGTGATCGGTGCTGATTGAAGCGTTGCACTTCCATCTTTTCTATTTCTGACATTTTCCCACAAATCCTGTGGCCATTGTTCTTCCACCTAAGGAATGAGAAGAGGTGCTTGCAACAAATACATTCCATCTGTCATATTAGCTACTATCCTCGTATCCAAGGGCATTTCCTTTACAGAATCAGTTTGGTCTCCATCTCCGATTCCACGTTCCTTTAACTCTTGAATTTTTTCACAGATTAACACCTCAGTTTTTGGAGCAGTTGGAACTGGTGGTTCCATAAGCGCTTGAGCGGCTTAAATGAGATCCTTGCACATGTTTAACCTCTCTTTTTCATTCCCTGGGTGAGGGTACATTAGCCACCTATCCTCCTAGGTTTTATTAGGCTTTAACCTAGAATCATAAGCTTTTAAGATCGCATCCAAGGGTTCAAAGACCTTGTCCACCAAGACAGATCCTCCCGATGGTATTGCTGATGGCTTCTCTACATCGACTTTTTCCTTAAGATCTCTTTCCATCCTCAATTGTTCCTCTTTTTGCAGTAATTTGGTTTCCAAAGCCGTTTTTTCTTTCTCTCTTTTGGCTTTTATCTTGTCTCGTTTTGCCTTCTAGGATTTCCTAGGGGTTCTGATAGACAAATTTTCTATCTCTGTTTGGTTGGCTGGGGTGTTCATTGCAGCCTCTTGTGCTTGGGCTCTCGTTACCGCGTTTATCATAATGGTTGGTTCTGTCTCTAATCCACTTGAGCTTGTCACAATTTCGATTTTGTTCATGGTTGCTTTCTCTTTGTTATCGGGGTTTTTTGGACAATGTGGAATGAGATGTTCATTTCTACACCCTTCATAGAACCCAAAAAGTTTGATTTGTTCTCATTTGTGTGGACAAATCCTTGCCCAATGATCATCATAGCATGGTCCTATAGGTGGTGGAGAAGCTTGTGGATCACCCATCAACTGTCCTGTTCTAGGAGGATATCCCCTAGGTTTGTAGTTCTAGTATGCCATGAACATAAGCATAGTTTCATCGACCAAGTAATGGTTTTTTGTTGGTTGTGCTATGTATGAGGGCTTCGGCATCTCTTCAGGAACCATCCATGGAATTTGTCCCTCAAAGCACATGCATTTCCGTCAAACCCCCTCTCATATGGTATTGTCTAAATCTTCTTGGTAAAAAACTACCTGGACCATAATCTGATCACAAGGTGCTTCTATAGGTTGAGAAATCCTTACCATGGCCCTGTTTTCTCGGGGTAAAGGAGGTTGATGCCCCAACACAGGTTGGGGTTATTCCTACCCTTGGATTGCGTTATTTGGCCCTACTTGGTATCTTGGAGGGGGGGGAGAACTGCTACCCTCCATGTGGCCCATATTGTCTCTCTCTAACATAGTTTCTATTATAGAAACATTCATGTGGGTTTCATGGTTTGTCCATTTTTGCTCAGTAGCACATCATTTCAGTATATGTGGTACATTTACTCATGGCCTCTGTTGAAGGTTGCACCACTGAGTTGGGTGATCTCCTCCACAAGTGTCACATTTTTGAGTGGGTGGTTGTCGTCTGTTTGGGTTCGTCCTATTTCCTTGGTTCATCCTTCGGACTACTTCCTCGATCATTTGATCAACGTCGAACACAGTTGGGTTTTGCCAACCCAGTCTCATTGTGGACTCACTAGTAGTTGAAGAGGTGCTACTCATCCCTTGTTGTGTGTCTTTGGCCACCTCTCCATACGCCTTGCAATTGTCTACCAGATACAATGCCTCTTTTGTGACTTGCTCAAAAGTAACACATGCCTTTACGTGCAAGTCATTTTGAGAGTGTCATTTTGCAATCCTTCTATGAAAAGTACTGAGAGTCTCTCATTCTCAGGTAGTTCTCTAGCAGGGCATCTTTCTATGTATTGCTTGAAATGAAGCGAGGCTTCCTTCTCCTTTTGTCTAAATGCATAGATCTGGGAGACAGTATTATGATTAATTCCTCTTTTTGAGAATTCCTCAACAAATTCTCGGAGAAGTTGCTGAGTACTTGGGAATTCCAGGCTGTTTAAACCAGGTTAGAGCAGCCCCTTCTAAAGGCAACTCAAAACCTTCATATTGAGTATGAAAATCATTTACTTGTTCCGCCCTCAACACTTGTTTGAAGATCAAAACATGGGCATACAGATGTCTCAATCCACTATATTTTTTGGGTACACATTTTGCCGCTTGAGATGGTCGCATGCATCTGGACTCCGCAACCATCCTAACCACCCCTTGTCCTCGTGGTGTGGTCTCTCTAGGTTCATAATCTCCTCTTGGCACTATAATTGGTATCCTATCCGCTATACATTCATCAAGTCAATCTCGTGTAATAGTCGGAGGGATTCTAGTGGTGTAAGTCACATGAGGTGCTGCACTGCCCCTATGTGTGTTCATAGAAGCCCTAGATCTCATTGATCACATAGCCCAATGTTCAAAAATCATTCATGTCCAAAAGAATCTTCCACTCTGGTTCTCACTGGGCTTACATGCCCAGTTTTTGGTCTCGTGTGAGTAGTCGTGGTTTTCACTTCTTGTGGATTTACATAGTATTGGTGGAGTGTCCCCCAAAATATGTATATCGTTCTAACTCCTTACGATTCATAGGAGAGTATTTTTTGTCATACTTCTCCATTATGACCACCTAAATACTTCTCCCCTCTATGTAAGTGAAAACGTATATTTTTTTGCAGTTAGTCAGTTCGTTGATGCGGGTTCATCACATCTAAAATAGAGTGTTTGTTCTCCATTATTGAATTTATATATCCCCACGTAAGTGTTGTCTGTATTAAGCCGCTCTGTTGCTTTGGCGCATCTGAGCACCGCATTTTTCTTATCCATTTTGGGCGGTTCATCTGCTAGCTCTTCATCTATCTTGTCCTTGGTGCCAGTCATCCCCCATTTGTCCACAATAAAGGGTTTGTGAACTACTATCATTTCCTCTCTGTTGAAATACCTATCCCTGTCATAATCCACATCTACAAGGTCTTTGAACTCGCTTGGCTTATTTTCCAACTTAACACAATAGTGGTCCATTCCATCCTTATAGATTTTGGTCTTAAGCACATTTTCAAATTGAAACTTCAAGTACAAGAATTTTACATCAGATGTAGGTTGAGAAGGACCAGCCCCCATGAAGCTGTTTCTTGAGGGTTCAACTTGTTGGAGTCCTCAGTCATTAGGTTGTATGATCTTTTTGACGAGGTGTCAGAAATGCTTTTCTCTACAATAGGTTCTAAAGGATGCAATGGTCTTTGATTCATGCTACCTTTAATTGAGTGATTGCTCGCTTAGTCTATAATGATGCGATTCTTATTCTGGTACAATCTTCCTAATCGCAAATTCATAAAGAATTGGTATTGCAAAATCCAAACTGGGTAACCTCATTAGCTAGCCTGAATTCCCCGTTTTGATCTTACTTGTTGGGTAGTATTCTTTGGCACCTGCAATATGTCAAAAATGTGTGTGGTAAAATTTTGCTTTTATTCTGACTTAGAGAAACATGGATAGTGATCCATGTTGGAAATCCAAATTGACGTTTCTTGGTACCTCAGATTCAGCATGATTAGTAGGTACTATGGCATCATTTTTTTTGGAAATGGACCTTTGGATTGAAAATTAGGTCAATTCTGACACTTTGCCAGAGTTCTTGAAAAGTTTGGGCTTTTGGTCTAGTTTTTTATATCTAAATTGAGTTTTGAAAGGGCCACTAGACTCCTTGTGATGTCCTCTATCTATAGTGCAAATTTTGTATCAAATTGTGTTAGAGGAACATGGATCATGATCCAGGTACCTTAGTGCCAGAATGTATTGAAACTTGAGACACAGCTAGTCCTTCATCTACGGATGCTGGCTATATGGTTTTTGAGTGTTTTGGAGGTTTTTTAGGTCAACCAAAAATCCATTTTAGGGTCTATTCTAGTGGTTTTCCCCTTTATCTATTTCTTGCCCTTTTGGCCCACCTTTTGACCTTTTTTTATAAGAGTTCTTTGGGAGAAAGTACTTCAAATTTTATCACTTTTCTACCTACCAATTATCAGCTCAAAATTCCAAAAAGGTACATCGATCGTGATCCATGTTTGGCAAGATTTTGGCATGATCTTTTGTGAGTTTGTGATAGAGGGAATGGTGATGCTCTTCCCCAAATCTTTTTGGATTTGACCAATTTTTTCCAAGTCAAAAGCAAGATTTTGTGTCTACTTTGTGGGTTTTTGCAAACAACTTCTTTTTTGGTATTTTGAGCAGGTTTTTTCACTTTTTGGCTATGGCTCCTTTTGGAAAAGTTGTTCCTTTAGTAAGGAGTGCACTGGTGAAATTTCCCTTGAAAATGTCTACCAAGTACATGGATCGCAATCCATGTTTGACAGCATTTGGTCATGATTTTTTGTCCTACTGGTCCCCTGCTTCTAGTTGATCCCAATTCTCACCCCTTTTTGAATTTGGACAAATAAAAGTTCAGTTTCCCCAAATTTTCTCAATTTTCAAGGTTTTGCTCTGCTTAACCCAATTTCTTTATTTAAATGATCTTTTAGCACTCTATTTTTTGTCAAACTCAAGGTTCTGATGCTTGAGAGTTTGTTCTAAGCAAAGGAAACAATTTCTGCTCATTTTGCCAGAAAGGTACATGGATCGCGATCCATTTTGGACAGGCAAACTGGAAAAATCCTATGAAGTCTGTCTCTAGCAAGCTTGTATATTCCCTTTTTGCAATTTTTGTTGGGTTTGGTTCAACTTTGAGACTCTGACCACCATCAATTTTTCAACTTTTCAAAGTTATGGTCCTCAACACCATAATAAGGTTTTGGACAGTTTTTTCATGATCCTTTAGGCCCAAATTGATGGTGGAAATTGTTACTTATCCTACTCCTATAAACTGAAATAGATGCACAAACATAAATGAATTTAACAGTACAGAAACGACAACGAAGTGTGTGGTGAAATAGTCATTTCCAAGCATGGAAAAATCAAAGAACAAAATACTCTCTTGTACTTCACTCACAACTTTCTTTGCCCATAAGGAGTAGCACTGGCTAGTCTCAGACTCTAGTCTCTACTAAGCACTAAACCTATGTCTAGATGCTTTACTGTCTATGTGTAAACGGAATGGATATCAAAATCTTTGGAGGGGAATTTTCGTACACTGAGTCACTCACCACCTAAGCATCGACTTCCCCGACAGCGGCGGTGACAATGTTAGCGGGTGGCCACGACGGACATCTGCAACATAGCTTTTTGATACTAACATAATGTTAATATGCAAGGAAGTGACTCAAGATGGGGCATAGAAACTTAATGAGAGTGTCAATATCATCAAACTGAAGTTAGAGGGCTATTCAAACTACAACAAAAGCAAATCAACCACTTCCTAGTCAGAAAATCAAACTATGTCCAATCTCACCGCTCTAGGTTATAAGCCTTTTTGGCATCCAAATGAATTTGGAATGCAACAAAAATTAACGAGAGGTATCACAACACTTAAGGATACAATCCTAGAAAGTTATGCAGTCATTTGGGAAGGTACATAAATCACGATCCATCACAAAAAATGTGCCAAAAATTGAAACAAAACTATACCGAAAGGTCCTCCTTAAGCATAGAAACACTTATCCAAGGTCAAAACATAAAAAAAAAACCATTCAAGACCTCAAGTCAATGCATTCATCTCACAAGCAAGACTTCACAAACCACAGTAGAATCGAGAATGATTGCACTTAAATTGTAGAGCAAGAGACAAGGAACACAATGTGCTATTCAAAAATAAATTTTGATTACCAGACAAAGAGAAAAGTGGATTACAAATTATAACAGCAAGAGGTTCTCACAGTGAACGTTGTTAGGGTTGCGGAGAAATGCACACAGCTTGGAGAAGACGAAGGAAGGTCAAGGCACACAATAGAGAGTGTATTACTTAGTGTGCAATGGAAAGATAGTTAGACCTAGAGTGATGGGCGTATATACAATGCACGGGGAAAAAACCTACTAAAGAGGTGTTCACATACATCACTACCACATGTTGATCCGAGCCTATCACAAATTTTTATTTATTATATTTTGTTGGTTTTCCTTGCTTCTAGAGGTTTACAATAAAAGAAAGAGTGAGAAAAACCTCTTGGAAAATTTTTTAAAAAAAATGATTTGATAGGAATTTTTTCTTGACTAGTTCACCGGAGGTGAAAGGTAGAGGGAGAACCTAGTGGTAAAGGGAAGGGAAAATATGTAAATAGAAAAGATATGATGTGGTTGTGGAGCCATGCACCCATGATTCAAGGGTCATGAGTGGCTCATATCATCATGGCTTTGGAGCCATATGATGATTCAAACAAATGGGACCCAAGTGGAAGACTTGGTAAAGGAAGGAACCAGACACATGATTTTACTGAATTTTTAAAAAAATACTTCCACTCTGATCCAAGAAAATTTGTCTCATCAAAGTTGTAGCTGATGAGCTGGAGATTCTGGCCATATTTTTTTTATAATTTTTGCATCTACGGTCTAGGAGATATGGCCAAAATGGCGGACGCCAGTTTTTTCAAATGTGGTGGAGACCACCCCCTCTACCTTTACACACACACACCCTTCCTTTTCCACATTGAGACCTTCTCTAAAAATGAGCCATTAGTCTTCTCACCCTCCTCTCCTTCCTCCTCTCTCTCAAGCTCAAAAACCCATCAAAATTCCTCTTCTAATCACCTCTCAAGTGATGCTTAATCTTGTTGTAATTCATAAGTTCTCATTCAACCCCTTTCTATTATTACTAGATATGTATTGATTTTATGTAGATTCTTTACATTTTAAAATAAGGAAACTCTTGGACTCAAGCTATGGAGGAAGGAGTGAAGACAGCACAAGTGATGATGGAGCTAATTGGTCAACAAATCACTTGGAAGGAGCTTCTTCATTGGTTGAATGTCCCTAATCAAGCTTCATTTGTACAAATTACACTTGGATCTTAACCTCACTCCTAATCACTCTCTTTCCTATATAAAGAGGCCTTCCCCTTTGTAATTTCAAGCCTCCCTCAGCCCCATTGAGTCTTTGTATCACTCACCATGAGCCCATAAGCTCATTCATTCACTCTATTCTTGCACATTCTAGAGTGCAAATTGTTTCATGCTAGTAACCTCTCCTTCTCTTACTTATGTTAATTAAGAGAAATCTTTTATATATGTGTGAGAGTTCTTGATGTGATCTTGGCTAATCCTTGAGTGGTTGTTTGGTAATCTACATGCTATTTGTGTTGGGAGTATTTGAAGTCATCCATTCCTTGTACACACACTAAGGTTAATGCTTCATTCATAGTGATCTCTCTCTCTCTCTCTCTCTCTCTCTCTCTCTCTCTCTCTCTCTCTCTCTCTCTCTCTCTCTCTCTCTCTCTCTCTCTCTCTCTCTCTCTCTCTCTTTGTGTAGCGGTCCTAGCCCACGCTTCCAAGACTAGGTGGTGCCCTTATCTCATTTCCCTTGTGGCGCAACGGAGTTTGTTTTGGTGTAGAGGCCGCCATTCCAAATTTCCTTCGTCAATGTATATGGTAACAAATCCCCCCTAGAGTGATGCGGTGAACGAGAGTTGGGACATGAGTAAAGGGAAGTGCCATGCCCTGAGGACATGATCAGTCCACAAAGGGGAGTAAGCCCAAAGCTTTGTGGAAACCTTCAAGCTTCTCATGAGACAATTCCTTTGTGAAAAGATATGCAAGGTTATCCTGTGTTGGCACATAAGCTAAGCTGATCTCTCCTGCTAAGAGCCTCTCCCTAACATAGTGGTAATGCACCTCAATGTGCTTTGTGCGAGCATGAAAAACTGGGATCCATGCAAATGCCATTGCACTCTGAATGTCAGTGTAGATAGTGTTGGAGTGTCCTGTCCAACACCCAAATCACCCATAAGTCGTCTGATCCATACACACTCAACCGTAGCTATGAAGATTTTCCTATACTCAGCCTCACAACTTGGAGTGGCCACAGTAGGTTGCTTCTTGCTCAACCATGATATACATGAACTGCAAAGCATGAAACAAAAACCACTTGTGGACACTCGCGGGTCAAAACAACCAGCCCAATCTGAGTCCGAAAAAGAATGTAAGTCTGGTGGCAATAATCCTCCCTTGGGGTAAAACAAGCCAAGATGTAAAGTGCCACTAAGGTAGCAAAAAATCCTCTTGACAACCTACCAATGCTTAGACCTTAAGCTATGCATAAATCTGCTGACCTGTGAGAATGCAAACTGAATATCCGGCCTCGTGTTGGATACATAAATGAGTCATCCAATAGAATTTTGGTAAAGAGTGACATCTACAGGATCACCAGCATCATGAAGACTCAATTTTAAACTTGTTTCAATGGGAGTGGCAATAGGTTTGCAATCCTCAAGTCCAAACTTACATAGCAATGTCTCTATGTAACTTTTCTGACACAAGGCAATACCACCATCACACTGCTTAAACTGTATGCCGAAGTAATGATGCAATAGCCCCAAATCTTTTATCTTGAAAGTAGAATTCAAATCTGTCTTAAATTCAACAATATGTCTCTCATTTGGTCCAGTGATCAGCAAATCATCTACATAAAGAACCACAATGACAAGTACGTCACCCTCACGCTTAACATACAATGTGCTTTCTGTTGGACTGTTACGAAAGCCTCGTTTGACCAAATGAGTGTCAGATTTCTCATACCAAGCAAGAGGAGATTGCTTCAACTCATAAAAAGTCTTCTTACATCTGCACACTTTGTCCTCTTGTCCTTTCTTGACAAAACTGCGAGGCTGCGTTACATAAACTTCCTCAAATAAGTTACCATTCAAGAAAGCGATAACAATGTCTGATTGATGTACATCCGAACCAAAATGAGCTGCCAATGCACATAGAAAACTCACAGTAGTCATACGACAAGTGGGAGAAAAAGTCTCTTCATAATTTTTGCCTTTTTGCTGTGCATAACCCTTTGCAATAAGTCGATCCTTATGGTGATCGATCTCACCATTCGGCTTGTGTTTCAACTTGTAAACCCACTTCGTACCAATAGCCTTTTTGCCAGGAGGCAAATCACATAAAGTTCATATGTCATTTTCTATAAATGCATCATATTTTGATTGCATGGCAGCCATCCAATTTTTTGAATTTTGTGCTTCATCAAAAGACAGAGGTTCCTCAACATCATGCAAGCTAGACATAGACAAATCATAACAATCCGATGCATAAGATGCATGGCTAGAGCCTGAACAAGTACGACTAGACAAAGGTGCATCCGATTTATTGTCACGCAATGTATGCACCAACCATTTTGGCATACCTCTAGCTTGCTCATTTTCAGCCCTTTCCTCATCAAGTACATCTGTACATTTGCCTCATTGGAATCTACATTTGAACTTCCACCACTGAAAAGAGGCAACAAAGTGTCATAAATGTCCTGTGAGCTTACATTACTGTCTCTAGTACATGATAGCAAGGGTTGAATAGAATCTTCCAAAAACACTATATTTCATGAAACCAAAATACGTTTTGTTTGTGGATGATACAACTTGTAACCTTTGCTTTCAGCACTATAACCAACAAAAATAATCTGACAGCCTTATTATCCAAATTTTTTGCGTTGTGTTTGTGGAACCAAAGCATATGCCAAACAACCAAAAACACACATGTGCTCAATAGAAGGCTTTCTATCATGCCATGCTTCATGTGCAAGCTTTCTGTCCACAAATGAATTATGCTTGAATTTGATAATATTTTGTTGACTCCAACTTCATAATCCATAAGATTCTTCTCCCTTTCACTATTGACTCTTATTCTTTACCTGTAGTGACCGTTAGGATAGTGATCATCAAGTAGGTAGAATCAGCATTTAGTGATTTTTTTTCCCGGTCTTCATAGGGTTTGTTCCTACCTCTCCTTATTTCCAAGATCCAAATGTGTCAAAACCATAGCTATGTACAAAATATATACATTTTTTTTTTTTGTGATTTTCATGCATTAGGTCCTTCCTCCATGAACCATTGAAGCCTTGCCATCAAGTACATACCAAGAGAGAGGGTGACCAAAAATTTGAAAAGTGGCCCTCATTAGCCCTCCCCTTAAAACTAGGGGCATCTAGCTCTGTACTTGATTCTTCTATAGTTGAGGTGGAGGAGTCTGAGGTCCCCAACCCCCAGAAGATTGGGGTGACTTGATAGATGGCCTTCCTTTATTCTCCTTTTTCATTGATGACACATTACTCAGTTTCCACAAAGTAGATATATGAGAAATAGAAGAGAGGAAGTCCTCTATCCATCATTTTTGTGGTTATAAGGATCATACACCACAAGCGAGGTCAATAAATCAAGGATTTTAATGAAAGCACTTTCCTAACATAAAAATAAAATTCCATTGACATGTTTAGAATCCATAAATAATGCCTTTTTTTCCACTTTTAAGAGGCACAACCATCATCCATAAACCATAAATATGATATGAGACTTAGCATAAACTAAATAGAAATCTTGTGAAAAGTATTCGATTAATTGGATCCATAGCTTTCAGGGGCACGTGTATTTGGGACTTCTCTACTCTTGGCACAACGAGTCTCTAATTTTTCTTCTCTTAATAAGAGGGAGTGGAGAGTTTCTTGACTAATCTAGACCACCCATCCTTGACTGGCAACCTGAGCCAACTCCCACTTTCCACCCCACACTCACAATTTTTAGCTTGTTTTCTAATTACTACCACACTGTTTTACATATACAAACAATGTTCTTTTCTTAATTCCAGGCACAAGTTCTTTCATCTAGCCCTTCAAACATCATCAAAACATATCTTTCTCAAACATGGTCTAATGAAGATAGCCCTATTATTCAACAAAAATGAATCTAAGCCACACAAACCCGGCTTGTAGCACCTTCCTACTGGTGATGTCAAGTGCAAAGTGCCCTCCACAAACGCCATCATGGCAACTTGAAATTATTTTCGTGATTTCTCTAGAGAGAGGTACACACCTAAGAATTTGATCCTTACCCTTGCAATAGAGGTCATCATTGATAAGGCTGTATTTTTTTGCCTAGCGCACAAGCCAGTAATTTTGGCCCTTAGTAAGATCTTTAGAACACTCTCTTGTGTCCACAACAAATTGATGATGTCAGGCATAGCATCGCTACCTTGGAAGAGAGGTAGCTTCAACTTGATAGCACCCACCACTCGAACATCTTATAGCTTCTCTCTAGCTAGAGCATCTGCTTCTTGATTTTCTACTTGAGGGACATGATATAATTGTACAGATTGAAACTTCCCTAAAGTTTCCTAGCTTGGTGCAATGGCCCAATAATCTATGATTTTTACAAGCCCAAGTTCCTTGTATTTGTTTTATTAAAAGCATGGCATCACCAAATACATTTAACCGTTGAATACCTTGTGTCACACACCATTCTAACCGAAGATTTAAGGCTGCATATTCTGCTTCATTATTGGAGTGGTAATCCAAGAGATTCCCAATGGAGAATACCATTTCCCCTTGCTCATTGAAGACAAAAATGCCTACTCGAGCTTTGTCCACTATCCTCTTATACGCTCCATCAAACAAAAGAGAGTGAGCCCTCTCTATCTTAGAGACTTCCAACACAGGTGTTACTTCTTTGTCACTTGTCTTGATCTTCAACTTCTTTTCATAATGGCTATGAGTGAGAATGCCTCTTGGACTGGCTCTTGTGGAGCTCTCTACTTGCATCGTGTAGTCAAACTCTTGCAACCTTGTGAGACATTTGGAAATCCTAGAAGAAACATCCATGTGATGTATAACATAACGAAATACTTCTTCCATTGTTAAGATTATGAATGGTCTAGAAAATAAATAAGAGCAAAATTTGGTGGTAGCAAACATTAATGTAAGCACCATGTGCTCCACTATCGTGTATCCCTTTTCTGATGGAGTCATCATGCAACTAGAGAAGTAGATAGGATGCATGAAAGAAGTTTGAGGATCCTTCTGCATCAATACCTCCCCAAGTGTGTCATTGTCCACACTAGGGTTTACAGAAAATGTATTGTCTTACTTTAGAGGTGCAATGGTGGGAATTGAGGCTAGAGTTTGTTTTACCTCATTGAATTGTTGTTCATTTTCTTCACTCCAAGTGAAGATCTCTTGATGGGTAACTTGTTGTAAAGGGAGAACCACTTGAGAGAGCAGGTGAATAAACCTACTCAAATACCTCACCTTTTGAAGAAAAGAGACCAACTGCTTTGTTGTGGTGGGAGAGGTCAAAGCCACTAAAGCTTGAACCTTGCTTGGGTCAGCTTCAATGCCCTTGGCAGATGTTTGGTGCACACAACGGACTGACACGTAAAAGGAAGATGTAAACTAAACCTTGTAGTACTCACTCATTTTTTTGAAAGAAGCGGTGTAATTTAGCTAATAGGCATTTGAAATTGTAATATATTTAGTCATGCCCTCTTAGTCTCTCTGAGTCTACACCCCTTGTAAGTGGCCGAATGGCCGGAAAGGTCCCCTTAGCTCTTAAGTCAATACCCTTAGTTTTTCAAAATTGTTGGGGGTCCCATCGTTGCAATGGCTCCAATGACCAACAAAATTATCAATCCAGAGGGATGAGTTACCCAACTAGGGCATGGAAACACTCACATGATTAATGGGCTAATTATGGCAACACAAATGGTTAACTCTATGAGGTGAGCTTCTCGGCGTATGGAGCAGCTAAGCCTCAATGAAGTGCAATCCTCACATCCACTTCTCTTCACCTCTAATCAACCCAATCACACACACTAACGATTGCAAGATGCACACAACACTAATCATATTGTGCAACACACTAATTGCAAGCGCACACACATAAATCTATTGAGCACCACACTCTAATCAAACCTACATGCACACACGAGCAAGAGAGGGAAATCACACAAGATTAGAGAGGAATTAACCACTAATTAGTTATGATCTAGCTAATCTAAGCATCATAGGAAATCATAAGAAGCATGAGAGAGGCATAGTGAAAGAGACTGAATCATTGATTAGTGTTAATCAAGTTTCATGAGCAAGGAGAAGCTCAAGGACTCCATAGCCACATACCTCAAGAGCTCTCACCAAAGAGTGCTCTCAACAAATGAGCTTGAGAAACCTAATTTCCTTTACACACAGCCTTTTGTACCTAGGGTAAAAGTATGCAATATCCGGGCCCCAAGGACTTTAAAGCTCCACCACTTGCTGAATCTACTACCTAGGCACACTAACTGACCTGTTCTTGATAGCTTGGAACTCCCATTGAGCCCGTAACACATTAAAATATTATAATGGCTTGAAATAAATCAGGGATTTACAATACGTGACCATTTTGGGAAAATGTGGAATATGTGTAACTCCAATCCTCACTGCTTCTTTGTATTCATCCTCGATGTGCATCCGTACGTCTTCGGTCTTTAGCAGCTTCTATTAACTGATGTTGACTCAGTTAAGATTCTCCCTTTCGATTTTAGTGCCCATCCTCGGGCACTGGTGAAAAGTTTCGGTGGAGGTTGTGGAAGGTTTGTTGATGGGCTGATTGTCTTCATTTGTTGTTGAAATTGTTGATGAGGTTCAATTTGTTGTAGCATCTTCATTGGTTTGAATATGTCTAATGTGAGAGATGATGTTTCATTTGTCCATTGTAATAGTATAATGACGAGGCTGTTGTTTATTTACAAAAAGTATGTACAAGGGAAGTTGAATGATGAGGTTCTAAATTAAGGTCTAAAACCTGGATGACCAAAGGGAAAAAACACAATGGAAAAAAGTGTCTTTGGGATACGTGCATGATTGGAGTACTTATTAGCATTGGAGATATTATTTGCTGATAGATATGGAATTAAAAAGGCAGCAAATATAAGAGGGTAGCATGATGGAACATTGGTTTGCCTGCTATAGTCTACTCAAGGTGCATAGGTGGAAGGAAAAAAGAGTGTCTAATGCATATTTCCAATGATGGGACATCCTATTTATGCATACACAGAAATGCATGGAAAACAATATGTTGTGCAAGAAAGATTTTGAGGGGTTCTTCATAAAGATGATGTAGATATAAAAGCATATGACATGGCTTTACAAGCTACCACCCCTTTAAGAATGGTTTTCATTGACGAGGATATGTGCTCTCATCTTACTGTGCATTGTGCGTCAGTGTTGGACTCTACGACACTCCACTAATTGTAAGTTAATAGACTTCGAGTCTTATGCTCATCTCATATAGCATGAGCGACATGGCTTAGATATGCTCAACTCTTCCAGCTTGAGCGTAAGTCTAATAACCACGACTCTTAGCACAGAGTTTTATATGACTTGAAGGTTTGAGACTAATGCTTTGCTCATTTTATGGCTCAACAGCTTGACTTTGACTATGCCAAAGAGTGTATTTTGCACCCTGGCAGCTTGACTTTTTACATTCTTGTGTTTACTACAAACATTTCTTCAAGTAAAAGTAAGCTTGAATCCTCAAGAAGAGGATTAGTGAAGGACCAAGTTGGCTTTGAAGGTTTCTTTTGCCATACCTGTTTTATCATCTATGAATGTGCATGAACGTTGGTTGAGTCATTCTTGTTTGGCTGTGAAGAGTCCATTATCTGTTTGATACCCTAATTAGGCTTGTTGATAGGAGTCTTTGATGTTGTTGTAGGCCTCTGTTGGTTGTCCGCATTTAGCTTTTGACTAGGAGCTTTGGAAGACTTAGGCTCGACTTAGGAATCCAAATCTCTTGATGAACTTTGTATCTCCTTTATTGACCTTGTTGAGATGTAGGTCTTGTTGAGATTTTGAGATCTTCATGCAAGTCTGGTGTAGTTGTAGTTGGCTTGTGGTTGATTGGTAGCCAAATCTTTGTATAGCCTGTGTAGAATCTTTGTCCAAGAGGAAGATTCTTTGAGATCCATCTTTGTTCTGTATTCTCTTGAGATTTGTGGTTGACTTTAGCATCTTTTGATGTTGTTCTATTGTATACTTGCTTCTTAGGTATCCTAGGATATTGTCGAGGTTGATACCTTGTGGGCCTTCTTTCTTGGGAGGGACTTGATGTTACTTCATATGCTCTAACCTGCGGTTTTGGCACCCATATATGTCTGTTACCACCATAGTACTCCTGTCTTTTTAAGCTCCATTGTGATGCTATCCATCCCATGTGTTTGTCTTTCTGTGTTTATTTCCTATCTTTAATCCAAACTGGATCATTGACTTTGACAAAATTGCTCGGAACAAACACTTGCTTGACTATCTTTTGCTTTCTTGAGTACTTTGGCTAAAATATCTTTGGTTTTCTGGGTGTCTCCTTAGAGGTTGCAGTTGGGTCAGCAATTGACTTGAAGTTTTGAAAGCTTGGCTTGCTTGAAGAAGCTGATCCATGAGGGTTCTTTGATGTAGAGGCATATGCTGTCGCACCTTCTATGCTAGTCGGTGGAAGTTCCACTTTAGCTTTACCTTTTCCGGCAAGCTTTGTCTTTGATTCCTGTGACTTTTGCAACTCTGAATCTAGCATTCACAGTACCTGTATCTACTGCTTGATATCTCTTGGAAAAGAGTGTATTAGCATTTTATCTTCTTTATAGGCCGTGTGTTGGTCTAACCATTGCTGTCCAAGGATGACTTTTGCACGCATGTTTTTTTAAGGCTTCACCTGAAACTTTCCCTGCTCTTCATGATTTTGGATGCTAAGGGTACCAACCGTTTCTTCTTGACTTGTAGCCTTACCCATGATTTCTCTATTATTTGGTTTGCCCTAAGTAACCTCTAGAATGCTCTGAATGTTGTCTGCAACCATATTGCAATTTTCTTCTTTATCTATTAGAGCATTGCATCTGACACTTGCTCCTTTTGTACTTCTGAGAACTATAACTATTCTCATTGGAGGTTCTATTGAATATTTTTGTTCTGCTTTTGCCATGGTCTCATCTTGATCTAGCTATGTCTCTATGGAGGGTAGCTTGAGACTATGTTTTCTAATATGACTTTCTTCAACTAATTTAGTTGGCAATGTCTGGATCTTTGGACTTCCTATCGTTTCTTGGTTGTCTGCAACCTCATTATTTTTAACTTCTGGCTTTGGTGGCATTCTCTACTCAATAGCTTTCATGGTTTCTCTTTGCTCTGTTTGATCTACACTTGCTTTTGCCTAATTTATTTTAAGCTCTTCTAGAGTTCTGATTGATGGAGATGAATCATCTTCAATAAGATTTTCTTTGATGTAAGTCTCCATTTTAGTTGTGCTTGAGGACTTTGTGTTGTCGTCTGTGGGTGACCAATCTTGGTCTTCATTCTTTGTTGTCTCTGAAGACTCCATCTTCATTGATATCTGTATGTCGCCATTGGCATTCCCATTATGATGTCATCTGGCATATCCTTTGCTATGATCACGAGGAATTGGGCTATGATGATCTGTGAACTTACTTCAATGGTGGTGGAGATGATTTCCCAGCATTCTGCTTATTTGTCCCCAGATATGATCACAAATTCATGAGCATCTTCCAATTGTGGTTGGCCACATCTTTTCCAAGTGCAAAAATACATGAGGTTCTTATCTAACTAAAAATCTAGCTTTACTTCTCTTGACAACTTTTCTTCGTTCTCACCAACAATGTTGCACTTGATCGTTTCAGGATTTGTGTCTAAGTTGACTTCTTTTGCTGTGACAACATCCTTTGGTTGACCTTTATCTGCATTCTCTTTGCTTTGATCACCTGCTTCAATTGATGTTGACTCCATTGACTGTAATATTGCACTTTTTTGCAATTGTTGAGCATTGTCTACCTGCATTTGAGTAACCTTTGATCTTAATAGATCCACTGTACTTTCTGGCAGAATCTGTCTCTTCGAAGGAGATTTTGGTGGTGACCTCTGTGTAGATTTCTGGACTTTATCTTTCATTCATTTTGACTTTTTTGCCACTTGTTCTAGCAGCTTGAGGCTTTGCATCATCTTTAGATAGTCTTTGATTTCAGTCATACTATCCATAGGGGTTAGCACAAGATCATGATCTTGATGATTTTTGTTACCATGTGCATCTTTATATGCATATGTGAGCTTGGTCACATGTAACTATTTAAACACTATTGGATTGGTTGGTTATTGACTTTGACTTGTGGAGATCAGCTGAAACTTTTATCCCTAATAATCTTCATATAAGCATTTGTCTGCAGATTTTGATGGAATATGGGTCAATTGGAAACTTCCAACAACCATATGATCTTTCAATGGTTTCTACTTTGAAGGGATATGTTGGCTAGAAGTCCTAGGGCTTCTAACTGGTGTAGCATTTCCTGGTACATAAGCTCAGCTTGATGGATTTGTAGCTTCCCCCTTCCTAGGGTGATTACTATAGCTTGCTTCATTGTAAGAGTTCAAAATTGTTTGGATCTGATTTAGTCTCACCTTTTGGGACTGTGAATGTATACTTTGGGTAGCACTATTGATGTTTTTCATCTTTAAAACCTTGTGCGTAGTTTCCTATGTATCTTCTTGAAACATGCCATATTATTCCCCAAGTCAAGATGTAGATAGCACTATCTTTGCCCTAATAGTTTCTATCCCATGGGTCTCCTATGATCTGAGCTTCTGTGGTTTCAGGACCTAAGGCATCATGGATGCTAGACTCTCGTCTATATCTACAACTATTTTGGTCAAAGTAAATGCTCTTTTGGTCACAACATTGAAGTTTGATTTTTGATGGAGGAAAGTTTGGCTCTGAACAGATTTCTGGGTTCACTTGGCTAATATCCTTCAGATCTAAAGTGTTGGAATTAGGGTTGCAGAGAAATGCACATAGCTTGGAGAAGACAAAGGAAACTCAAGGCACACAACTAAGAGTGTATTACTTAGTGTGCAACAGAAAGATAGATAGCCCTAGAGTGATGGGCGTATATACAATGCACGGGGGAAAAAACCTCCTAAAGAGGGAAAAAATGCCACGGCGGTCCTAGTGTATATTCATAGACATCACTACCACATGTATATGGTAAAAACTCCCCCCAGGAGTGATGCGGTGAACGAGAGCTAGCACATGAGAAAAGGGAAGTTCCATGCCTAGAGGACATGATCAGCCCACAAAGTGGAGCAAGCCCAAAGCTTTGCGGAAAGAATCGAGCTTCTCACGAGACAATGCCTTTGTGAAAAGATCTCCAAGGTTGTCCTGTGCTGGCACATAAGCTAAGCTGATCTCTTCTGTTCAGAACCTCTCCCTGACATAGTGGTAATGCACCTCAATGTGCTTTGTGCGAGCATGAAAAATTGTGTTCCTTGCAACTGCCATTGCGCTTTGACTGTCAGTGTAGATATTGTTGGCAATGTCCTATCCAATACCCAAATCAGCCATAAGGAGTTGTGAGCAGGATGGACACACACACAATGCCTCTATAATGGCCCGACACGCCCTCTTGGGATCACACACACACACACACTATGGGGCACCACGCGGCTTACACAACCCACCTGGCCAAAACAGGGAACACACCGATGGAGTGAGAGGAGAGAGACTATCCATTTGTCCACTCAACATAGACACACACACACACACACACACATACACCCAAAAAACTCAGCTCAAAAGAGGAGAATTTCTGATGTTTGGATACAATTGAGCTTGGGACAACACCAATGGGGCAATTAGCTCACACAATATGGATGAAATTTGCCAGATACAATCACAAATTGGAGCAGACTTCGCTCACAGGAGAAACTTACACAGCCAAAACAACAAGAAAAAATGAGGAATCTGGAAAAATGGAAGTCGCCATTGCGTCCAAAGCGGCCAAAATCCCTAGTCTACAATATCGAAGTGCTTAAATCTGACCTCGGATAAGCAGTTTATGGCCAAAACAGACTCCAAAAACAGCAAAAACTCAATTGCGACTGTTCCTCCTCTTCTCTGCATGTTTTTCTGGTCTTTTTCTCAGGTTTTTCAGTGTCCACACTTCACTTTATCCCTTGGGCACATTTGGCATTTTAGTTGACCTCAAACGGACCAAAAACAGACCAAAAATTGGCCACACAATGCATTTTTGTCACCCTTCTACATCCATCCGCACACTTGGCACTCAACTTTTTCCAATAATGCATCCTGCGACCACGTGAAGTGGCCCTCAAATGCAGTCCCCATGATGACCTTTTTACATAATTATCACAAGAAAACACCCACGTTGTGTTCGTACTTATCCACGTACAAGTATTGACCCCATTCGACCTCCTAACGCCACTAGATGCCATCTGATGCACCTGCTTACCTCATGTCGTCGGCCCGCGGATATATTCCTTGAGAAGTTTATGTGCTACCAACTCCTCATTATTATAGAAAAAACACACTGGTACTAGTGATAGTGAAAATCAATGCACTATGTACATGATGTCCTACATGTACACATGTGGGCCCCACGCAACCACCTGGCTCTGGAAAATGGGCAATCCTTTACTCGAAGTACCATGCATGTGTATGTACATACGGGAAATCACTTCTTCCAAAAAACTCCTAACATAATTTGCCCATACCGTAGCCTGCTAGATCATTCATGCTCAGCAAAACAACAAAAAGAGACATGAGACTCGCCGCGTCACAGGTCTCCTCATCCCTCACATACATTACTTGTTCTGCAGATAGCTCATCTTGATCCACCATCATCAATCTAGCATGATATAATTTAAGATGCAATCCATTTACCCTTGACTTATGTAGAATCCCATCCAATTTAGCTAGCTGATATGTACAATTCGGAAAACACTCCACTACCTTGAAAGGGCCTTCCCACTTAATTTGAAACTTCTTTTGGAATGTCATGTACAGCTTACTGTTGTTGCACAAAACCAAGTCATGTTTCTTGATACCCTTACTATTGACCTTTTTATTTATCTTTTCTAAAGACTTATCTTGCATCTGCCCATAATGTTCTAATGCGCTCATTCTACATAGCTGAACCTCTTGTAATTGTAAGAGCCTCTCTTTGAATGCATCACTAGGCAGCCCAAGCAACTTCTCTAGCATCTTGACCGCAGGCAACTCTAGTTCCACTGGCAATAGTGCTTCCTTTCCATATACCAAATGAAATGGAGTAAACCCTGTACTGTCTTGACTGAAGTACGGTAAGCCCATAATACACTAGGCAATTCCAAATCCCAATTCTTTCCTTGGTGCTCTGTCACTTTCGAAAGAATTTGTACCAACTCACCATTGAATCTTTCATTTAAGCCATTACACTGCGGGTAATAAGGAGTGGTATACTGGTGCCTAATCTTCATCTTTGCGCATAAAAAGTCTAGCACTTTAGCTCTAAATCTTGGCCCTTTATCCGAAAGTAGCTCTAGTGGCACCCCAAACTTGCAACATACTTCATCGTACACAAATTTTTCCACATCCTTTGAATTGATTTGTTTTACTGCTATAGCCTCTGCCCATATAGAGAGATAGTCCAGTGCAGTCAAAATATAGCTTTTGCCTCTTCTTGTGATAGGTAGCGGGCCTATTGCATCAATCCCCCACTTTCCAAACCCATCAAGTGCTATAATAGTTTTCGTAGCTCTGCTTCAACACTCTCTTCCCAAATGCTTGACACCTATTGCAAGACCTACACCAATGGTGAACATCCTTGTGCAAACTAGGCCATACATACCCCTCTTGAAAAATCTTATGCAAGGTGATCTTTAGAGAAAAATGTCCGCCACATGTGCCTTCATGATTCTCTTCCAACACTCTATAAAGCTCCTCCCGCCAAGGTACACGTCTCAACACGAGATCAACCCCTTTCATGTACAAGACATCACCAATCAATTTGTACATGGATGCTCTACGCACAAAACATGTGTCATAGACTTGTGAATGTCCTTCCAAATGATTCCTGTTAGCAAAAACTCCTCTTCTTGAGCCAAACTTTCCCGGCCATGATAAAGAGGTAAATTGGTCCTCAACACAAATAGCTCCCCAATCATGCTTTGAGATGCTTCATGTGACTCTCCATTTAGAGCACACTCAATGTGTCTGATGCTCCATGCTTCAAACTGTTTTAACAGGCCTTTAATTCTGAAACACATTTCCTTCAATGAGGTGTTCTTGCTTTTCCACACACCCAACACTTGCTTCACAACTAACAAGGCATCACCTTTTATGCTCAACCTTCTAATCCCATGCTTCAAAAAAATGTGTAATCTGGCTTCCAAAGTAGCATATTCAACTTCATTGTTACTATGCGCATCCAATTTGAACCCTCTCTTGCATCCTAGCTTCCCCTTTGGATTGTAAAGTGCTATACCCCCTGAAGCTGCATCATGGCTCTTTCTATATTAGCCATCAAAGAACAACACATGTGCATTGCTGATCTGTGGAACTTCTTCAACTACCCTTCTCACCACCTCTTCCTTAACAAGGACGGGATTCTCCTTGTAAGTCAACAAATCAGCTAAGGTAGCTCTTGTACTATCTTCCACTAAAAAAGAGAACTCAAACTCTTGCAGCTCAATTATCCATTTCTTGACTACATTTGACATGTTAGTGCCATTAATTAACTGCGGCACAAAGGCGTAACTCGTTAAGAAAACAAAAGGTCGTGGTAGCAAGTAATGACAAAATCATCGACAAGCAAATATTACACTGGCCATCACTAGCTCTACTTCCGAGAATTTTCTCTCTGCTACCAGCTTCACTCGGCTTGCACAATGATGGATTTACATAAAACACTTGCTCCCAATCAGGAGACTGCATGGCTGACA